>NC_139974.1:14768205-15133205 GCF_963993115.1 Abramis brama | reverse complement strand
CAGAAATGTGCATGGAAACATAAATACGACTCACTCCACGATAACACCCACACAAAAGATTAAAATAAGACTTGATTGCATATTACTCAAAGAAAAACACTGGCAATTTCTGTTGATGACAGAGATATGCTAGAGAATATAATAGTCACTTTGATGAAAATATCAGATCAACAGAGTGGAAGGCGGAACAGTTTGACCGGTCGCCAGGGTGAGAGGTTTTAGACAACTCAGTGGTTTAACAGAATAACATCAGTCAGTCCAAAACTCACATACTGTGTAGCACATAATGTCTGTTCATGTCTGAATGGCTTAATAGTGTGTATCTCAACATATATATGCACTCTGGCACAGTGATCATTCTACGTACATCTTAGATCAAAGATGGCTCTGAGTGCTGTGCATGTTAGCACTGTATTTTATGGGGATAAAGACCACAATCATATTAACATAACCATAAAGAAAGAGAGAGAGAGAAAGAAAAGTGTCAAACATCAAACAAACTTGTTACATGACCTATGACTCCATAATCTTCTGCACACTAAACTGCTCTAATGGGCTTTAAATAAGGTTAATTAGCTTAATTATGTTAAATCTGTGTTTGAGTGATAATCTGATAAGAAACAACAGATGTCTTCTAGTTTCACATCCTGAGCACAAACTCACACACACAGACTTCTGAAGCTGCATTAGTGAGGACCTCTGATAAGTAATGATATTTGATATACTCCAATCCTAGTCCTATAAACCTGTTGGCATTATTATCATTTATATCAAATATGACTGATTTATAGAGCCTTTAAAACTTTAAATGTCCCCATAAGTTGGATTTGAAATGTTTCCACAAGGAAGGTCATAAAGACAAACTATGAAAATTGGCTTGAGGATGTCTTGAGTTAGTTATATATATATAGTTATATAGGCCTTATGATATAGAAAGAAAGATAAAACACCTATTTCTATAGGAACTTTTTTTGTACTATATGTAATATTATTATAATTATTTTTCATTATATTTACTATAAGTTCATTTATAATACAAAAAAAAATTATCTGTATACTATACAATATGTTAGTATGTTTTTTTGTTTTTTGAGAGAAGACTCACTAAGGCTACATTCATTTCATCAATTGTATATTCTGAAAAATTACAATTTAAAAAAATTCCATTTTACTACATTTTCAATTACTGTTATGGCATTAGTCCAGTGCCATCTTTAGTCTTCAAAACTTTTGTATTATTATCAATGTTGAAAAATGTTGTGTAGCTCAATATTTTTGTAGAAACCATGATAGGCTTTTTCAGGATTTTTTTGTGGAATGAACTGTTCAAAAGAACAGCATTTATTAGACAGAAATCTTTTGCAACATTATACATGTCTTTACTGTCAATCTATTAAATTTAATGCATCTTTGCTAAGAAAAGTATTAATATATTATTTTTTAAAAGCCCCAAACTTTTAAATGCCATTTTTTTTATCTTATGGACCAGGGTGGAAGAACACTTAATTTCCCAAATCTTAAATTCAGAATTTTGTCCAACCCTGAATTACTACTAACACGAACACTACTCATAAAATAAAACATTATAAACCTTTTTTTTTTTTTTTTTTTGGCCTTGATAGATCAAGGGTAATTGCTTTCACAAAAATATATCTAAATAACGCCACCCTCTCACATACTCGCTTATGAGGTGAGATGTTGAATACAAGGCCAAGGAAAAAGCGTTCATGTGACTCTGTGTTTGATTGGTTAACTGATGTCCATGATTCAGACACACACTACATGAAGCACAGGAAAGCTAGTGAGCTGACTATAGCGTTTTGAACTCCTGATGCACTGGTCACGAGGGCACGAGACTGCTCAGAAATCTTTCCTGATTATCACAGGACGGCTGGAGAAAGTGGGAGTCATGAGGAATTGCATTTGATGTGACAAGAGGAGTGATTTCGGCCACTCACCTTTTTTGCCCTCGCTCTATATCTTGATCTTGCAGGTGGGAACAATTATAAAGCACCAGAAACGATCACGAGAAGCTTGGATTATTCAAGTAATCAGTTACAGATTCCAAATTGCATGACAAAAATTTTACAACATCAACTTAAAATCTCAGGGGCTACATCAATTAAATAAATTAGGTCAAAGTGGTTCAGCTGACAAAAAAGTTGAGGAATCCCTGAATTGCATGTAAATATGAAATTACGTGAATTTGTACATTTTGAAATACAAAAGCCTTCCAAAGACAGTAATATATGGTTAAATGACTCACTGAGTGATAATTCAAATACTAATTTGTGTGTTTGTAAGGAGCTGATTAGATATGCAATATTGCAATGTTGAGAAAACACTTGCTAAAAGTGAAATGACTTCTGTTAACCCCGTGATCAAATGCTGTGGGTCTCAGTTGTCAGTGATAGTCACATGACTAATGGCTGGTCTGTGTGTGCAGTCCCACAACCTGAACCATCTTCTGAAACAGCCTTTTTTTAGAAACGAAAATTTAAAAGATAAAAAAGAAGAAATGGGGGAATCAATGAATTTTGAATAATTTACTGCCATTGTGAAAATAAAATGTCATCATGTAATCAATGAAAAAAGTAGGCTAACTGTAGTCTGATTATGAGTATTTAAAAAAAATATAGAATCTAATTTTTGGCATCCAGATTACATCAGTTGCTATCCAGCACATATACTAATGCATCACGGTTTCCACAAACATGTTAAGTAGCACAACTGTTTTCAACAACTGTTTTCAACATTGATAATAATAAAATATGTTTCTTAAAATCAGTATTAGAATGATTTCTGAAGGATAATACGATACTGATGAGTGTAGCTGCTGAAAAGGAGCATTCATACCATGTCACAATTACCGTAATTAAGATATTTCAGCATATGCAAAGCGCTCAGGTCCTCGTAGAGCTCGTAATTACAACTTGTAAACTGGGAATGTTCTGAGAGCTCCTACTTGTACCATGTGACCACTGTACCACCTGACCACGGGAGTTTCATTTAGAGGTTGAGTATTGCCATAGAAAGGACATGAACAGCATAATAGTAACGTCACGAAATATTGTCATCATGAAATTACGGTAATTATGACATGGCGTGAACAGCTAAAATTCAGCTTTGCCATAAGATAAATAAATGACATTTGAAAATATATTAAAATAGAAAACAGTTCATTTAAATTGTACTAAAATTTTTCATTAAATAAATGCAGCCTTTGTGAGCATAAAAGACTTCTTCCAAAAACATTAAAAAAAATCTAAGACCTCAAACATTTGAACGGTATACGTGTATGTTATTCAACAGATGACATCGTTACTAGTAATGATAGCAAATTTTAATATATACCATAAATATAACATAAAATAACCAAAATAAGATGGTAATGCTTTTGTCTTACATGCACAACCACAGGTTCAGATGAGTAGCTTACTGTAGTTATTCCTAGGAGACTAGGCTTGTCTGAAGGGGTTTCCTTCCGCTCACTTTAGGGGCCTCAGCACTGATTAAAGGAGCAATGCAAATCAAACAAACAGCAATCAGAGACGGGAATACACACACACACACGTGTACTCCAATACATGCATATCCCAAATCAAGTACAGGAATACACACAAAGAATCTATCTGATCAAGTCTAAACTACGAGGGCTGGGTTACATTTACTCATAAATACACAACACACTCAGACACACAAACATACTGTGTATACTAAGAAAAACAGATGTTTAAGATGAAAACCAAGATATGGATCAACTTTTTCACCCATGAAAAAACTTTTAGCTGTTGAATTTTAAAGTTAAACAAAAAGCAGTTGACAAGATTTAGACGTAATCTCTGTCAGTAAGAAAAGCCACACACACAAAAAAAAAAAAACCCACAATCATTCAGTCTTTCTCTGGAGACCATGAGAAACCCCAACATTTCCCAAGCTTTTCCTATTCCAAATCCGCAGCATTTATCAACATCATCCATCTGGCACAGGCGGCACATCACATTACCCCGGCAACAACAGTAGGCCCTGGTTACTATGATGGCAATGCCAAGCCTCATTTCTCTCATTTGAGAAGCCTAATTTATTTGACAGGGGGGAAATATAAGATACATGTACGCAGATTCACACACTAAGACACACACTGATTCATACACAGCCACTGACAGCATGCATGTCTTATTAAATAGCCGACCATGCTGATTTCTTCTTTTCTCTCATCATTGGAAAGTCAGTCACATGCATAGACAGAAAAATGCCTGACCACACACATGCTGTCTATTGCTGACTCTGACATTTTTGTTATAATAGTCTGCAGTGTCAAAACAGTGTGGATTAATTTATAATCTTAAATACCCTAATTATGCCAAATTATAGTAAACTACATGAAATCCTCACCATCCTGAAATACACACCCAGAACATAACTGTTGAAAAGAGCCAGAACACTTTTCTTGTGCTCGACTTCAAACCAACACCCCCTCCCTTTAATTTTCTGACAAGCCATTTTAGGCTTGTATGTTTAAATTACCCAGAAGGCTTCCCGCTGGCTCATACAATCTCCATCCAACATTCGCCGCCACCCGCGCAGGTACGCACATACAGACGCACGCAATTTGGGGGTGAACGTTTGTGTGCCGATCGTACATTCTCTCACTTCAATTTCACAGTAAGCGGTTTTTGTCATCAATATGGAAATAAAAAATGAACGAAGATGATGAAGATCAAACCGTGGCTCCTGGGCTCTGACTGAGAGCGGCAGCAAAATGAGGCATGACATCACGTGGTGCTCTCCAGCTCATTGCATATCTATACCTCTTCGCTTTGCATCTTGTTATTCTTTATATGACTTTTAATTTTCTTTCTTTCTTGCTTCAAAAAGAAAAGAAGGGATTTGTTCTCAAATAAAGTTTTTATTGGCAATGAGGGCTGTGTGGCAACTGGGGTCCTTCAGAGGGGCTGCCAAAGAAACGCCTGACAGAATAAGAGCTAATGTGACCATTTCAATTACTCTTCACACACACACACATTGAAAGTCTGGAAGCCATTAGTCTGCAACCCCCTCAGTTTAGGTTTGATGGTTCCCAGGTGAAGGTTTCATTTTGCGATGTCCGCATGCGTCTTGTCGGTGGACTCAATTAGCAACAACTCCGACTGATTTCACTCATAACCCTCCCGCCGATACCTGCCATGTTTCAGAGGGAGAACTGCCATTTTCGCTCAGATGAGGGTGTGT
The DNA here is from genome assembly GCF_963993115.1 of Abramis brama. NCBI lineage: Eukaryota > Metazoa > Chordata > Actinopteri > Cypriniformes > Leuciscidae > Abramis > Abramis brama. The sequence goes on along the minus strand of NC_139974.1, from coordinate 15,127,973 downwards.
GCATATGCTTGCATTCAAAGCAGGGAAGGAAATGAGCAGTCACACGCAACCTGGTACGCGTCAGCTGGTCCTAGTTAAAATGAAACCGTGGGGTTTGGGGCTTCTGACAGAAGTTTTCCCTAATGCACTCTTGCCCACAGTCGCACACACATTGTCATTGTGACAGCGACATTGAGAAATGGCAATTCCTTTTTGTGGTTTGTCTGTTTTCCCAGAAGTCTCCTCTTCTGTAACTGCCTAAAAGCCTATAAAAGCGACTAAAGTCTGAAATCACAAAATTAAGAAATAAAACAGCAACAGTACTAGCCAGCATAAATTAACCTAGATGTTTATGTTAAAGAAAAAAACTTCTTCTTTGTTATTGTGTGTGTTTGAGTGTGGATGTGAATAGAAAGAGAGAGAGAGAAAGAGAGAGAGACCAGTGGTCGGTGAAGTGTGTTTCCACTCTGACAGCTCCAACCGACGATTTGTTGAAAGGAGGAAAAAGAATCCTGCTCTCTTTCATTTGTGTCAGCCTGTCTTTCATCATGTGCTAAGACAGAGAAAACGAGAGGAATAGAGAAAGAATCAGGCATGATGGAGAAGAGAGACTGATAGATAATGCCTTTTATGTGCTTTTGTGTCTTTGTGTATGGCTTTCAGGTACTCAGGACCAACCACAGACATCCTGGAAATGGGAACTTCAGAAGAAATGCTCAATGTCATGCTACTTCTCATGAAGGTGGCATAAAAAATAGCTTAGAGTCACTGAAAGAGAATACAGAGACCATAGACTATTTGTATTTGTATTTATATGTGAGTATGTGCCAATATGATGCATATTTTAGGGTTTCGTCATTTATAACTGACTTTGTCCTATTAGGGTAAACTATTTTTGGCAAATTGTTTGAAACTTACACATTCAAATGTATTTTCACTATCTGAAAAGTAGTAAAATGTTTTTTGTGTTTCAAAAAAATATTAAAAAGCATTATTAAAATCCCATTTCATCTTGTGCTATATTTCATTTGGAACTTCAAAAATTTCAAAAACTTGACACAAATTCAGATGCAATTTCACTGCCTGGAAAGTAGTGAAACCATGTCTTGGTGTTTCAAAAGCATTAAAAACATTGTTTCTTTCTTGGAATTCCAAAACAAAGCTTGTAGCACAAGGGAAAATCAACAAGACTCTTCTTTTTCAGTGTAGCCCACACTTTCCACATGTAACTCAATTCTGACCTGTTGCACCAAGGACAGCCCTGAATGCTTCTAATGCACTGATGCACCACCGTCACTATCATCACCTTACTTGATAAGGTAAAGCTTTTCCTCTATCTCTTCATGGCACTATTGTTCACTACTGGCAGGCAGTATAACCTTTTTGCCTGTGTTTTATGCTGCATTAATATGTATCCCCTAAAGGGACTTTGTCATTTATGCATAACACACAGATTTTGGGGTCTTTGAGTTATTTATTTTACAAAATGTACATTAAAAATGACCAAAAACTTGAGAAAACACATGGATGTACAATGACATATATTTTCTAATTGAATTGATATGTATTTTATAGTCTAAAATGATGGAGCCTTGACAGCATGTGACCTAACATGTGCTGATGTCTCCTTCACTTCCTTTTTGCCAAAAATGTTTCAGAACATGGAATTTGAAAACTTTTTTATGAATTTTATGATTTAAAGGTATAATCAATCTCAAGCCCCAACAAAAACTTTTTAGAGCAAAACTATTTTAGTTTTAGTTTTTTCCTTGTTACAGTAGCCCAATTACACTTGTAGATATGATTTACACTTCATCACAATGAGAAAAGTGAGCCTATAACCAGGCCTTCATGACTGTATATGAGTGAGGTAGGCCTACATAAAGAGAGTATTTTGCTCTAGGGCCAAGGCCAAGCTCAGCAGCAGCAGGTTGTCAGTCTTGTACTTGAGGGCTTAATAAAGCTATGTTCACTCATAGTTAGGTTATTTACTGGAGTGACAACTACATTCTATAACCAATCTCACACTCGTACATTTTCAGGCCTCAAGACCATATTTCTGGCGAACCCCTGCTGTGTGAATGGAACCATACGTTCTATCATGTGGGATTCTATGTGTGGTTTCAGTATCTCGCAGAGAAACAGAAATGAGCTGTAAGTCGTTGCAAGTCACTATCTTCCACCAAAGCTGCTTCAATCAGTTTTGTGGTCTGTGTGCAGCTCAAATGCTCGAGACTAGTGTAGGACTATTTGCGGTTGTCAGCCTAGTGAGTCATATGTTGCTTCAGAATATTCAACTGCCTAAAAACAAAACAGGGTTCACAACCTGTCTAAATATGTTAACCTTGTTAACTATTTATGTACAATAAAGAGTATATAAACTATATAAAATCGCATCTTGGTAGTATAAGTCAACATTTGAACAGCTATATACACTGAACAAAATTATAAACGCAACACTTTTGTTTTTGCCCCCATTTTTCATGAGCTGAACTCAAAGATCTTTTTCTTTGAACACAAAAGCCTATTTCTCTCAAATATTGTTCACAAATCTGTCTAAATCTGTGTTAGTGAGCACTTCTCCTTTGCCGAGATAATCCATCCACCTCACAGGTGTGGCATATCAAGATGCTGATTAGACAGCATGATTATTGCACAGGTGTGCCTTAGGCTGGCCACAATAAAAGGCCACTCTAAAATGTGCAGTTTTATCACACAGCACAATGCCACAGATGTCGCAAGTTTTGAGGGAGTGTACAATTGGCATGTTGACTGCAGGAATGTCCACCAGGGCTGTTGTCCGTGAATTGAATGTTCATTTCGGAAGTAAACACTAGCGTCAAAGCCATGGCAGCTGACAAAAGAGATTGTCTCCATTCATCAAACTTTTCAATAAATGGTATAGTAAAAAACAAACAAATGTGTAATGCTGTTATATCATGAAAACCAAAAACCGAATTGGCAAATGAAGCGTGTTGTGATATTCGTTGATATGTGCACCTATCACCGAACATACACAACAACGTCTTCTTCATTCCCCGTTGATGCACTCTTACCAAAACAACATAACGAATGACAAAAACAATTAAACCACCTGAAATATACACTGTTTTAGCGTCAGGGTGTATAAATAATAACCATAAAAGAAAATTGTACCTTGCGCTCATGTACTTCTATCACACGGATCAGGTGACAATATAATAACTGCATCGCATCGTCACAACATCTTAGTAAGATATAAGTCAACATTTGAACGTCAGTGTTTTTTACATTTGCATCAGTAGATATTTGAGTAAGCTGAAACCCAATACTTGTTTAAAAGTATCATTTAAAAAAATCCTTTTGTCACTGGCGCACAATGAATGGGGCAAGGCTGCGAAGGATCCATCTGTTGTATCCTTCATTGCATGTGAAACGAAGGATGCATTTGGAGGCGGGATTTGAAAGAGCCTTCGAATTTGGAGAGCCTTCGTCACACCGCTGTGATGTAATCAGCCTTCGAATGCACCCTTGGAAGGATGCAGCCTCTGAATTGGGACGCAGCATTCATGAGTCTTTTAACAATTCAATAAAAGAACCGATTCATATGATTCATTTGTTCATGTGAAAAACTCATTTTGTTTTTACTTATTAACCTTTTCTTATTAGTTTTTTTTTTACTTATTACTTATTAAAACAGGTTGCAATTAATGTTATTAACCTTATAAATATGCAAATAAGAAAATAGAAATAGAAATATACATTTTTAAACCTTAAAACCTGACAATTAAGTATGAAGTATTAGACATGGAACAAGACATTCCAGAATTATGTTTTAATAATTATCATATTTTAAGAATGCCATTTCCATAGGACTATGTGTTTTCTTTGTCCTAAGTCTGGTTCATTTTGTCTGTCTTTTGTCTTGTCTGTCTTTGCTTGCTTCTTTCTTTTATTCCCTGCCCTGCCCTGTCTTTCTCTCTCTCTCTCTCTCTCTCTCTCTCTTTCTCTCTCTCTCTCTCTCTCTCTCTCTCTCTCTCTCTCTCTCTCATCCTGTCTGTCTCTCTTGCCCTCTCTCAGAGACCAATCATTGTGACCTCAATTCTTTGCACAATGACATCAGTGTTCAAAATGACCAATTAGTAGAAAGCGTGAGAAGTCTAACGAGTCTGTTGGGAAAATTGTATCTGTGTGCTTGTGTGATGACCATGTAGGTAAATATATAGCACATTATTAATGAATGCCCTCCTACAAGCTTGTACCTGAATGTAAATCTGTGAGTCTTTGGTGTCTTGCATGTTTGATTTGTTATGAGATACAGTCAACATTAAAGTGAAGCAGTCAACGACGGTAAATGGAAAATGTGTGTGTGTGTGTGTGTGTGTGTATGTTCCAGCTGATTTAATCTTGGCTTTCCTTGATACCATCTACTGTTTCAGCCTGTAGACCCAACATATCATCAGTCATACCTGTCAGCAACTAAATCCCTCCCGCTCTTTCTCTCTCTTTCGCTCTCTCTATCTGTCCCTCGCTTATTTCTCTCCTTCCCACTTATATGCACACATACACACTCACATGACTTCTAAGTCCCCAGTGTGTTGTTATGTGATTCTCCAGCACAATAAATGTTCTGTATACATGTTCCTTTGTGTGTTCTCTCTGACTTCTTATTTGCTTGTTTTGAACAAGTGTAAATGAATGGCATGGGAACAACAGTTCGTATCATATGTTTTTGGATATGCATTTTCCTCCATGGATTTGGTGGATTTTGACAAAGACTTCCTCTGAAAGAAAGGAAATTTAGTTGTTCTATACCAACTCAAGCGGGAAATAAAAGAGAGAAAAAACTTCTATTTATGCTATTGGAAGCTGAGGTGAAACACAAAAGACCCTTACATTAGCCTATTACAAATAAACATTTCAGTAACAGTTTACAAGGTTTGATTCCTTAACATGTTAGTTATTACCTTAATTAAAGTGAGACATATTGTACATTTAACATTTCTTTCATAACCACATAATTTCTTTATGCCAGCAGTTTCTCTCATTTGTTTTATGCAGCAAGTAATCTGTTTATGATTGATGGTGATAATGCATGCTAGATCTATCTGCTAAATTTTCATCTGCTTGTCAGCTCCAGATGTTCTAAATTGCCAGGATGATTGACAGTCTGATAATATAAAGTGTAGTTAAATGTTTGTGGCAATAACATTTAGTGTTTTGTAGACTGAGAAACAGCTTTCAGATGAACACCAACTAATTGAAACAGGAAAAAAAACATTGCAATATAATTTACCGGTTTAAACACTTTAAACAAGGAACTTAACCAGACATTTTATGATTTGCATCTCTTATATGTCTATTGGTTGCTTTTGGTAAAATATTCAACCCATCCATAAAATTTCAATCAAGCAAGAGTTTCTTTCACTGATTTTTATTTGTCTAAGCCGATTTAAAATGTCAGTCGGCATTAGTGTTTTTGTCTCAGCTGTTTTTTATTCAGATCCTTTTTCTCACTCAGTCCCAATTATTTTCAACACAGTAGCAGAGCGGTTTTCATTCAAGCATTTGGCAGGTGCCAACAGTTGAGATTGTGCCTATCAACACCTTGATGTTATCACTACACAGTGGGAAAATGCCATAGACAGTTGACTGCACAGCCCAAGCAAACACATACTTCTACGGGGATCCAGGGGATTTGATTTAAAGGTCTGGTCTACTGGTCTTGGTGTAGAGCATGTAGGATTGGAAAGTCTGGCTGTCAAGAACAAAAATGTAATAATAACAGTGGAGACTTAGTGTTTGAGATTTAGGAGATCAAAGAATTAGAGACTTGAGTGCAGACGTACCTCAGAAAAGATGTGTGTGTGTGGGAGAAATAATGGGAACGAGGATTTAGCTGTTTTTCCTTACCTCCTCTCATGTAAAGACAGCATTCAAACATTTGAAACAAATAAATCAGGTTAACATACTTTTTTTTAAAATAATTAATAAATAATGATTATTATACATGATTGAGTACAATCCTATATTAAAATTTTAATCAAATATTTTAAATATAAAATAATTAATTAAATTATTTACTTATCATGTAAAGGCACACGGGATAGGCTTACACTGACCCAAATAAGTCAAGTTAATGTAATAAAAAATTGTTAAATGCTATTTAAAAATTAATTCAATTCAATTCAAATTCTATATTAACATTATTTAAAAATATATAATAATATATACTGAATGGTCTTTAAAAGACATTTTAATCTTTAGGATGTGATGTGTTTCGCAACTTCTCTTACATGTGCTCTGTCTGTCATCAGTCAGCCTGTTTTAATTACAGCTCAAGTTCACGGATAGTTTGCGTCTCCGTTGTCAAGTGTCTCTCACAGTCTGTCTCTCACTGTTTTTACACAGTCTGCTGGAAATGGCATGAATGTGTATGGCGTGCACGTCTGGGTTGCTTGTGTACTGCTTATTCTCAGCCATGTGTTTGTCTGACAAACAGCACTTTAATCAAGTCGCTTGGTTGCCTTGAATGGCCCTGCGTTATCCCCTCCACTTTTGCCTCACATTCTTTTAATCATGTTTTCCCAGAAACAATTCTTTTTAGGCCTTTACCTTTACAAATTCAAAAAACACTATACGATTAACTGCATACAAAAAGAAATGTGCCCTGAAACTTAACAACATACAGAAAAGTTATCTGTATAGACCATTACAATATTATTATCTGTGTGTGTGTTCTATTGCATTAAATATTGTAAGCCGTGTAGCTATAGGAGGCGAATGCCGTTGACAGTATACTAAGGTCCAGTTTTAACAGCAGGGCTTGCTCAGGTTGTCCCTTTCAGGCAAATTTTAGGGGTCATAGTTCAGTTTCGTAGAAAGGTTAAAGGGTCATCCTCCCACACTGACTGCACTTTTCTCCAGCCATGCCAGGCCTCGACCCCATCACTGTCATTAACCACATCTTAGGAATCTGCAGAGAGAGGAGACTAGAGATCAAAGTTCAAGACCCCATGTGGGCGGAGTCACACCATCGCTCTCTCGCTCTCTCTTATACCCTTGTCCCTTTGGTTTTTATGTTCCTTATGTCCCTTGCACTCCTATATGATTGCAGAGGCCTGAAGTTCAAAGCTACAGAAGGAAATGTCAGATAAAGCAATCACATATAGCATGTGCGTAAAAAACACACATGTGCGAACACACCCCTCCTCTGTCATTAGGGGCCATTTTCTAAGCTTCCTGATCCTTCATCAGAGCCTTCCGCTTCATTCCCGATTGGAAGAAACTTGCTGACCTCGGCAGACATCTGATTGGACGACCCAAAGGTTTTGTGGTCGGGATCTACACCTCTTGTCTGAGTGTATGGGTGGATGTTTGTTCAGGTCTTTGATCGGCTGGAGCTGACAGGATGGGGAAAAGCACAATGGGACTGGTTAGCTGAAGACATTTTGGCCTACATCCTCTAACCATCTAAATAAAACAACCACATTATTATTTTAAAATAACTTTAAAAATCAATAGTGACAACCTCCATTTAATGTTGACTTTATTAGCTGATGAATGGCACATTGAGGAGAAAAACAAAGCCACTGGATGCGTTTCTAAAAAATAGTAGGCTAATAATAATAAAAATTTGAGAGTTAAGAACGAATAAAGCTTATTTCCTGAAAACAGCATTTTTTCGTATAGAAACGATAGTGTGTCATACCCCACATAATATTAATTTTTAATCGTATCACTGACTTTTCTCCTTTTAATTTGAACTAACTTATTTATGTATATATAATATTAAGTAGATTTAATTATAATAATCACATAACACAATTCTAATTGAAAGCTTTTTAATGAAACAGTTTTGTCTTAATCACTCATGTTATAATGTTGCACTGCCCCCTGCTGGGTAGGCTAAGGTATGTATAGTGACCTCCCCAGAAAAGCTGTCTAATTGTTGGATATCATAAAGAGTATAATTATAGACAGATTCAGTTTAAAAATTAATGTGGCATAATGTTTGTATTATATATCCCTATAGCAAAGTGAAGCAACTGGTACCAATAAAGGGGGTAAGTAAATAGTGCAAGATTGGAAAATCTAATGTTAAAAAAGAAAAAGAAAAACTTTTGACATTTATGGTTCCAAATCACCAAATACCTGATTTATTGTACTTTATATTGCTAAACAGTGAGCTAAATGATGCATTATATGTGAATGTTACATTACATCCCTTATGAAAAAGAAGTATACTTCAAGTTAATTTTATGAAGTATACTTTATGTAGTAAGTATACTAATGTCAATGTACTAGTAGTAAACTTGTAAGTGTACTATTTCAATACTGCTTGGGACTAAATTGGCCCACTTTTAGTATATAAAAATATGTTTAAGTGTACTATAAGTGTTACAGTATACTGTTTAGTGCACTTCTCATCTGTACTACAAGTGAACTTGTAAGTATACTAGTAGTTTACTATTTTACAGTAGTACTTTTTTAAGGGAAAGAGTAAAGTAGATTTGAAGTAAATTCCTATGTACACTTCCAGTGGACTAGCACAAAAATTCAGATACTCAGAAGAATTAGGAACATATGTTTTCTTTATAAACCAATATTTTCAAACAATGTAAGTTTATAAGACAGTATGTATGAAAAAAGTATTTAATAGGCTACTCAGTCACAACACTACAAGTCAAGAATACTTAATTATACTTTTAAGTATCTCGATCAAAAGATTGAATACATGTATAATCCAAATATACTTAGTCTAAGTATATTTCTGAGAAGTATATAAAAAGTAGACTGAAAGTATACTGATGTATAAAAGATGTATACTAATAGCACACTTGAATAAACTTCTTTTTCGTAAGGGATTCTTTGTGAGCATGCTGCTAAGTGTAATGTAACATCCTACAAAATCATGTGCTATGCGCATTTGCAACTAATTATAGCATCTGATCATTAATGTGCAGCTTCAGATATATTTAAAGAAACATCTTTTTTTTACATTTGCATCGAAGACAGTGGAGCAGTAAGTCTATCTTTCAGCTACGATGATGATTAACATAACTAATAAACTACATTTTTAGATGATTTTCCTAAAAGAACTGGCTACTGGTCACCCCTCGCTGGCATTGACGTCATGTGCATGTCAGTGATGGCAATTAGTAAACATTCTTTGATGGAATAAAATACCAGACCATTCATGAGAGCTGCTCTGTGGCCTACAACACCTCGTTCAAACATTTCCAGCATGTCAACGTCTCATTCAAGCTTATTCTTACTTACTCCGATCTGAATGTGGTGGTAATTGAGGTCTCCCTGAGCTGCACAATTAACTGATTTGAAGGTCATTAGTGAATGAATGTAGGTTGGTGCTTATTAAGTATGCTGAGGACATTATAAGGAATGTCTTTGTGAGTATGTTTATTTGCACATGGCAAAATGTATAAAACCTCTGTGATGTGCGTGGACTTGTAGCGTGGACCAGTGATCGATTGTAAGATGTCCTACTTCACTCTTCTCTTTTTAGCCCTCGGTATCCTGAGCAGCTTCATGCTGAGTGAGGTTTCTGCGCTCAGATTGCCATTAGACAGTGATCCTGATAGATTTACATGGGGACAGTTTCCAGAGGTAAGTGCTTTATATTTTCTCTTTTTCTAATAGCAGTTTCCTTTATTTGAAATAGTAGTAATTAGTTAATAGTTTGGAATGTACAATTTGCCAAATTCTGGATATAGAGCAAATGCACTGTCAAAACAGATTGCCTGAAATGTAATATGTAAGGTAAAAATAAAAATATATATATAATACATTACTTTCATTTTGATTATTATTATCATCATCATGCCTTTACCTGTCTTCATCATATCTAATGTTATTGAATAAACCTGATTACATTAGGTTGCACCAATAAGAAACATTTTTTAATGGTCAGGGCAGGCAGAAATATTTCCTTAAGGTACCAATGCACATTTTCACTTGTTACAATGTAAAAAAAAATGTGAGGAATGGACCAGCTACTGTTAGCGCTCTCTGAATTTATGCTTTTCCAATTTTAAATTTCATTTAATAAATGCAAATAAAATCGTAATAATAGTTTGAAATTGACATCAGTTACAGTGTATCAATACACTGTGATAACTGAATCTGCTGATTTTCACCATTTCTTCTTCTTCTACATTCGTGTTGTCAAAGGAGATTCCCAGGAGTCTGAATATAGAAGACTTCGCTCTTGATGTAGCCCCGACCAGCGGTCGTGTGAGCTCTCCCACCATCCTGCGACTTCACCCCATAATGGCAAAACCAGCACACCTGCATGCCAACATGCCACTTCGCTTCGGGCGGGATGTGCAGGTGGGCACAGGTGACCATGCTCCCAAGTCCACCATCAACCTCCCTCAGCGTTTCGGACGGTCCTGCACCATGTGTGTGCGCGCAGGGAATGCACCCTCAGCCACCCTCCCGCAAAAGTTTGGGAGGAGGAACATCTTCGCTTTAGACCCTTTTCGCGTCTTGACTCTGTACACACACACACCTGAATCACCATTTCCAAAAGAAAGGTAAAGCTTAATATTTCTCAACTGAAATATTAAACACCCACCAGAAGTGTAATTGGGTGTTGTTTTCTAATTATATATGATTATATATATATATATATATATATATATATATATATATATATATAATTTAATAACTGTAACAAAATGAACTCTCATTTGATGTGGAAAGAATTAATTTTTTATTTTATTTTTTACTGATTAATTTAAATGGTCATTTCTGTTCCTCTACTCCTTGGCTAAATATTTTCAAAACTACTTTATTTGATTTCTCTCGCAGGACTCAAGTCCACGACTACATGCTTGAAACAGTAGAAGACTCAGAAGAAACTGTAAAGAACACAGATTACACCGATTTAGACTAATGAAGCCCGTAAAAACAACAGCTGGTTATGAGAGATGTTTTGATTGCCAGTTTTATGAATTTCCTATTCTTTTTATGTATTTGTATCTGTAATTGCCTGCTTGTAAATTGTTAAAGTAAAGCAAATTATAAGTAACTCTAGTTGTGACAGCTTTAATTATAAAAAATAAAAACATCAAAATATTGAAGCATACTGAAGCAATCCAACACCCATAAATGTATCAATGTTCCATATGTTTCTGCATAAAAAAGACACTCAGCATTCACCTGCAAAAGCACTCAGAGTACAATGTTAATGAGACTGAGGTGTAATTAAGAGACTCATTGATTAAATGTTTTATGTTGATCCTCTTCTACAGGATGATAGGTTATTTGCCAAACGCACACACCTCTCACCAAGAATAAGGATATAAAACACCTTTCCTCCATAGGGGCACAAATTGGAGAAGATATATAATCTGCCTATAGCTTTAAGATCTTTAAGAAATTAAGTTTTTAACCAAGGGGGCCCAACCTTCCCCCTGGACAGTGATTTCAACCTGCAGGGAACAAATTATGTGACAAAGAGCTGGTGTTTGCAAACATCAAAATCATTCCTTGCTATGGGGGGTGATGCATTACTAAGTAACATGAGTTACGTAATCAGATTACTTTTTTCAGACATTTCAACACATTACTTTTAAATTTACAACAAAATATCTTGAGAAAATATCAGAGTTACTTATTCAAATATGTAATGCGAGTTAATTTTCCCATTTACCCCATATTTACGAAACAGGGCAAATTAGCATAAGAGCGCAATTTGATAAAAGCACTGATGGGAGTGGAAAGTTCAGCGCTTGATCTACTGACGACGCGCAAATTAAAGAACAGACACAGCCGGATCATTTCCATCATGACCAACGCAATCTGCCAAGAGCAGTGCAAATTAGAGTCTGGTTTTAAGATGGGGTAAGAACAGTAAAATGCAAACTCAGAATATTACACAAACCTGCAATTATTCAATGTTAAATTACACAAATATAGGCTACTTTATGTATTTAATCTCACTTTATCAACCAATGTCTTTGCTGCTGACCTTTGATGATCCAGTTCAACCATATAGCCTAAATGACTTTGGTAACACTTTACAATAAGGTTCATTAGATCATTTTAATTAATGCATTAGCTAACATGAACTAATCATGAGCAATACATTTGTTACAGTATTTATTATTCTTTGTTAATGCTAGTTAATAAAAATACAGCTGTTCATTGTTTGTTCATGTTAGTTCACAGTTCATTAACTAATGTTAACAAATACAACCTTTGATTTTAATAACGTAGCTACTAAGGTAGTTAAAGGGATACTCCACTTTAAAATGAAAATTCTGTCATTATACTCACCCTCATGTTGTTTCAAACCTGTATGAATTTCTTTCTTCTGCTGAACAGAAAGGAAGATATTTAGAAGAATGTCAGTAACCAGACAGTTTTTGGTACCATTGACTTCCATAGTAGGAAAAAAAATATACTATCAAGCTCTCAAAATGCTCACAACCAGACAGATACTCGCGCAAATTCGCCCGAAGGACTGGTTTATTTCTCTCGATCTGAAAATGCGTACTTTCAGATTCAGATAGTACCCCGTCACAGGCCATTCTTGAGATTCGCCTTCGAGGGTCAAGTGTATCAATACACCGTCCTTCCGTTCGGCCTGTCTTTAGCACCCCGTACATTCACGAAGTGCATGGACGCGGCTCTCGCTCCCCTGAGAAATCGGGGTATGCGAATTTTGAACTATCTGGATGATTGGCTGATCTTGGCACAGTCAGAGATAGAGCTTATATCTCACAGGACAGTGCTTCTCAGCCATCTGGAAAGCCTGGGTCTTACGGTCAACTGGACCAAGAGCTCATTACTGCCCAGTCAGTCAGTTTCTTTTCTGGGAATAGAACTGGACTCTGTGGCTATGACGGCCCGCTTGTCGACACAGCGCGCGCGCCGTGTTCGACACCTGGCCGCGTCTTTCCAGAAGGGCAGCACCGCTCCTCTGAAAACATTTCAGAGAATGCTGGGTTGTATGGCGTCAGCTGCAGCAGGGCAGTGTCAGATCCAGGAATCTCTGCGATCTGACGGAACGCCTCCTCGTTTGGGCTCAGCACTCGTTACACTCCCTGAGAGCCGCGCATGTGCCGGGCCACCTGAACGACGGCCCAGACAGACTGTCCAGGGACAACATTCCCCCGGGAGAATGGTCCCTGCATCCTCAGACAGTCCAGCTACTGTGGCGCCTCTTCGGCAAAGCGGAAGTCGACCTTTTTGCGTCAAGAGACAACGCTCACTGCCCAAGGTTCTTTTCGAAGAACGAGGACGCGCTGGCCCAAACCTGGCCCAGCCTCCCACTGTATGCTTTCCCTCTGATCTCGTTGTTACCACAGGTAATCAAGAGAATCAGGGAAGCATGCCACTCAGTGCTCCTCATAGCCCCGCGATGGGAAAACCAGACATGGTTCCCAGAGTGAATGCGGCTGTCATACGTGGCCCCATGGCTGATCCCGGCGAGGAGAGATCTTCTCTCTCAAGCCGGCGGTACAATTTGGCATCCCCATCCAGAGCGCTGGTCTCTGCATGCGTGGATAATCAACGGATACCCGTTGCTTTGCCAGAAGGGGTCGTGAACACGATCACGCAGTCTAGAGCTCCTTCCACGAGAAGGCTATACGCGTTCGTATAGCCTCCTAAATGGTCTGTGTTCTCCTCATTGTGCGCCGACAAAAATCTAGACCCACGTACTTGTGGGGTCTCGTGGGTGCTTTGCTTCCTTCAGGAGCTGTTGGACGAGGGCAGGTCCCCCTCCACGCTCAAAGTGTATGTGGCGGCTATTGCAGCGTTCGCAGGGCCAAAGCGCGGCCAGTCAATAGGAAGAAACGAGCTCATCATCCGCTTCCTCAAAGGAGCCAGGAGGATGAACCCCCGTGGCCCCCTTCGGTTCCTATTTGGGATCTTTCTCTGGTCTTAGAGGGCCTGAAAACGCATCCCTTTGAACCGTTAAACTCCGTGGATCTAAAATACCTGTCGCTTAAAACCGTTTTTCTGATAGCCTTGTCATCAGTCAAATGTGTGGGGGATTTACACGCGCTGTCTGTTAGCGCTGCGTGTCTCGAGTTTGGACCGAATGACTCTAAAGTCATCCTCAAACCAAGACATGGTTATGTCCCCAAGGTGATTGGCACTCCCTTCAGAGCGCAGGTCATCTCTCTATCGGCTCTGCCAGCATCCGGTAGCGAGGGCGATGCTAACCTCCTCTGCCCTGTCAGGGCGCTGAGAGTTTACATTACGCGCTCCGCCACCTTCAGGCGTTCGGAGCAGCTCTTTGTTTCGTTCGGTGGACGCACCAAGGGTCTCGCCGCCTCGAAACATAGCCAGATGGATAGTGGACACTATCGCAGCAGCTTATGCGTCTAAACACCTGCAGTGCCCTCTGGGCATCAGGGCTCATTCCACTAGAAGCATGGCCTCTTCGTGGGCTTGGTCCAGCGGGATTTCTATTCATGACATTTGTATGGCGGCAGGCTGGGCCTCCCCCTCTACATTTGTTAGGTTTTACAACCTGGAAGTTCCCGCCTTGCAGGCTAAAGTTCTGTCAGTCTAACGGTGTGTATGCTCTGCCCACAGTGTTCGTGCGCAGTCTACTCTCACGTGACTTAGCTCTCCTGGTTGAGCTGCACTATAAGGGTTGATGTTTTTAATACAGACCGGCAGTGCCGCTCTGTATTCCCTTACAGTGTGCTTATGTACATGTGTTGGCCCGCGTTGCTGGCCACCTGATTCCCACTTAATTGTGTTCCCCGGGTTTCCCCGGGGACTCATGTCGTGGATGCTCGGCGCGCACGGCGTTGACAAGGGGTTCCTGTAGTGTAAGCAACGTACGCAATACAAGAGAACGTACTCGGTTACCTAATGTAACCTCGGTTCTCTCTAGAAGAGGGAACGAGTATTGCGTAACCTGCCGTGCTCGCGCCTCGAGCTGATTTCGGCAATACTCGTTCCCTCTTCTAGAGAGAACCGAGGTTACATTAGGTAACCGAGTTACAAACAAATAGCCTACATATCTTTTGGTAAGAAGACGTTGGGTAATATGGGTTTAGAAAAAAAGAAAAGAAAAAAAAACGCTGCAAACTGACAACTGTAGTCAATTGAAGCTCTGAGTACTGAAAACTGAACTGATTCTGGTGATTGTATCATAACACTTGAGTACTCATAGCGCAGATGAGGTATGTACGTGCACGAGTCCAGTCATTCTGAATAAATAAATGAATAAATAAGCGAACAGGCCTACATAAAGATTAATATAAAATTAATTCTGTCACAGTGTTAAATGTAGCCTATACCCTAAGCTAACTTTTACATTTTAAGAGGCTCCGTTCCTTTTACAGAAGTAATTTCCTGACGGGTTTTGCTCCAGTGAATATTTATTTTGAAAATCAATTTCTGTATAGTAACATATAGCACTACATCGTATAAAGTTGTCCAATAAATAGGCCTAGCTATCCTCTCTTTTTGTCAGATCCAGCTGTTGTGACCTTTAAAATGGGAGAAGACATAGCAAAAGGAAAGAAGATCTTTGTGCAGAAATGCTCTCAGTGTTGAGGCTGGTGGCAAGCACAAAGTTGGCCCAAACCTACATGGGCTCTTTGGTCGCATGACTGGTAAAGTACTTGGCTACTTCTACAACACAGAGGACAACATAGAGAAGGATGAGTGTGGGCAAAACAATAAAAAGGAAATTTAGATCATCTGAAATTCACACCATCCATTTAAAACATGTTTTCTGTAACACATTTTGCCAACATACATTATAAATATTTTATTAATAACACATAATTATCATAAATTAACAGATATTAATTAAAATAATAAATTAATTTTAATAATGCATATTTAATGATTCACAATCGAATCGGACCTAACACTACTCCTGTTCACCACCAGAGTTCACTGTTTCATCAGAAGTAGTTTATGTTTGCTGCGACAACTTGTCCAGTGTTTATCTAGCCAGTGTTTCCCAACCCTGTTCCCCGAGGCACACCAACAACAACCCTACACATTTTTGAACTCTTCCTAATCAAACACGACTGTTTCAACTCATCTCATTAGTAGAGACTCCAAAACTAGAAATATATGGGTCAGATAAGGGAGAGTCTCCCTTTTAGACATCCAAAATGTGTAGTGTTGGTGACAGGTGTGCCTCCAGGAGCAGGGTTTGGAAACACTGATCTAGTCACCTAGGGTAGTCACTGATTACATGTAATCTGGATTAGGCAATTAGATAAAAAAAAAAATAGTACTTGTAATTAGATTATATTATGTTTTAAAATACTTATAATCAGTCTACAATTGCTTTTTTATTGATTACATGAATAGCCTACATGCTATTCTCACAATGGCAGTAAATAAATCTTTAAAAAATAATAATAATTGCTTCTCCCTAATCCTAATCTTTTCCCATGTTTTAAAAATTCCTTTTTTAAAAAAAAAAAAAAAATATATATAATTCATATGCATTCAGAAGATCATTTAATTTTGTGAAACTGCACACACACAGCCACTAGATGGCTGGCTAAATTTAAAATTGAGAGGCTACAAAGCATTTGACACCAATAATCCTTTCACTTTTAAGGAGTGTTTTCTCAGCAATGCAACATTGCATATCAAATCAACTTCTGATGAACATTTATTATTTTGCTATGTCTATGTATTAGAACTATCATGCTCCCATTTTTGGATTTTTCACTGAAAGCTTTGTACATTTATAAAACTTAAAGTTTACAACCTGAGTTTTCAGTGTTTTTACTATTTTATGTAATGCAGCCATCTGATCAAATGCCACACATTTGCCTATATGTAAAGTAGCCTATGTTGCTGATGCATTGTGTTTAGCATTATGTTTGTAAAATGTAACTTGTTATTTTAGGCCTTTTTAGAGTCAAAAACTGGTGCCTGATTTGGTAAAATGGGGCAGAAGGAAGATGTTTATGCTCATAATCTACAGTCAGTTTAATAATAATTCAATCTTAATCAGTTTAACATGAAGCAGTCATTTACACTGTTAAGTTAAAGGCAATATAAACACTAGTGTGTCTATTTTACCATGTGTCTTCCTTTATTTGCATGTGTCAACCACTTAATAAAAACATAAATTAGATAATGAATGCTGAATATCACTTTCCAATGGAATTGTCTTAACTTCTACAATGACATAATGACTAATATCACTAGCATAGACAATTAGGTAAGTAAAACGTGGCAAATAAGAAATGTAATACCAGAGAAAGCATCTATTGTGTCATATTTTCCGTGTGCTGTTCTTGTTGCACTGTCATGGGAAAGCACTATAGTTTCAGCGCTTGCAGACTTTTCCCAGAGCTGACTGTTTGACGTCACTCACACTTCACTGTTTAAAGTTCTGCACTCTGGTGGTATGTGTGAATGTGTTTATGTGTCTCTCTTCTAAAACATACCTGAGTCAAGTTCAGTGGTTTGGTGAATTCCAATGTAGGGAGGATTCCCTCTCTGGGGTAGATGGGTGTTGGCAATGAACTAAAACCTATGTTGTTAAGGCAACCCTGAGATGACATGCAAAGGAGCAGCTTTGTCTAGCAACAAATTAATCATAGAACCATGCTGATGTCTAATGGAAGATGGATTCCCTCTTCTATACATTATAACTTATGTTACCCTCACAATATAGAGATCAGATGGTTAGTTGATAGATAGATAGATAGATAGATAGATAGATAGATAGATAGATAGATAGATAGATAGATAGATAGATAGATAGATAGATAGATAGATAGATTATTAAAGAGCTCTCTAATTCAATTGTTACTATAGTCATAATTGCATTAGAGAGTTCTAATTGTAATAGTTACTAGTAAGAATTTAATTGTAGAGCTCTCTAATTAAAAATGAATGGACGTCAATAGAGACGACTAGTAAAAATTCAATAGTAGATAGGCTATATGTAATTGTGATGGTTAATAATTGAATTAGAGAGCTCTCTCATTGTAATTGTTAATAGCCAAGAATCGAAATAGAGAGCTCTCTGACTAATTCTTAGTGAAAATACAGGAAGGCAGCTTTACCTGGGCGTAGGTAATGTTAGGCTACCTGAATTACGTAAAGGTCTCTGTTGCGTTTTGAAATGCAGTCTCTGGATAGGACGACATGCTGACTCTTCGGTGGATTTTCATTTGCTTCCTAAACGTCAATTACCATGATGTCCCACCCCCTCTTCCTCGCCTCACCGCGGAACTCAAAATACAGCTCGAGCCTGGACGAGGTTCAAACCTGAGCTGGAAACAGTAAACTTAAAACTTGTGGTCGCCATCGCCTCCACCTTCCCCTTCACTCTCGGATTACAGCGGTGCGTCACGGACATTTCGCTCGCGATAATCTTCTCAGAAGCGAAGTTACCTAGGATCTGATTTCGGCAGGTGGAAGAACAGTGATGGTGAACCCGGTGTCAGCCACTTGGTCCAAAGTATAAATGTGCTGATAAGGCGATTTTACAAGTGGACCGTCGGTGACACGACGACAGAGCCGCCGCGCCACGCTGTCACTCTCTACCTGGCGACTGTGGTAGGCACTGAGTTTGTGTTCATTTTACAGGGAGACATTTAATATATTTAAATGATAAAATAAATCCTATCTTGTTGTAAGAGAAGTATTGTAATCGATTCATAGCCACTTTCACCTTGTGCTAAACCTCCCTTTGACATTCCGTGAATGTACACATCCAAAACATAAATATAAGTGTGTTTTGTTTACTCAGCCTCGATAGCCAATCAACGTTTGTTTTAGTACCTTTCGCTTTGGAAACCCTAAAAACTTCCTGTCCTCATCATAGATAGACTGACTCATCGATGAGCCTAATTTCACACAGTGTTTCCTTTACTAAATCTTTTTCTCTTTCTGTTTAAGGCACCTCAAGCTTTTTAGATTGCGTTGAGAGGTTGTAGATTTTTGAAGTCCTCGGTCACAATTCACTTTCATTTGTATGGAGTCGTCGTCGTTTACATCGTGAATGATCAGTCGTAGGCACATTGCGTTGCTGTGGCAACAAAAAAAAAAACAACAAAAAAGAACTCGCGTTGCTTACGACGGCGCCACGAATGCAAATATTGTGTGCATTGTGCAATACATCCTTTTATTCACATTTCATGTAGTTTTGTTGTTGTTTATTTATTATTAGAGAACTGGGGACATCGTCAAATGTGGCTCCCCATCATTATATTAAAGTGACTTTATTGTAGTGTGGGACAATAATGTAGCTAAGTTCAATTTTAGGTAGTTTTAAAATGATGTTAATGACTTAAAGAGAGTTTCCCTAAAAATAAAACGTCTGCCATCATTTACTTACCATTATGTTGTTTCTGTATGGTTTTCTTTCTTCTGTGAAGGCAAAAGGAGATGTTAGGCAGAATGTAAGAGACTGACAGCTTCAGTCACACTTCATTTTCATTGCATTTTTTTTTTTTCTTCATTCAATGACAGTGAAAGATTCCTGAGCTGCCTAACATTGTATTCCACCTTAAGGTTGTGCCATAAAAACAAATATTGTGTTGCATTCTCCTTTGACACCTCAATTTATGTAGTTTTTATTTTTTTGTTAGACAAGGAGGGAAATTGTCATATTGTCGTCACAATCACTGTGGTTTAGTGGAACTTTCATGGTGGTTTTAAGTGGTTTGAAATTACTTGTTTGGCATATGAGCTGTTTTAATAGGTTTTCCCCAAATGTACTCATGCACAATCTTGTGATAAAACAAACTGGTGCATTTTACAGACACAATACCTTTTATAATATAAAACATGTCTGTGACCTTCTTTCCGAGTTGAACGTTATAGATATCAAGTGGCATTCGAGGAAGTGAAGGAGACTCAAAATAAAGGTAGTCAAATTGATTCTTCATTGTTGACAATATGATGCGTGATTGGGCTGTGCGATTAATCGTAATTGATTTTTGAAGGATTATGAAATCAAGATAATCGAGGTAAAATTATTATTGTGCTACTGCCGCATTCCTTCCAATGCACCTTCCTTTCCTTCACAGCGGTGCGCTTTCGTTCCTCCCTAAAAGCCCCAACTTAACATCCAAATCAGCCAAATAAGTGAGTGTTGTAAAATGAAGTCTACTGTTGCTAAACTGTGGGACGTGTTTGATATTAAATAGTGTTTAAAAAAAAAAAAAAATGCATTAAGCTGCAAAAGAGTAACTGTTCCCCAGGCGGCTTTCTGTGTGCGCGCTCCGAGTCGGAGCCAAATGTGGATATCAGATGGGCTTCGGACACGCACCTAAATGCGTACACACAAAAATTGTCAAAATACCTTTTTGGAGATTATTCATGTAAACACAGTGGGTTATGTCTTAAGTAAATGTACAAAGCTGAGAAAGAGAACACGCGTGCAACAGTATTTTTGATCCGTGCATTAGCTCTTAAAGGTAGGGAAGGCAATTTTTTTTTAGACACTTTTTGTTATACTGGTTGAAACTGTCTTCACATCCTGATAGCAATCAATAATAGAAGTGGTTTAAAAATATAAAAAAAAAGTACATTGGCTATAGCCTATGTAGAAGTCTCTGGACCAAAAAAAAAGGCCACTCTCCCTCTGGAACTAGACTCGTGTACGGCCGTTAACCGGAAGCCAGTGATTATAGTTTATAAAGTTAAAAAATATGGATATTTTTCTTACAAAAATGCATCACTGCACTTCAGAAGGCCTGTTTTAATAACCCCCTGAAGCCATATGGATTATGGATTTTATGATGGATTGATGTGCTTTTTGGAGCTACTATTCACACCCATTATAAAGAAAATATCCTGGAAGAGCCAGGATAATTTTTAACTCTGACTGTGTTCTGCTGAAAGAAGAAAGTCATACACCTAGGATGGTTTGAGGGTGAATAAATTATGGGATAATTTAAAATGTTGGGTGAATTAAGCCTTTAATTTAGGCAATCTGTAAACTTCGCTTGATGAAGGTGGCATTATCCAGAGGTAGCACCACAATAACCTTCAAGCGCACCACAAGAATGAGGCTGCCGTGCTTATTTGTTTTGTTAATAAAAGTTCTATGTTTGTCATTGTACTGTTTTGTTGATGTGTTTTTCATTAAGAATAATAATGAACCCACCATTCAAGCATCCGGAAAGTATTCACAGCGCTTCACTTTTTCCACATTTGTTATGTTAGAGCAGGGTTCACCAATCTCGGTCCTGGAGGGCCGCTGTCCTGCAGAGTTTAGCTCCAACCCCAATTAAACACACCTGAACCAGCTAATCAAGGTCTCACTAGGCATACTAGAAACTTTCAAACAGGTGTGTTGGAGCTGGTTGGAGCTAAACTCTGCAGGACAGCGGCCCTCCAGGACCGAGATTGGTGAACCCTGTGTTAGAGCCTTATTCCAAAATGGATTAAATTCATTATTTTCTTCAAAATTCTTCAAACAATAGCCCATAATGACAAAGTGAAAGAAGTTTGTTTGAAATCTTTGCAAATGTATTAAAAAAAAAAAAAAAAAAATTTACAGCCTTTGCCATGGCACTCAAAATTGAGCTCAGGTGCATCTTGTTTCCACTGATCATCCTTGAGATGTTTCTACAACTTGATTGGAGTCCACCTGTGTGAAATTCAGTTGATTGGACATGATTTGGAAAGGCACTCACCTGTCTATATAAGGTCCCAAAGTTAACAGTGCATGTCAGAGCACAAGCCAAGCCATGAAGTCCAAGGAATTGTCTGTAGAGCTACGAGACAGGATTGTATCGAGGCGCATCTGGGGAAGGGTACAGAAACATTTCTGCAGCATTGAAGGTCCCAATGAACAAATCATCCATAAATGGAAGAAGTTTGGAACCACCAGGACTCTTCCTAAAGCTGGCCGCCCGGCCAAGCTGAGCAATCGGGGGAGAAGGGCCTTAGTCAGGGAGGTGACCAAGTACCCAATGGTCACTCTGATAGAGCTCCAGTGTTTCTCTGTGGAGAGAGGAGAACCTTCCAGAAGAACAACCATCTCTGCAGCACTCCACCAATCAGGCCTGTATTGAGTGCCAGACGGAAGCCACTCCTCAGTAAAAGACACATGACAGCCCGCCTGGAATTTGCCAAAAGGCACCTGAAGGACTCTCAGATCATGAGAAACAAAATTCTCTGGTCTGATGAAACAAAGATTGAACTCTTTGGCCTGAATGGCATGCGTCATGTCCGGAGGAAATCAGGCACCGCTCATCACCTGGCCAATACCAACCATCCCTACAGTGAAGCATGGTGGTGGCAGCATCATGCTGTGGGGATGTTTTTCAGCGGCAGGAACTGGGGAGACTAATCAGGATCGAGGGAAAGATGAATGCAGCAATGTATAGAGACATCATTGATGAAAACCTGCTCCAGAGCGCTCTGGACCTCAGACTGGGGCGACAGTTCATCTTCCAGCAGGACAACGACCCTAAGCACACAGCCAAGATAACGAAGGCTACGGGACAACTCTGTGAATGTCCTTGAGTGGCCCAGCCAGAGCCCAGAATTGAACCAGATTGAACCTCTCTGGAGAGATCTGAAAATGGCTGTGCACCGACGCTCCCCATCCAACCTGATGGAGTTTGAGGTTCTGCAAAGAATAGGAGAAACTACCCAAAAATAGGTGTGCCAAGCTTGTAGCATCATGCTCAAAAAGACTTGAGGCTGTAATTTGTGCCAAATGTGCTTCAACAAAGTATTAAGCAAAGGCTGTGAATACTCGTGTGACACTTCTTTCACGTTGTAATTATGAGCTATTGCTTGTAGAATTTTGAAGAAAATAATGAATTTAATCCATTTTGAATAAGGCTGTAACAGGCTATGAGAAAAGTGAAGTGCTGTGAATACAGTTAGTACATCTTCCTGCAAAACTTAAAACATTGTTTATTTAATTTGTATTTTTGCTCTATTGTATCTATTTGTCCGTTTTGTTTGCAATTGTTTTCTTTGTTCTTATTGTATTGCGGACTGTTTACTTGTCTTATGTAATTATTTTGAGGACTTTTTTTTTCTCTTCACATTAGTTAACCTAGTATTAGTTAATTCGATATTGTGTCAATAATTGTGAAATTTCGCTGTTATTTAAAATGTCTCATATTGTAAAATAAAACTTAGATCATATAGCCCACTAATAATCGTGTTAAATAATAATGACTTCAATATTGACCAAAAATAATCGTTATTGTGTTTTTTTTTTGTTTTTTGTTTTTTTTTTGCCATAATGGAGCTAGCCTGGTTCTACCAGACTCTCGTACATTTCATTTGTACAGAGAGTCTGGCCTCTCTCCATTGACAAGCGTTAACTTCCTTGTAGGCGGGTACTCTGTTGAAGTTTAAAACTATTGGATCTGACCAGAGTCACTCTGGATCTGCCATAACCAATCGCTAACTTTTGGTCGTGACGTATGTCAACTCAAACTAGCGCACGATCTCAACCTCATCGTTCTCAGCCACTCCCTCTGTTCGCTGATTGGACCGGTTAAAAATTGATCGGAGAAAACCAAAGAATACACCACAATCCCAGACGGAGTTACTGAAGGAAAATGAAATTGAGCGGAAGTACGCAGGAGGGCGGAGCCAGGCTATAATGGAGCAGCCCTAATTCAAGAGTAGTCCACAATCTTACCAATATACTTCATTTGGTAAGCTTTCATTGCCCCTATGAGATCATGCTTAAAGGTACAATATGTAACTTTTTTGCTTTAAAAATAGCAAAAATCACTATATCTATGTTATATTTTTTTTTAGTTGTGTACTTACATTATCCTGACTGTTTCCAACAACTTTAAAACCAGGAGAAATTTGTAATTTAATTCGAAGACACGGCACGTTTCTTTATTTCCGTTTTGTCGCCGTCAATGACGTAATATCCGCGTTGTCCCTGGTTTCCGCTCGTACTGCCATGGCAACCAGAGCCCTCTGATAGTAACCAAGGCGACAGACGTGGACAAATGTGTAGTTCGAAATGTATATCTGCACGCTGTTGTTGTTTCGTTCAAACATTATGGACCATGGCAAGCAGACTTTGGATAAAAAAGGAGAACTAAAACGAGAATCAATATCAGCGCAGTGTTTTCGAGATGCCTAGAGCTCCCATAGACAGTATATAAACGAGAGCTCCACGTCCGAGACTTCGACCGCTCCTACATGTGCTTTATTAAACAGCTGAGTACATTTACATAAAACTAATCAATGTTATATAGTTCAACAATGATAAAAGAATATGATGAATATGATCTGTATGTTATTCTAATGTTGATCTAGCTTACTGCTAGTCTCATACAGACAAACTAACACAGAATAACATACATTCCAACACATTCACATGCAGTTTAGTGTGACAGTGTTAGACCAAGTGAAACAGCGCTGCGTTACCTCACAAGTTTAATTTGTCTAATAAACTGACCTGTGAGTTGTAATTCAGCACTTGCGTGTAGTTCGGTAGAATGAAATGTCCATATTCCTTTTATATCCGTGGGACTCGCGTCGTGTGTGGAGCTGATAGCTGTCTCTTAGCAATCCCGAACTGCTTCATATCACAGTCATGATAAAAACATTGAAGTATTTACTCATCCATAAACATTATTAGATCGGTCAGCTTGACGTTGACGACAAGATCCATAATTCTTAGCAAATGTTGCGTCATCAAACTACGCCTTTGTTATTGTAAGAGGTTAGCGACCCCTAGCGGCGAAAAAAATTACATAGTGTACGTTTAATCATGTGACTGAAGCATCTTTCAAACACCTCAAGCCAAGGGTTGTGTTGGTTTTCTGCTTGACATCGCTTACTTGGTTTATGTTAACTGCACTTTTCATTGGACCCTCACCCACAATAAATTGCTCATTCATTAAGTCAGACAACCATTACTCCTTTTAATCTATCCTCAGATGATTCTGTATTTGTCATAACTGTATTTTGATATGCTTCTGTGCCCTTGTTCCCACAGCCCTCACCCTACAGCCCATTTACTGCAATGACTATTTTTTATGTGGTGTTTATGATTGACATGTATTATACAGGGCCAGTCCTCATATTCTGTGCGTCTTTGTGTTTTCACATACCATATAAATGTCAGTATAGATTAGACAATGTCAGTTTCCATTGGTTTTTGTTGTTTGGCATTACAACTAACGCTGATCATACTGTGTTGGCGTTCTTTGTTTACATCATAGGTTACTCACCCGCATGAGACAAGGCAACCTGTGCTCAATGTCAAACAGTGTACGACTCTACCACAGGGATCAGGGACGTCAGGATGTTCGCTAACAGTATATTGCTACTCCCATATTTCAAACCTTTTTTCTTTTTTTACCACAAAGTGAAAAACCAAAATAACTTTACTGTGAGTATTACAGGGCCATACAATTTAAAGTTCTGGCTCAGAAATCTGATTTATATAAGGTTGGGGTCCATATGAATTATTATTATAATTTTTTAAAAGAAATTTCTACTTTTATTCTGCAAAGATGCATTAAAGTGATCAAAAGTGACAGTAAAGACTTTTTATTTCAAATAAATTCTGCTTATTTGAACGTTCTATTCATCAAAGAATGCTGAGGAAAAAAATGAATCACAGTTTCCGCAAAAATATTAAGCAGCACAAATATTTACAACATTGATAATAATAAGAGCACAACATGAGCATATAAGAATTTCTTTGTATGCACCTCTCTTTATTATTTTCTAAAATGAATGAAGTATGCAATACAAAATTTAAATAAAGAATAAAACGTAACCAAAGAGCACATCCCCTCTCTCCCCCTACCCAAGAGCCATACTTACACCCATATGCAATGAAATTAAAGTGATTTCTGAAGGATCATGTGACACTGATGACTGGAGTAATGGCTGCTGGAAATTCAGCTTTGCCATCACGTGAATAAATTACATATTAAAATATACTAATACATATTAAAATATACTAATATTATATTAAAATGTTATTATCAGTTGTGATAATATTTCACAATATTGCCATTTTACTGTATTTTGATAAAATCTTGGTGAGCATAAGAGACTTGTGTAAAAAAAAACATGAATATATATATATATATATATATATATATATATATATATATATATATATATATGTATATGCGCCGTTATCTGAAGGTTTAATCTAGTTACTAAATCTAGATATTTGATCATTATTAGTATCAATAAATGTAATTATAATTTCAACAAAAATTTGGTGTTTTTTATCATACTTTTTGTTATCGTTTTTTTATATAAAACATTATAACGTTCAAGGCTGTGTGGTACAGTGATATTTTTTTACCCCAGTTTGCGTCATCGCTAACTCCCTTATCGCTGTATTATTTGTGTGCTGTGACTGTCTTTTGAATCTTCTGTCAGCATAATAATAGGAAAGAAAAGGGTTAAAGGAAAGCCTTGACTTTCTGTATTTGCAAATCTTCCCGACAAGGGAACCTATTTTCTGAAAGTTTCCTTTCATAAATGTTGATTTTTATGAGATTAGCAAAATTAAAAAAATCATAAGCATGTGTTTTAGCAACACCTTATGCATGATTAGCAGAAATGTAAATAACATTTGCAGGGCAGTTCATGCTGAAATGTTTGTAGTGTGAACAAACGCGGAGATGCAAAACCACAGGAATTCATTTGATCATAACATGTATTCGGATGCGCACGCATTCTTGTCTACATGCATGCCTCAGTTTAGGTTTAGACAAGTCTGGCTCTGCCAACTAAACAAAAATCAGATTGTGAGTTTGGAAACTCTAACTAGAGTTACTGGTATTTACACCCAGATTCTCAAACATACATACATACATTTTAAATAAAATAAAAGATACAAGCAAGTGACCCCCTCGAATAGCAACATATTTATCCCAAGGCAAGAGAGGCTCAGTAACAGAAGAGGAGATTTTTTTGTGTGTGTGTGTGTGTGTGTGTGTGTGTGTGTGTGTGTGTGTGTGTGTCTATTTACCACAAATTTGCCCTGGTGACTCAAATGTTCTGAGCATTAGTAGTCTGTGTTGTCGCTCTCTGTCTATTTCTCCTATCCATGTGCTCCCTCTTTAATGCTTTAACCTAAAGATTTAACAGTGTATGTATTGTAAACGTTCCATGCATGTTGTTGGTGTGTGTCGCTGGGTGTGGACGTATATAAAGTCATTTTTAGTTTGTGGTCACTCTGAAGAAGTTTGACAGTTGTGTTTACGTGGGACGTTTAGTTTGTGTTTGATAAGTGTGTAAATGTGAGTGGGACAGACTGTTTATAAAAACCCTTGACTTATATGAAATGTATCCTGAGCCATTTTTATGTATACTTAAATGAATAGTTCACTAAAAAATTAAAATGCTGTCATCATTTACTCTCCCTCAAGTTGTTTCAAACCTGTATGAATTTCTTTCTTCTGCTGAACACAAAAAAAAAGATATTTTGAAGAATGTCGGTAACCAAACAATTGATTTACCCCACTGACTTCCATAGTATTTTTTTTTCCAACTATGGAAGTTAATGGGGTCCATCAACTGTCTGGTTACCGACATTCTTCAAAATGTGTGTTCCTTTGTGTTCAGCAGAAGAAAGAAATTCATACAGGTTTGAAACAACTTGAGGGAGAGTAAATGATGACAGAATTTTCATTTTTAAAGTGAAATATTCCTTTAACTTTACATCAAAGATACATGGGTATGAGCTTCGAAACTATGCAAGTAACTAACTATGTTTGGCTTTAATAACTTGATGCACAAAGTTACATCAAAATATATATGTATACATGATATCAATATATATTAGTGCTGCACGATTAATCGTATCGCAATCGCGATGTCAAGCCTACGCGATTATATGACGCAAAATGCTGCGATTTTATATTAAATAAACAAATTAGCGCTGTAAACGCACTTATTAATGCAAATGCTTTTAAACCATTCATGCGCGATAAGACATGAAAGAACGAGCTGCCTGTGAATGTCCTCCTGACACACACAAACACACACAGATAGACGCGCGCCAGTATCAAGTTCTCTTTCGCGGTAGAACGAACGAACAACGCACATGTATGCCAAAATGAACGCGCTGCCTGTAAATGTCCTGACTGTGACAGACAGAAAGACTCGCGCTAATATCGTGCGTGCGCACAAAACAGCATGACAGTCAGTTCTCTTTCGAGCTTGAACCAGTGGTGTAGTCTACGTGATACGCAGGTATACGCCGTATACCCACTAGAAAAGGCCAAGGATTTCCGTATACCCACTTAAAAAATCGTGAGGATACGTAACAACTTCGTTTTGTGTCAGAACGTTCACACTTTCATTCATAAATTCACCCCGTCAGTGTTTGCGAAGCGACACCGAATCGCGGAATCCAGTCACAAATGGAGCTTGCTAAGCAGAACGTCATTACGGAATTTGGCTATTTTTGAATGAATAAATCAAAAGTAGGGATATGATATGGACTAGTGTCTGTGAATATTAAAGTTAAAAGAGACTGCAATTGTTCTACGCGTCTCTGGGAATGAGCGCTCAATGTGTGCTCCACTACGCACACACACACACTGAAGCACGCGTGACTCACGCTCGTGGTGTTTTCAGCGTTGCACTGTATTGAGACATGATGTAGGATAGGATACACATGTGCACACATGTTCATCGCAGAGCTGCTATGAGAGTCACTGCACGAGAATTTCACCATTTAATTTGACAAAACTATCGTCATTCATTCGTTTCATATAGCCTACACATAGAAACTGTAATGTCTTCAAAACAACCTGTCAAAATAAAAGTTCGGTATAACTTGAAGAAATTATAACAGAAATATATTACTATTGCACAGTAGAGTATACTTCAAATAGGCCTAATAATAATAATAATAATAATAATAATAATAATAATAGTTTATTAAAACACACAGAAACTCAAATGTCTACAACCCACCAAAATAAAAGTTTGGTCTAACTCAAAGAAATTAGAAAGAAATTGCACAGTAAAATTAATAACATTTTAAAATTAAAAATTAATAATAATAATAAAATCTATTAAAACGTTATTTTAAGGGAATATCACACAATTTTTCATACATGTTATAATTTAAACAGTAAACTTGCCAAAACAATAACACTTTTTTTTTCTTTTTTTTTTAAACACCATTTCTAAAAGTAAATTTGTATTTGTGCATATAATGTTTCATTATTATTTTTTTTTTTTTTTTTTTTGGAAAATTGTCAGCTTATATTACAGTATACTCACTACAAAAAACTAGACTACACCACTGGCTTGAACGAACAATAACACACACAATTATGCCAAAATGTCTTTTTGTCGAGTGTCTTCTTCATAACATAAGAGTAGTCTTATGATGAACATGGAGTTGTGATGACTCGTGAAAGAATGAGGCGCGTGTGAGATCCGCGTCTCTGACAGCGGCTGGTCTTAAAGGGACGGTACACAGTAGCCACTAATTATATCTGTCGCTAAAGTTATTCTTTTTTTATTTTTCTATATATTTTTTTTATTATTTTTCTTTACCCCTGACATGTATGGTTATATGTACTCTTGTATGTAAATTATGTTTTGTTCTTGTTAAAATGCAATAAATAAAAAAAAATCTGTCCTAAAGTTAATCAAAGAACAAAGGGAACAGAGAAAAACACTCACTGCTCTTGACTAAAGAACTTTTTCTTTAGGCTGATTATCACTAATCTGTGCGTGCATTTATTTTCCTTGAGAACCAAGCAAGTTGACTCATGAAACCATTTGTTTATTATATCGCAAATCGTAATCGCAATATTGACCTCTATTATTGCAATATGACATTTTCCCCAAATCGTGCAGCCCTAATATATATATATACAGTATATATATATATATATATATATATATATATATATATATATATATATATATATATATATATATATATATATATATATATATAAATTTTGTGTGTGTGTGTATGAGCATTAAAACTGTATGTTCTTTTTAGTCCTGAACTTTTAAGTCATCTGCTGCTGTCACACTGATGCTTAAGTATATTTATGATTTGTTAAACCTGCTCAGTCAGGGTGCATGAATGAATCACCTGACTGCTCCATAAATCTAAAAACTCTTCCATAAAAATGTTGCGCACAAGATTTTAAAAGTTTTGGCTATTGATTGAAAGCCTCTCAAGTTGTTGTAGAAACCATGATGCAACACCTCATATTTTTTGCATCATGCAAACAAAACACTACCATGTTTCAGAATGTTTTCAACTTATTATCAAAAGGTCACATGGTGTCATGAAAAATTGTGACACTGCTGATGTAGATGAGCAATGTAGTAGTTTTGTATCATACCTGTGTGTGTGCGCGTGTGTGCGCACATATTGCATGGTCCACTGAAACAAGAAAGGATGGGGCACAAGAACAGTGTGTCCCTGTGGACTCAAAACAATGATACACACACACACACACTCTCTTGGCTCAGGAGTAAATAAAAAATAACCTGATAAATATATATTTTCAGCTATATATTTTCATGTTCAATGACCCATTTACATGTTTCTGACATTAAATAATTGGCTTTTACAAAGCAAAATAATGATTAAAATATTATAATGATGACAAGTTAAATTTATTCGTAGAGATCTGGAAGCCTGTATTATATTGCCTGCTTGGGAATATGACCATGTCATACTGTTTTTATGCATTGTGTTGTCTTTTATTATTTTTTATTATGTCTTTGCTGTAACCACTGTAATCTCTTAGTTTTTTCTTTATTAGGGACATTTGTCGTTTACATTTCTTACATCATTTTTTTGTTTCTACTTATTTCTGTATATTTTAATGTTTTTTTTTAAATAAAATAAAAAGTATGTTGACTTTGTATGTTTTTCCTACCAACTATTAGATTAATATTAGGTACACAAACTAAAATAATTTATTTTGGGGGAAAAGGAGGATAAAGCAAATATTACTGGCCATAACTTAGTGTAGGTATGAAATATTCGAAAATTCCACCTATGGCAATATGACTATTACCTTCTTTTACATCTTCACAGATTTTTTTTTTTTTTTTTTGGTTGTCATTTCCTCCTTTGCCTCACTCACTTGTTCTTTTCTGTGACTCTGTTGCCCTCTGCTGGCCACATGATGTAACATGGTGTACAATTGTGTGTTGAGTGTTTACTGTTTTTGTGTCCACAGTAAATTAATTACAAGATGAGTTCAGACGAGCAAATTGCACCACTGTCTCCCAAGACATCACCCGCCACATCAAGCATGACACCATTTACACAACGGAAAGAGAGTAACTCCTCATCTGAAGACAACAGACAGGCAAGACAAACAGCTTCAGATCTTCATTGAGAGACCTTAATTGATGTTTGCTAAACATCTAGTGTGCAGATAATACATATGATGTCTTTTGAGGCATCTGGTATTGGGGGTATTGTAATTTTGTTCTTTCTCCCCAGAGCTTTTTTAAAATGTACACCTCTTTCTTTGTCTCATTTTCTTCATCTTTAGGAGAGCTGGGAGATAGTTGAAGATTTGAAGGGATTAACGGAAAATATTCAGAAGCCTGAGAAGCAGGAAGGTTTGCTGTTGAAAAAGAGGAAGTGGCCAATGAAAGGCTGGCATAAGGTGATCATATGATTTTGTAATTAAATATAATGACATTTAAATACATGCATCTTTCATCTAAGGGTGCTAATTTTTATTTTTCACAGAGATATTTCCTGCTCGAAAGGGGCATCCTTACATATGCCAAGACGGGGACTGATGTGAGTGTAAAAACCTCTCATCCACATACTACACACACATTCTTCAAGGCTCATGTGGAGTAAGATTACTTAAAACCTGTCAGAGATGCTCTTTCATCCCTTACTGTGTGATTGATTCCTCAGCTAAAGAAGGGGAGGTTACGAGGTCGCATTGATGTTGGTCTCTCTGTCATGGCCATGAAGAAGAAGTCAATGTGCATCGACTTGGACACAGAGGACAGTATCTATCACCTTAAGGTACTGGCAACACAAACAACACACACCTACATATGCTGGGCAAACAATAGTTATTTATTCTCATTTTATCAATGCCCATTCATTAGCTGTATTTGCTTTTACGTTCACAGGCAAAGACTAGGGATCTATTTGAAAAGTGGGTGACGCAACTACGTCTTCATCGAATGTTCCGTCAGAACGAGATAGCCATGGAGCCTCCCGAGCGACACCTGCAATCTGACTCCGCCTCCAACAGACGAGTATTTACCCTTCTTACACAATAATCATTCACAGTGTGGTATAAAATTCAGCCTTCAGACACATCAACAGGATAAGAAACTGTAAACTGTTAGAAAAGTCACAATAATAATGAGATCCACTGATGAAATTTAGTTTGAAACTCACAATTGTCGATTAATTATGTTATGAAAGAAGTAATGGCTGATAATTCTACTGTTCTAAAACCGCATTAATAGTTTTCCATCTAGAATTTTATATGGTTTGTTAAATCAGGAATCAAAACGTCTGGATGTACAGTAGAAAAAGAGTTTGAGTTTGAAGGAAAAAGCCTTAATTTTCTTTCAACATCAATCTAATATTAGTAATGCAATAAAAAAAAAGATTCTAGTGGTTTCACACTTAATTCTTCACCTTAATTCTTAGTCTCCATTTTACAGAGCTGCAAACTGCCTAGAGTCTACCCTGGTGGAAACAAGTGGGCCGAGACCCCTGAAAAGATGGGTCTCGTTCCGCTTTCAAACAAATTCTGGTGCAGTTTGACTGAAATATGAACGCAACACAGACCAAAGACATGTAAACGAACCAAAGACATGATGTCACAAGATTCAACCCTAAAAAGAGCAAAATGCTAAATCATACCTGTTTTTTCTCGTCATAGTCACAATGTTGCCCATCACCGTTCGGTACAGGCATCAGAACCGTGTCTCCTCACAGCAGATCTTACTTTGTGTGTGTGATGGAGGGATTCCTGCCACTGTTTTGACTCCTTAAAGGTAGGGTAGGTAGGATTTTTCTAAAAAAAAAAACATTCCAAATTTGTTTAAACTGTCTTTATATACCAATACATAATTAAAATATAAGTACTCTGAAAAAGAGAGTATAAAAATCGAGTGTCTGTAGACCTCTCACGACTGTTGTAAACACAGCTAATTATTTCCATTCACTCCACCCCCTCCCTTCTGGGCTCCTTCCAAAGCCACGCCCCCAAAACACATGAACGCGCGACGCCAAATGCTCAGGCTCAGGAAGACGCATTTATTTACCTGAGACGAGTAGAGAGGAAAGAGCACAGTGCATGCAGTGACATCATGTCAGAATCACATGTAATAAAATACCTAACTTTATCACTATAAATATAAACAAATAAGATGGCTTTTAGTACTCACTATCAAGCTAGCATATCGATACTGGTAAAGTTTAAAATATATTTTGTTTGATTCGGTAACGAGCTATATTTAGGCTATAGGTAACGAGCTATATTTATATATAAGGCAAAGCTAAAAACAGGTTGCATTGATACACGTTTTTCCATTACCATCAGTTAAACTGTGATGAAGGTGAATTTCGTGTAAGAGTCATAACATATACGGTGTTTTGCATGTAAGAGTTTACATGATGAAAACATTGTTGACTCTGATGAGGACTAACGTTACACTCCGGTGACAAGTACCGCATCGTCGGTTCGAGGACAGGTCCGGGGTCGAGGGCGAAGCAGAGGAGGTCGTTCAAGAGTGTGGGCAACCAGGGTCCGAGGAAGTAGTTTTTGCCTTGTTTGCCTTCGCTGACTGCATATGCAGGTGCTTTGAATTTTGAATGCTCTTTCTCTGCCATAATTTTACTCTTCGTAGGTTCCGCGCCTCTCTTGCACTCCCCTCAAATCAAACGGGTGCGCGCGCATATGGGCAGATCTAGCAACAGTGGTGGTAGCCTTGGTTGCGAGAGTGAGTGACAGTCGCCCAAACCAATCAATTGTTTCGTCCCTAATGGAAATAATGAGCTGTGTTTATTGCAGATTAAAAGGTCTACAGTCACTCGATTTTTAAACTCTCTTTTTCAGAGCACTTACATTTTAATTATGTATTGGTATATAAAGACAGTTTAAACAAATTTGAAAAAAAGTTTTTTATAAAAATCCTACCTACCCTCCCTTTAACACATTTTATAAGCACTTCACGAGTTGTCAGCTCCATCATATGTACGTATATACAGCGAGCGCATTTAGCCCAGCACACAGTTTTAGATGTTCGACAAGTTCCATCGCAAAATATACATCATAAAAGCCATTTTTTATTTGTTTTGTATCTTTAGGTTCAGTGTTAAAAACACTAAGCTAACCAGGACTGAATGTATCAATGTCTTTTTTGGTCTGGACCAAAAGAACTAAGAACCAAACTGCAAGTGTGAACACACCCTTAATAGAAGTCACAGACTGATTAAAAAAAAAAGTTTAATCGACAGATTAACAGATAGGTTGAGAGTGACTCTTGAGGCGATTGGGTCATGGTGTGAGCTGCTACTAACAATGAGCAAGACGGACCTTTCAGGGTAGGAGATTATGACCTTAAAATGAACTTCTAAAATGTACTGCCAGATTCTGGAAGATAAATTCTTCAAACAGTGGTACAAGAGGAAGTGAGGCTGGTCCTTCAAGAGTCACTCGCAACCTGTCTGTCTATAAAGCCTTTAAAAAAAGTGTTTCACAGCACTTTGGCTTGTGATTTTTATTAAGTTAGGGTCAAGTTTCATGATTCTTTACCTTAGCAAAGTCACTGAGAACCTGACAACTTGTACTTCTGGAGACTCCAGGTAGGTTTCAATTCTAGAAAATGGTGGCACTGGAGACTAAAGGGTTCTTAATATATATCTTACAGATCCCAAACTTTTGAAGCCTTTCCCATCATTTTCAAGTGGCACAGAAAGGCATTATACACCAATGTGACATTTTGTCTTTTTTTTTTCTTTGTTCCCAGCGTTCGTTTCATTCCAAGCAGCCTTTAGCCCTTTTGAAGAACAACTGGCTTCATAACTCACAAGACATGGAGAAGTGCTGCAAAGGTAGCTGCAAAAACCTAAACTGACACATCATTCTGAAGTATTAATCATGGCCAAAATACTGTTCATCTCTCAGATAATACACAGAGAACATTTAAAAAAGCAGGATGGCTTAACTGACCCATCACTAAGAAAATGAAATGCTAAATGGTAATCTTTTTGTTAGATCTGTCGGAGTGTGATTCATCGTTGCTGGAATTAAATCTTCTTCTGAAAAATATGGAAGTTCTTCACCGAGCGTTCTCGGCACCTGCCATTAACTTTCTGCAGGTAGTGCCTTTTGCATTATTGTATGTAATGATTAAAAGATCATCAATATGTGTTTAAGTTTGGCGCATGTGATGATAAATTAATTTGGGGACATCCAGATACCTCCTAAACTCTTCATATATGTACACTACTGTTTGAAAGTTTGGGGTTAGCATGATTTGTTAATGTTTTTGCAGTTTCCAATGCTCATTGTGTCATTTTTTGACAAAACATTAAACGTCTGTATGTGCGTGTGTGTGACCCCAGACTGAAGGCTCCAAAAAAGAGAAACGAGGACACAAAAAATGGAGATCAAAGAATTCTAGCAAGGAAAATAAAAGCACACTACAGGTAAGATTTAGATTTAGGCTCTAAATATAACTCCAATTTACACATACTGTACTAGACACTGCATCATATACTATCTGTCATTTTCTAGCAGAATCCTGACACTTCATCTTCCCGTCTGCACGTATCTCATCCAAACTTGGTATATTCAGAGCCTGTTTCACCAGACTCATGCCTGGAAAGTCCAGACTCGCCCACGGAAGCCTCTCGGATGCAGGAGGAGTTCTTTCGACTCGCTGGCACTAGTGAGTTTGAATGTTCACATGCATTTTTGCAGGGATATTTATATTAATACTTATGATATATATTAATATTCAATCATTAATATTATATTAATAATTAAAGGTGCAGTATGTAAGAATGACAACTAGTGGTCGACATAGGTACTGCAGCCGAAGTCAAAATATCTGAGATCGTCGTTTCTCCCGCAACTGCTCCTCAGACTGGACGGCGCTCACACGGGTTGCTAGTTTGAGCACACGCAACAGGAACGAGCACAATGGACAATGAAAATTGGCAACATGCAGTATCACAAACCAAAGCAAAAACAAACATTCCAGCCTGGAAACGCACATTTCAAAGTAAAATAACTGGCTGTAGAAGAGTTTTTCAGAGAAACGAGTATGTGGACTTAGAATGTTTCCTCAATATATGCAAACAGATTATGGTATTTTTATGCTTTAGTAGAGTGAAAAAGTTACATACAGCACCTTTAAAATCATAGTTTCTGATATTACAAGAACCATATGATGAAATGACATATATTCTTCCCCTTTCTTTCTTCTACTAGTTAATTCCACTCTTAGGTCAGCGTACACTTCCCTTTGCTCAGAAAGAGACAGAGTCAGGAACACATTAGATTGTATCAGTGAGAAGGTATAAAAGCAACAAATTTTTGTTATCTGTTTTTAAGTGTTTATATTTCCTATTATTATTATTGGCCAAAATCAAGGCAATTTTATCTTCTTATTCAATCAGGATGTCCTTGATGGGTCACGCCCTCTGCTGCAGCAAGTGTCCAGTGAGAGTCGAGGGTCAATCCCAGAGTCCTTATCAGAGTTCTTTGACGCTAAAGAGTATCTGCTGTCTGGCAGCTCGTCTGAGAATGAGGTCAGAAAGGTCAAGTGGTCAAATCGCATATTCGCGTGAATCATCTGTCAGTGAACTGAATTTTATGAAATTTTAACATTTTAGCAAAAAGAAGCTAAAATGTAAGGCACTGTGAACTGAATTGCAGAGAATGTATTGAGATTGTGGGAGATATTTATATCGTAATTATTGTTTAAACGATATGCAAGCTGACATTATGTCACTCACTTTGCAAAAATAGACAAAAACATGGCTCGAGGGTTCACGCTTTCACCGTATATATATATATATATATTACAATACCCCCAAAATTCATTTTCACCTCCATGAGTTTTTGTTTCATATTTATAACATAAGATGTAGTTAAGCAATATCACACCAGCAAAAGTTAATTTTTCCCAAATATCTGCACAATTGCTAATGTGATATTGATTTTATACAGCAGTTCAATAAACAATCAAGTCAAGTCACCTTTATTTATATAGCACTTTATACAACAAAGATTGTTTTAAAGCAGCTTTACAATGATAACAGGCGAATGATTCAATAATGCAAACAATACATTTCGGCTGTCCAGCAGCTATAAAAGAAAATAGTGTCATTGTTCAGCCTAAGTCAGTTCACTGTTGATTCAGTTCTGTTGTAAAGATCATCAATTATTAAGTTCATTTTATCTATAAAGCAGTAATGTCATCATTCTGCTCAGTTCAGTTCTCATCCAATAGTGTCAGTGCAGTCAAATCAATAATAATGTTGAATATTAATAAAGTGGCCCCAACTAAGCAAGCCAGAGGCGACAGTGGCAAGGAACCCAAACTCCATCAGGTGACAGAATGGAGAAAAAAGAGTCTCAGTCGGGGGCCCAGTTCTCCTCTGGCCAATGAATGAACACGATGTGATTATGATTCAGGCTGCATCACAAGTCAGAAATCAGATTGTGGATCAGTAGCATTCAAATATTTCATCCAGTGCCTTGCGGTACTCCATACTGAACTTGTGATCGATATGCCACATCTCCATTGTGCCTAAAATGCAACTCACAATAAGTTAACATTATAAGTTACATTTTAGGCACAATATTGTCTGTTATTGTTTTATTTCGGCAATGAAGATTTCTTAATAAAAACACAGCAGAACTGTTGTGCTTCTCTAAGCAACACAGAGCTGTGCTTCATTACTGAATGAATCCATGTTTCAGTTTAATCTGTTAGAATCTGTTCATTTCAGAGTCAGTTTAACTCATGTAAACCTGACTCCCCTGGCCTCTAGAGGCGCTTTTGCAACTGACGCTAACGGCTGCAGTCTTTTAGCCTTGTTAGCATCCCGCACCAGAGTCCCCGGTTTGAATCCTGCTCGGAGCAGGACGAGTTGGACCAGTTACATACACATACGTTTAAATATGTCTTTACGCTCCACCAGTTCTGATGTTTTGTTTTAACAGTGAATTGCGTTTTATAAGGCTAATAAAAATCTGTCCAAATCATATTTTTTTTTAACAATATACACCCCGAGCGTATTATTACAATTATATTACTAATACTATTCATTTTTATTTCTTCAGGTCTTAAAAAGGTTTTAAATAGCCTTAAAATTTACTTTAAAAATGTAACTGAAATGTTACACATGAATTCCTTTATGATCAGTATAATTTTTTTTTGTGTGACCAGTTGTCTGATGATGATTCATACGTCAGTGATGTGAGTGACAGCACATCAGTAGAGTTTTGCAGGGATGAGAACGGCTGCACGAGGGAGAATTTTGGTGAGGCACTGTTAAGCACACACATTCAAGTTCACTTTTATGAAGCTTCACCTTTCTTTGCAATCATAGTTAGTGGATTATGTGTGTGTTAGTGTCTTCAGGTAACGGCAATGAGAGTGCAGTGATGAGACGAGGCCGTTTGCCAAGTGCACGCATGAACGAGAGCGTGAATCTGTGGAGTATTCTGCGCAGTAACATCGGTAAAGACCTGTCGAAAGTGGCTATGCCCGTCCAGCTCAATGAGCCCATGAACACTCTGCAGAGACTGTGTGAGGAAGTTGAGTACTGCCACCTGCTGGACACCGCTGCAAACACACGCGACCCACACATGCGCATGGTGAGATCAGTCAAATTATAATTCTGTCACCATTTACTCACTCTCATGTCCTTCTAAACTGGTATGACTTTCTTTCTTCTATGGAACATGAAAGGAGACTTTTAAGCTTCAGAAGGATTCTGTGTTTAACTAATATAAGGCTTTTATTTTAATCATGATCTCTATTTCTATTTCTCTTGATTATTTAAAGGGATAGTTCACCCAAAAATGAAAATTATCCTAGGGGTATATGACATTCCTCTTTCAGACGAATCCAATCAGAGTTATATTAAAAAATGTCCTGGCTCTTCCAAGCTTTATAATGGCAGTGAATGGCCATTTCTGTTTTGAAGTCCATAAACGTACATCTATCCATCAGAAAAGTGCTCCAGACGGCTCCGGGGGGGTTAATAAAGGCCTTCTGAAGCAAAGCAATGCGTTTGTATAAGAAAAATATCCATATTTAAAACTTTATAAAGTAAAATAACTAGCTTCCGGCCAAACGAACATACGGATTCCACTTAAGTCTAAAGCGCAACTTATCAAAGTAATGTGATGTACTGCTGATATTTACACTACGCCATGACGCACTACGCTACTTCTGACGTCACAAGTTACGCTATAGGCGTAAGTGGACTGCTTATGTTCGTTTGGCCGGAAGCTAGAATTTTACTTTGTAACATGTTAAATATGAATACGTTTCTTACACAAACTCATCGCTTCGCTTCAGAAGTCCTTTATTAACCCCCCGGAGCCATCTGGAGCACTTTTATGATGGATAGATGCACTTTTATGGACATTTTTTAAAGGGGTGGTATAATGCACAATTTTTTTTACATTATGTAAAATAAGTCTCTGTTGTCCCCAGTGTGTGTATGTGAAGTTTTAGCTAAAAATACCCCACAGATAATTTTTTACAGCATGGGGCGGGCTTAACATATGACGACAGAGTTGCGACGGCTGCCACTTGAAAACAAAGAATGACGGCTGCTGATGGAGAACAACGGTCTTTCGAATCGGCTTTGGCCGCAACTCTGGAGGACTTGGAGTTAAGTTTTTCTTTGAGAAAAGAGCAAAGAACGGCACTTAAGTCATTCTTAAAAAAAGGAAGATGTGTTCGTCGTTTTGCCGGCCAGATATGGCAAAAGTTGAATCTATCAACTAAGCTCTGCTGTTGGGAAAACGCTCTGGTTGGTTTAAGCGCTGTCCTATTGCGTGCAGAGGGAATTTGAAAGACAGCCGTTTATCCCGCCCCTCGGATTAAACCGTGTCTATGGTGAGTTTCCAGACCTAACATCTTGATGTAGGTCTGGCTTGCCAGGCTAGCAGACATGCACTAAAATGACAGAAACTGTTCTGCCTTTTTATGTTTAAAGGTGCTCTAAGTGATGTTGGGTGACGTCACTTCTTGTTGATGTTTAAAGTATTGTCAAACAAAACGAGGCTAGCTAAACCCTCCCTCCTCCTCCTCATCCGCGCACTAACCCCCCAAACCCCACCCCCATATCCTTCTTGTCGGTTATTGGCTGGAACAGTTTTTTATGTTTCGTGGTGCGGGTTAGCCCAGTTTGTTTTTCTTGCCGTTTATGGAGCCTGGGCTGTCTACAGAGACCGTGTTTTTTTACAGTGTGTTCAGGGGACAGGCAGCTAGCGGATGGTGAGGAGATGTTTGCTGTATGTGACAAAATGTTTTGGCCTAAAAAACGTGTGACATCGCTTGGAGCACCTTTAAACTGGAGTTGAACAATGATGGAGAGACTAAAGAAGAAGTGACAACATGTAGAATTCCACAGGACGTTTCTGAATGGTTAATTCATTAATTTATGTTGCTGATGTGGACTATCTTCAGTTAGCATATTCTGTCATGATTATCTATAAAATCGCTCATGTGGGAACTGTTGTAAAATGCCTATAGAGTGATATGCTATTGCATTTGTGTCACATACTGTATTGCGTTTGAAAAGACGAAGGCGACAGCTTGAGCAGACTCGCAAATGTGCTCTACTATAACAACTCTTCCTCTTCTCAACATGGACTGTGTGTTCCGGGGGCAGGGTTTATGTACATTTTAGGGTTAGTGATGTCACTAACCCGGGAGGAATGTGGTGTAGTCCAGTTTGTTGTAGTTCTTGAAAAGCAATTTCAAGAAAATATCTTCCTTTGCTCTGAACTTTGAGCATTGTAACTTTGCAGACGTTGTTTATGCTCAAACAGCAACATTACACGCTAACTAAAGTTAGAAAAGTGAAATCATAATCAACCACCCCTTTAATATAACTCTGATTGTATTCGTCTGAAAGAAGAATGTCATATACACCTAGGATGGCTTTAGGGTGAGTAAATTATGGGCTAATTTTCATTTTTGGGTGAACTATCCCTTTAAACATGATAGTCTGCTTTATTTGCAATATATCCAAGCATGATTCTCAACTAAATTGTTTGCGACTGTGGTTCCTGAATAATCCACTTTGGTACAATACAAAGTCTTTTTAGTTGTTTTAATAGAAAAACATTAACATAATTTGGAATTATTGTAATTAATATTAGGTATTTAAGAAGCTTCTTAAGGTTTTACCAATTTTTGTAATATAGAGATTGTGTTAATGTACATGATAAATATATAGTTTCCTGATATATTATAATGTAAAATAAACCCTGCTTATGAGTTGACATTTTCTTAATATTTGCATTTTCTTAATATTTGCTTAGGTTAAAGTGCAATAATTCTAATGAAATGTAAAAAGAAATTTCTCAAATGAAAGCAATAGTGATTAATAATTGCAATTTAAATTTTTGAGCAAAATAATTGTCATTGTTAGTTTAAGCATTATTGTGCTGCCCTATGTTTAACCATATATTCTATTCTTGTGTGTCTTTTTCTTAAGGTATATATAGCGGCATTTGCTGTGTCAGCCTATGCATGTTCGTTCACTAGAGCAGGAGGAAAACCCTTTAATCCTATACTGGGAGAGACATATGAGTGTCTCCGGCCAGATAAGGGCTTCCGCTTCATTGCTGAACAGGTAACCGTGCACATTTCTGTTATTTCAACCAAATCACAAAGGTGTACACCAGGGCTGACGCGATAACCACAATATTGTAATACCGCGATACTGACAAGCCAACCGCAGAGGAATGCTAGCAACCGCAATGTTCATGTTTGTTTTCTTTTTTCACAAGGCTATACCCTTCTTGTTTTACACTTCATGCATGTGTATTGAGTGTTAAGTTAATAATGAACAAAAGTGAAGAATGTAATTTTTCTTAAATAAGACTGTGCACCATTGTGATTTGTAAAGAAGCTCTGTAGAGCTTTGTAAAGTGGGGCTCAAAGTTAAAATCATTTAAACGCCTTGTTTCATTAATAAATGAATGAGCGTTTTTGAACACACAGTTGAATGAACGGTTTTACTCACTCAAAGACAGTGCGTGGCCGCCACCTAGTGGCGTAACAATGTAACCTGCACTGACTGACAGCCAGTCTAGAATGCGTAGAGGCAAGCAGTGCTGATGCTGGATACTATTGGGAAATATCAGCAGTCTCAGAAAGCCTCTCTTGTCCAGTCAGATTCGAGGATCGGAACTAACTGTTACACATATAACAGTAGCCTAACAAGCTTATTGTCAGGTTCATGTTCTGTTTGGTGGACCCTTACTTTAATATTATTTCCTTTAGTTCCTGTTTAATTTCCTTTGTTCTACCCCTGTTTATATAGCCCTGTGTTTCAGTTGTTCGTTTTCAGTTCTCGTTTATGCATTGTGTGGTTTGCGTGTTTTAAACAAAATGATGATAATATGGCATATTGTGATATTATTGAGCCACTCAAAATCACAGCAAGGGAAATTCCTTCACTGTGACAGCCCTAGTGTACACGCTCACATGCTCTTTAACACTGTGTCCCTAAGGTCAGTCACCATCCACCCGTGTCCGCTTGTCACTGTGAGTCCAAAAGGTACACATTTTGGCAAGGTAAGTGAAGCACAGTTGGCTAGTGTCAAGCATTTTAGCAGTTTGCATGATTTGATGCCCTTCTCTGTATATTCTCTGTCCATTAGATATCCGTTGGAAGAATAAGTTTTGGGGAAAATCAATGGAGATTGTTCCCATGGGAGTCACTCACTTAGAGTTGCCAGGGTGAGTTAATTTTATCATGAATTATTCTGCTTATCATTCACTTCCATTATTCCAGCACACAGTCTCCTCCATGTCTCAGCATCTCTCAGCATCTCTCTTTCACTCATTCGCTCATTCTCAGTTTTGGGGATCGATATGAGTGGAGTAAGGTCACTTCATGCATTCATAACATTCTAAGTGGTCAGCGCTGGATCGAACACTATGGGGAAATGTCAATCAAGCACTCAACCACGATGGGAGGTGTCAGTCATTGCAAAGTCACTTTCCTTAAGGTGGGACCTTCAAGACATGCAAAATTCTTTAATCCCACATATGTGTGTGTATCCGTGTTTGTCTTGCCCACATCTTCCTCTTGTTGAACAACCTCAACCAAATATTCATTTTATGAATGATTTGTTTATTACCTGTTCTTTTATTGTAATTTGTTTTATGCATGCCTTATATTCAGTCGAGATCTGGAGGTCTGAATGCTAATGAGGTAGAGGGTGTGGTCACTGATTCAGAGGGGCGTGTCATTTACTCTCTGTTTGGCAAATGGAATGAGGCCTTGTACCTGGGAAAACCGCCCTCGGCAACCTGCATCTGGAGAGCAAGTAAGTTCCAGAGCAGTCCATTTAAATGTTTCAAATATCAAAATTATAATCATTAGGTTCCATCTTCAATGAATTTGTGGATAATGATCTCAGGAGGGCGCTAACACAACACTGTTTTTGCCTTTGTATGTTTGTGTATGGATGCATATAGATCCTATACCTGAGGACCATGAGCAGTACTATGGATTCACCCAGTTTGCAATTGAGCTAAATGAATTGGAGGAGAGTTTAAGGCCACTCTTGCCCCTGACGGACACTCGTTTTAGACCCGACCAAAGGTACAGACATAATTGGAGACATGAGTCAAAATCTGCTAAGGGGTAATAATGGAACAAGTCATTATCCACTATTAACAACAGGATCTGCATTTTCATGGGTTTAAATAAAATATTTTTGTTGTAAGAGACAATAAAAACAACTTTGCATCAAAACCACTCTTTTCCTGGTAAAAAATTAACTTAATTTTCAAAAGTGAACAAATTTGCCACAAATTTGGGGTCCTAAAACCAGTCAGTATCTGGTGTGACCACCATTTGCCTCACGCAGTGCAACACATCTCC
Source organism: Abramis brama (assembly GCF_963993115.1). Classification (NCBI taxonomy): domain Eukaryota; kingdom Metazoa; phylum Chordata; class Actinopteri; order Cypriniformes; family Leuciscidae; genus Abramis; species Abramis brama. The sequence goes on along the minus strand of NC_139974.1, from coordinate 15,083,962 downwards.
TTCGCATAAAGTTGATCAGGTTGTTGATTGTGGCCTGTGGAATGTTGGTCCACTCCTCTTCAATGGCTGTGCGAAGTTGCTGGATATTAGCAGAACCTGGAACACGGTGTTGTATACGCCGATCCAGAGCATCCCAAACATGCTCAATGGGTGACATGTCCGGTGAGTATGCTGGCCATGCAAGAACTGGGATGTTTTCAGCTTCCAGGAATTGTGTACAGATCCCTGCAACATGGGGCCGTGCATTATCATGCTGCAACATGAGGTGATGGTCGTGAATGAATGGCACAACAATGAGCCTCAGGATCTCGTCACGGTATCTCTGTGCATTCAAAATGCCATCGATAAAATGCACCTGTGTTCGTTGTCCATAACATACGCCTGCCCATACCATAACCCCACTGCCACCACGGGCCACTCGATCCACAACATTGACATCAGCAAACCGCTCACCCACACAACTCCATACACGCTGTCTGCCATCTGCCCTGTACAGTGAAAACAGGGATTCATCCGTGAAGAGAACACCTCTCCAAAGTGCCAGACTCCATCGAATGTGAGCATTTGCCCACTCAAGTCAGTTACGACGAGCATGCCAATGAGCTTCACTGAGACGGTTTCTGAAGAAATTCTTTGGTTATGTAAACCGATTATTGCAGCAGCTGTCCGGGTGGCTGGTCTCAGACAATCTTGGAGGTGAAGATGCTGGATGTATAGGTCCTGGGATGGTGTGGTTACACGTGGTCTGCAGTTGTGAGGCCGGTTGGTGTACTGCCAAATTCTCTGAAACGCCTTTGGAGATGGCTTATGGTAGAGAAATGACATTCAATTCATGGACAACAGCTCTGGTGGACATTCCTGCAGTCAGCATGCCAATTGTACACTCCCTCAAAACTTGCGACATCTGTGGCATTGTGCTGTGTGATAAAACTGCACATTTTAGAGTGGCCTTTTATTGTGGCCAGCCTAAGGCACACCTGTGCAATAATCATGCTGTCTAATCAGCATCTTGATATGCCACACCTGTGAGGTGGATGGATTATCTCGGCAAAGGAGAAGTGCTCACTAACACAGATTTAGACAGATTTGTGAACCATATTTGAGAGAAATAGGCCTTTTGTGTACATAGAAAAAGTCTTAGATCTTTAAGTTCAGCTCATGAAAAATGGGGGCAAAAACAAAAGTATTTCTATATAAGTAACAAATTTTTCTTAAATATATACATGCATGTGTGAGTATTTATATATACAAAATAATTATACACCGTACACACACATATATTATGTAAACACAAACTTTTATTTTGGATGCAATTAATCATGATTAACTGTTGCCCATCACTAATTTTAACTCAATTTTTAATGAATCTTCAATGAAATATACGACTGAAAGTCACAAAATGCAAAACAATGCAGATGCATTTTGAATTTTTTTAGATAAGCTGGTGCTGTCACTAACAATTATTTTGGTAATAGAGTAATCAATAGATTATTTTGATGATTGTTTTTGCGTAAAAAATAATTTTATTATGGTAAAAATGGTTTTATTATGGTTTTATTGAACAACACTTAAATGTATAATGTTATGTACATAATATAAACAATCAACTTATGTACATTATGTATTTTAACAAATGCCTGCAGAGGGCGCTAAAAGCCTTGTGATTCTTGTTGTTACACTTTACAGCATGATAAAATCCTTGTTTAACACTTTCCCCATCACTGTCTGATTTTTCCATCATTTATGAGACACCGCTTCCCTGCCATTGACAGAGGCTTTCCGTGTTTTCAAATGTTTTATCAAATGTTGTTTAATATACAATAAAAGATTATACATTTTTACATGATTTGTTACATTTAATGACCCCTTAGCAGATTTTGACTCACTATGAAGTATGAATTATGCATGTATGTTATGCAAAATTAACTCTTCCCATTACTAAAACCAGCTGTTGTCTACTTATTGGTCCTCTTTTTGTTAGATTACTTGAAGAGGGTGATATTACCGGAGCAGAAGAACAGAAAGAAAGAATTGAAGTCCTCCAAAGAGAGAGGAGGAGAGTCCTGCAAGAAAATAACATGACACACTCACCCCGATTTTTCAAGTAAGTGACTGTTATGAACATAAAGATGCTGTTGTTGCATTTGGGCGCATCATGAGTTTCTCAAAACTCAATTTTGTTCATTCAATCAGACGTGCTGAAGACGACTCGTGGGTGAGCAATGGCACTTACTGGGAGCTCAGGAAGGACCCTGGATTCAGCAAACTAGAATTCCCTGTGCTCTGGTGACCACCTGTGGATTTGTGTCATTGACTTTTCTCTTTCTGCTCTGACTGTATATAGAGCCCTGCACTCTGTGGGTTTTTGATGTCTTGATGTTTTTTGTATTGGTATTTATCTTTGTTGAACAGACATTTATAGCACAATATATTATCTCTAGAAACACATCAATGCCTTACTTGTTAAACTGCCTTGCTGATGTTTAGATGCAAATGCACAGACCAATGACTGTTGTAAGTGCCTGGATATAACTGATGTATTTATAATTAATAAGCAAAAAAAAAAATCCTCTAATCAATTAATTAATTAAATAAATTAAGATTCAGATTGATTTAGATTTTTAAAGACAAACACTTGAGTTCACCCTAAAATAAATAAGAAATTATTTTTTGTAAATGAAGCTTATTTTTGGACCATTGTGATTTTTAATTTTTGCATTATGATGTGATTTTTGTTGTCATTCTCATTACTGTAATCTGAAAAATTGTAGAGTGTTTATACAACATGGTAGTATTTGTTGTACTGCCTTTTACTATTGTTTTTTTTTTTTTAATCAGAACAAAATATTGTAAAAAATCAAATATCAAAAGTTTTACAGTAATGAGAATTCTGGGGTACTTAATTATCATGAAATTAATATTCAAGCAATTTTTTTTAAATTGTGGTCCTAAAAACAGGCTTGATATTCTTTTGTGCAAGATATAATTTTTTATTTATACCTCTTTTTTTCTTAAATAACAATTGATTTTGAGTGAAAACTAGACTGAATAGCTTAAAGAGATTTACACCAGGGTACTATATTCAATGTTTGAAAGCCACAGTTCATCAATTGCTGACTCATAAAATCCACTCCGGCACTATAGAAATATATATATATATATATTGCACAGGGATTTATCTTTCTTTAAAGGGATAATAATAGAAAACAAATGGAAAAAATATATAAAATGTTTAAAATAAATTTTCTAAAAGAATGATTGTATACTGCATGGTAATATTATGTCATGTACATGCTTGCCCTCCTTTTTTGTGTATGTATGTGAAAGAGAGAGAGCGATAGTCTATATGTGCTCATGTGGTATACCTGTTACACTTGATAACTGTTGTCCTGTTTCACCTGTGGTGTTTTAGATGCGATAAACACAACATTTCTTTCCTTAATCAATGACATACTTGCAAAGAATTTAAACAGATCTGGGACTGTTACTTTCAGAGGATTGGAAACGGATTGCATCAGTGTATGACTGACCACATGTTCGCTTTGCACAATAAATGTAGTGAGCACGAATCTAAGAAACTTTCCCTGTTTTTATTATACAGACGCTTTTGGATATTCATCTATTGCTTAACTCTTATGACATGGTGTTTTTTCCCTCACTTCTTTTTAGCTCTTTATTTTTCTACAAACTTTAATTAAAGAGGAAAATATGTTGATGAAACTTATGATATGATGAAAATATCCCAGGCCTGGTCCTCTCTCACCCTTCACTGCCATCATTCCCTCTTATAGGCCTTTCATTCAAGAGCTCCTCCATGGGACACAAGGCTGGTGTGTCGCGCAGGCGTCTCCCATTAACATTCGCTCCACAGGCCTCGTTCCGCTCTCTGCCCCTTCTTTATACCACAGTAGGCCTAACGCTAATAAAACTTTTATACATTAGCTCATCCATGAAACACGATATCTGCCTTGAGTCCTGTCAGATTGCTTTCAATCGTCTGTGGAAGTGTAGACAACAACTCCCATGATTCCACGCTCATTCACACCATCATCAAGCTCCGCCTTTGTTATTGTTTTGAATAAGTGACCTCTAGCAGCAAAACTTACATAATGTGCCTTTAAACGAATAGTTCACTTAAAAATGAAAATTCTGTCATCACATACTCACCCTCAAGTTTTTTTTTTTTTAAACCTGTATGAATTTTTCTTCTGCTGAATACAAAAGAAGATATTGTAATCACGATAAATCTTAATAGGTTGCTGCCACCACCTTTAATTATTTTAGCCAGTATGGTTACAGAAGACAACACACCACCACAACTTCACTTACTTCATTGGTGACAACACCCAGGGGGAGAGATTCCACACCGTTCCGTGAAGGGAAATGTGAGCGGTGTCGTCGCGGTGTGTCGTCACTTCAGCACTCACGTTGACTTCTGACAGTCTCAGTCACAAAAGGGGAAATCCCACCATAGGTCAGTTCCAAAAGGGCAAAGTCCAGCCGGGCTTTTGCAGTTCAATAGCATCAGCATTCAGCACCGTAGCGACGGCACTCCTAACTTCCCATCTCTATACTCTCTCCCCGCACCCACTATCTATCTATCTTCATCGCCGGCGGCCCTAACCAACCGCGAACGACACCCCCCTCTCAAAAAAAAGGTGAGTGCCGTCTTGTTAACAATGTAACTGGAACCGAGCCCCCTTCCATCGTCTTTTGCGCTCCATTTAAACCTTTTTCCACCCCCAGTCTCTCAATATACAGCTCCCGCCCCGGTGTTTCTCATTTTTCAATCAGTCTCATTAATTAGTTGCCAAGACAATATCCCAAAATGCAACACACATTACACTATCCCCTCCCCCAATGGAACAGACTCGTCCCAGAGTCATACTGAATCCATCTCATAGTCCCGTGTCCACTCTTGTGGAGGGCGTTGCAACTTTGGCTGATGTATCACCACCGTAGAGCCATCCTGCAGTCTGTCCGGGCCCTTTTGTTGTATATCCGGCTCCTGGACAGGCTGTTGTACAGGACCAGCAGCCACTGATGCTGACCCTTCCTTTGGACCTTCCAAATTACGAGGGAGCACAGGTGCCCTTTGATGAACCCAACTGGCCCCCAAAGGGACATCTAACTGGCCGGCCACCCTCCGACTTGAGCACTGGGACTCAGCTCCCTCTTGCAGAAGGACCAAGGGTACAGCGGTCTCTGAGAGAGAGGAAAGAACATATGGTTTAAGTCTGTTAAAATTCACCACTATCTCCGGCCCCCCCTCTCCTAACACCACGCGATACAATACATCAGAGATGCGTTCCACAACTTTATAAGGGCCCCAGTAACGCCTTTGTAGTTTTGGGCAAATGCCTTTTTTCTTTGCCTTATTCCGTACCCACACCAATTCCCCTATAGAATAGAACTGCAAATTAGCCTGAAGATCAAATGACCCCTTCTGCTGCCCGGAGGCTTTAGCCTGATGTCTCTTTACTGCCTCTACCACTGTGGATAATGTGTCTGCCAACCCAGTCACATACTCACTGGCGGATACAAACTTCTCATGATGACCTACATTCAGCATCATGTCCAGAGGAAGAACAATTTCCTGTCCAAACAATATCTTGTAAGGTGTAAACCCTGTACTGGCATGGACACTACTTCGATAAGCCATCAACACGTATAGCAACAGACAGTCCCAGTTGGATTGATTCTCATCAACAAACAAACTCAACATCGACAGTAAAGTACGGTTAAATCGCTCCACCAACCCATTAGATTGTGGATGATATGGGGAGCTACGCGTCTTGCTCATATCCAACAGTCGGCACAATTCTTTAAACAGGGCAGACTCAAAATTTCGCCCCTGATCAGAATGAATACTGCGGGGAGTGCCAAAGCGACATACCCACACCTCAACCAGGACACAAGCAACTGACTGTGCCTCCTGGTTGAGAAGGGGAAATGCCTCAGTCCATTTAGAAAAGTAATCACTCACGACAAGGATATACCTATGCTTTCTAGGCATCTCAGGTAGAGGCCCCAAACTCGTACCAACCGCTGATCTTGCAACCGCAATTGGCCCCAAACAGAACTATACTTCTTCAGGGCAGCATTCTGCTGTATTTCAACAGCATTATCATCTGGGTCCTGCCTAAGATTAATTAAAAGGGCCAATTCTGGATCATCTCGCTGGGCCTGTGCCAAATCATCACCCACCCCAACATTCGTTTTCTTCTGCACCACCTGGGGGCCCTCCTCAACAGCACACACTGATATAGATTCCACACAGTTCCGTGAAGGGAAATGTGAGCGGTGTCGTCGCTGTGTGTCGTCACTTCAGCACTCATGTTGACTTCTGACAGTCTCAGTCACAAAAGGGGAAATCCCACCATAGGTCAGTTCCTAAAGGGCAAAGTCCAGCCGGGCTTTTGCAGTTCAATAGCATCAGCATTCAGCTCAGTAGCGACGGCACTCCTAACTTCCCATCTCTATACTCTCTCCCCGCACCCGCTATCTATCTATCTTCATCGCCGGCGGCCCTAACCGACCGCGAACAACACCCCCCTCCCAAAAAAAGGTGAGTACCGCCGTTTTGTTGTTAACAATGTAAATGGAACCGAGCCCCCTTCCATCATCTTTTGCGCTCCATTTAAACCTTTTTCCACCCCCAGTCTCTCATCGGTGTTTCTCATTTCTAACAAATAAACAGACGTCTCCCGAACAAAATATCCTGTTACAGTTTAGTAGTAATGATTTCATTAACTTCTTCACTGAGAAAATAGAAAACATCAGAACCACAATTGTAAACGTTCAATCCTCAATCGCGCCTTATAATTCAGCCTCAATTATCCCCCCGCAAGAACAATTACAGTGCTTTACAACTATAGAACAAAAAGAGTTAAATAAACTTATCACTTCATCTAAAACAACAACATGTTTATTAGATCCTATACCAACTAAACTACTGAAAGAAGTGTTACCTGTAGTGGAAGAGCCTCTCCTCAATATTATTAACTCATCTTTATCTTTAGGTCATGTTCCAAGAACATTTAAACTGGCAGTTATAAAACCTCTCATTAAGAAACCACAATTAGATCATAATAATCTAGCAAATTATAGACCCATTTCAAATCTTCCATTTATGTCTAAAATACTAGAAAAAGTTGTGTCCACTCAACTGGGCTCTTTCTTGCAAGAAAATGATATCTATGAAAAGTTTCAGCCAGGATTCAGACCGCATCATAGCACTGAAACTGCGCTCGTTAAAATCACAAATGATTTACTTTTAGCTTCTGACCAAGGCTGTATCTCAATACTAGTTTTACTTGATCTAAGTACTGCGTTCGATACTATAGATCACACAATACTCTTAGATCGACTACAAAATTATACTGGTGTTCAAGGACAAGCATTAAGCTGGTTTAGATCATACTTATCTGACCGCTACCATTTTGTCTATTTAAATGGAGAAAAATCGATCATAACTCCAGTAAACTATGGAGTGCCGCAGGGATCTGTGTTAGGCCCTCTATTATTCTCAATATATATGATGCCACTTGGAAATATTATAAGGAAACATGGAATTAGTTTCCATTGTTATGCTGATGACACTCAAATATATATTTCATCACGGCCGGATGAAAACGCTAAATTATCCAAATTGACAGAGTGTGTTAAAGATATAAAAGATTGGATGACGCGTAATTTTCTTTTATTAAATCCAGACAAGACAGAGGTAATACTTATCGGTTCAAAAAAACGCCCACAGAACCTCTCACAATACAACTTTGACATCGTAGGATGTCCTGTTACTTTATCCTCTACAGTAAAAGACCTGGGTGTTATACTCGATTGTAACCTGTCTTTTGAAAATCATATTTCGTATGTTACAAAAACAGCCTTTTTCCACCTTAGAAACATTGCTAAGCTACGTAATATGCTATCAGTTTCTGATGCAGAAAAGTTAGTTCATGCATTCATGACCTCGAGACTAGATTACTGTAATGCTTTATTAGCTGGTTATCCTGCATCCTAAATAAACAAGCTACAGTTAGTCCAAAATGCAGCTGCTAGAGTTCTTACTAGATCAAGAAAATATGATCATATAACACCGATTTTATCATCACTACATTGGCTACCTATAAAGTTCCGTATTAATTATAAGGTATTGCTACTGACTTATAAAGCCCTAAACGGCTTAGCTCCAGTCTATTTAACGGATCTTCTATCGCCCTATAATCCATCGCGCTCTTTAAGATCAATAAATTCAAGGCTTTTGGTCATACCTAGGATATCCAGATCAACCAAAGGAGGGAGAGCATTTTCACATTTGGCTCCGAAACTCTGGAATAGTCTTCCTGATACTGTTCGTTGCTCGGACTCACTCTCCCAGTTTAAAACTAGATTAAAGACGCATCTTTTCGGCCAGGCATTCATATAATATTGTTAATCTTACAGTTCAAACTACAATCCGGCCTCTAGTTCATAAATGCCAGAGGAGAACTGGCCCCCGACTGAGCCTGGGTTCTCCCAAGGTTTTTTTTTTTCTCCATTAGGTCACCTGATGGAGTTTTAGGACACCATTAGGTCACTTGATGGAGTTTTTGTGTACTGACCCATGTTCGTACACAGATTTTTGGACGAAATCAATTAGATCAGCGAGATTCTGCCTTCAAAATCAGTCATGGCATACATTACAGCAAGTTAATTCTGTTTTTATTCGGGACAGATCGAGTAGTTTTCCGTGACTCTGCGTTAAGCTGGATAAGGCTGAATAAGGGATTTTTTTCTGGTAGGTTTTAACCTGCTTGGGGTCGAGGAGGGAAAGAAACATTAATTTGTTGGTTGAAAAACTATTAAATCTACAGGAATATATTTTAGTTTATGCAGTTCGCTATCTGTTCATTATCTCTCTCTATATGGCTCTGACTAAGGGGACAGTTGCAACATGGGGATGGTTGCAACATGTCATTTTTCTCCAATCAGAAACAAGCTAGAGTGATGACACTCATACTGAACATGCACAGTTAGACCCTCCCCCCACCAAGAAGACAGTAGACATATTCAACATCTGCTGCTGCATTTATTGAACAAAACTTGTTTTGGAGGTATGAAAGTAAATTTTTTCATGAGATATATTTTTGTCATACTGTCCGGAAATTTTGTATGAATTAATCAAAACTTACTTAGTTTGAATTATTGTTGTGTTGACTTCTAAGTGACATGGTTAGCATGTTTCAAAGTCAGTGTGTCTAGCAGGCACATGATGTTCTGTCATGGCTGATAGGGTTGGGGACGGTTGCGACAAGTTATAAATTGCATGTTTAATAAAAGTTTGTTGCATTGCAAATTGTTCAATTCTTCCTGTCTGACACTGAAATATGGAGAGATTGAATAGCATCTGTAACACCTGCACACTGAATCTATGTAGGCCTATGTTCTACACATGAACAAACAAAACTCAATAACTGTTATTTGATAAATATGACTAAATAAATAAATAAATAATAGGCTACAATAATATTATTGAAATGAATAATACTATAATATTATAGTAGGCCTAAAACAGTTCATATTTTCAGAATTCTATGCTCATTGAGACAAAAAGCTTTAGTTAATTAATGAAATTTAAGGTATTTTTAACATGTTGCAACCGTCCCTGGGTTGTGTTGCAACTGTCCCCTGGGTCGGGGTCAGTTGCGACATCTGGCTTCTTCCATTAAAATAAATACTGTGAACAATATGTCATATATAATCATCTTTAAATGGTATGGATAATTAGCAGACAGATGCAAGTTTATATACAAATTTGGTTGGTCTAGTCCAAATAGTCTCTGAGTAATTGAGAGAAATGCAAAAAGTGTTGCAACTGTCCTGGGTCTCCCCAAGTACACGCTCTGTACCATCCAATCAAAGGACGTGAAAATGCCGACGTTATTGTACGCCTGCTAGATGGCCCCTGTGCAGTCTAATCGAAATCTGACTGGCTGATTAAATCTGACTGATTATCTAATTGGTTAAAGCAACAGTTTCACTGCAGGCGCCCGCACCAGAGCCGCACTATTGATTCTGAAGTCATCAAGGCAGATTTCTTTGGCCATGGCAACACATGATGGCTGAAATATGATTGGATAAAAGCTCTAACATAAACATACACTACTGGAAGCAGCGCAACCAAGAGAAAAGCTATGGAATTAAGAGATTGGACTATTTAGAATAATTTATCATTCATGGAAAAAATATATTAAAGTGCAATTCACTGATTCTGATAGTGTTTAGGCCAGCAGAGAAGGCCTTGCTGGCACCATAGACTGTAAAAAAAAAAATAGGCTGGCACTGACGGCCCACCACTGCTTTTGACGTAGGCTACTGTGATGCAAAGCACGTCATAACCAAAGTTTGTATAAATAGTACGTCATCTATTTATACAAATCACTTCTCAAAGTTATTTTCTTTTTTATACAAATTATCTCACATTAGGCTATAACCAAGCTATTAGCTTAATTATTTATTTAGGCTACTTCACGTTAATTTATCACGTTTATTTGTTTGTTTGTCATTCTACACTGCATTCAGTCAAAAACGAAACATTTAATGTTGATAACTTTTTATTACTGGTTTATAATTATTTCAGTTTAACTGATCTATGTTCATTTACATTTTTGTAAGTCTATTCTAGACAATTCAGTCAACCAAAATCTGCATATTTCACAATTGGGCTTGTCCCAAGATTATTTATGGTTCTGTTCATGTGATTCCGATTATAAACCCAAACTTGAGCAAGGAAGCAAGAAGATAAATCTCCCTATAGGCTATTGTAGGCTACCGCCTCCTCCTGACATTTAGGTAACTTACTTGAGTCTCGACCGCGCGCATCTATCCAAAAAAACCCCGATGCAACACGTGTGAGATCACATTTTAGTTAGGAGTCGAGAGAAGACGTTTAAATGTGACTGAACGTGCTGATTTTTTTGCACTTTCTAATACGATAAATACTTTGGACTTGTCTCTTAAACAAAGCAGTCGTTGTATGAATTCATATTCTTGATCGTTTCTTCACAATCCATCGCTTTTTCAGCTCTTTGGCTGTAGATCTAGCGCAAACAAGGAGTCTGACTAACAGATACAGGTATGTAGCCTACTTAAAAAATATCTCTCAAATCTTACTCTTGATCGCCTTTTTTTTTTTTTACTGGACTGTAATGTAATAGCTAATAATGTACACGAATTCAACAGCCTACATGTCTTAGTCTATGTGTGATGTAAATGAAGTGGTACGTTTGGAGATGAATGCTGGTCTGCTGTGCTCATTCTATTGTGACTGAGGTTATTTAAACATCCTCTTAAGTCTATTTGAAGAATTCCATCCATTTTGCCTACTGCCTGTGCCACATTTGTGTCAATACAATTTTGAGCTGGTGTCTTTTAAACCTTTTTGGCTAGAGAGATGGAGCAGGAACCCCCTTATTAATAATAAAATTGAGTGCTGCATTTTAAACTTAGTTTAAAATTACATGTATTTTTGTAGGCTACTTTATTACCATGGTTACATTGCAAATCCATTAAAATAACCATTATTGATGTACAGAATCATATTCTCTTTACACCTTTTTGGGGCAAGTGCATGATTCATAACCGGCTCATCCAAAAAGTTCACCCCAAAATTAGTCACCATGAAATAAAAAATGTATAATTTTTTATTATATTTATATATTGCAGTATTTATTATACATATTTTACCCGAGCACATCATTATTTAAAAAATAATAATAATGTGCCCTCGTAATCATTCATTAATCAAAATAATTTACCCTCCAAGGACTTCTCTGAATGTTTTACAGACAAGAGGGCGGGACAACCTGTCACTCGCATGAGATTACAGCAATAGCAAACCACAACGATCCAATCAATTCAAAATCAAGTCCATTTTCATTACTCAGATAATATACATTTCAAACTTTCATTCTGACTACAGAGTTTTGTCATCATTTACTCACCCTCATTTTGTTCCAATGAATGTTGAAGAAAAAAAGAAAGTTTTGAAGATGTGCTAGTTTTTTTCCCCCCCGCAATTACAATGCATGATGATGAATGAAGTTATCAAGCTTCATACGTTTGCAAGCTCCAAGCTCCATTCTTTGTAACTTAATTGACAAATTTACCATTATGTTGTCCGAATTATGTTCCACAGAAGAATTAAAGTCATACAGGTTTGGAACAACACAAGGGTGCAACTAATGACAGAATTTCATTTTTGGGTGAACTACTTTAAAAATAAGGAGCCTCAGAATGACAGTGGAAACTTGTTGAGAGTTTGTTTAACACCTGTTGTTCATCATAAACACAACTGCCAGTATAGCTTCATTGGCCCAGTGGCAGGGGATTTCCACTGCCCCCAAAAATGTCCCTAATTTGTCCTTGTTTAAGCCCCTTAGAGAGGTAGGTTTTATGTTGTCTTACTCTATTAGTATGATGATCCATGTCTGTAACACCCATAAGCCACCATGTGTTGTGTACAGATGCAGCTGAAATGCTATTTTCTGCCATTCACAGCATCTCTGACATTTTGATTTGTTGTGAGTTTTCTCTAATCTCAATACTTGCTATTCATAATATCTGTCATATTCCCCTTTTTGGATTTACTTCATGTTTTTGGCAAGAAGAGAAAACGTCTTTGGTAACCAGTTTCTGCACATTTAGTGTTTTTGAGGTTCATCACATTGCGTAACTTACAAGGGAATCAGTTGTGAATTGAGTTTTGCGTATTTTATGATGATTTGGTGGTTTCCAAACAAATTAAGGATTGTGCAATCTAAATTAGGGTATTTTACAGTTTGCATCCATCATTAGGAACACCGCTTGAGAAAAGTCAATGAGTAAAGATGTTCATCAAGTGTACATATTTGCCAATGTGGTTTACAGTTTTTTTCAATTGCTTAAGCACAGTTTGGAAAACAGGGCCCGGTTTTTCAAACGGAATGGAACACTTTCGAAATGGAATGTGTTTGAAATGGAACACTTTCGTTGAAACTATACAATGTCTTATAAAACCTTATTTAGTTGTCATAATATAAACACAACCATCATATGGTCTAATTCTGTTTGAATCGGTTAAACACTCCTGTGCTCAACCTAAAACACTTTTAGTATTTACACAGAGAGAGTGTAAAAATATTGTGCAGACTAATTAAAATATTTATTTATTTTCATGTACTCAAGTCAGCCAGTACTGAACATTTCAACAAAACATTCATAACAAAACATTTTCCAGTTTTCATACAGTACTACCGAACATACCCTTATACTGTAAGCTTACAGTAATACTGTTACATAAAAATACAAATCCAGTTCAGTACCGAATAAAAAAAAAATCTCCGCCTAGCTGGATCTGGCCACAGGCCCTTGTCAACATCACAGGCTATATTTTAATTTGCAAGGCAACATGGGAAGAATCTTTTGGAGTGACGAATTCAACTCCCTCAGTATTAGTCCGTGGTTTATTACATGGTCCACAGTTGTTTCCAAAAACGAAAACGAATTTCGTTTCACGGATTTGGTTGTCTTCCCTCTCCCTCTTCCTCTCCCTCTCCCTCTCCCTCTCCCACTCCCTCTCCCTCTCCCTCTCCCTCTCCCTCTCCCTCTCCCTCTCCCTCTCCCTCTTCCTCTCCCTCTTCCTCTCCCTCTCCCTCTTCCTCTCCCTCTCCCTCTCCCTCTTCCTCTCCCTCTCCCTCTTCCTCTCCCTCTTCCTCTTCCTCTCCCTCTCCCTCTCCCTCGTCTTCTCCCTCTTCCTTTTCCTCTTCCTCTTCCTCCACATTGTTCTCTCCGGATTCCCCATCTCATCCGTCCTCTTCCTCTGACACCGTCTATTTTTGTTGAAGACATGTGAACTTACCTGTTGCCTTTTTATAGTGCGTAAACCTGATTGGTGTGTCTACAAATACCGTTTTTCTCGATCGCTTAAACACATTCCTTGAAACTATGCCTCGTATTCTCAAAACTGTAAACACAAATCCATAACGTCTCACCTAATTCCCCAAACATCCTATTTTCAGGTCAAAATGAAGCTGTACACTCAAAACCATTCACTATTGCTGAAAAACTAAACTTTGCCCTCAGACAGGACACACAAGCCCTCAAAATCACACACACTACAACATAGTCTAACACACTGGTGCGATAAATTCAAAACAACATTTCCAAAACTGGTAAGTTATGTTGCTTATGGCTCCCCCCCTCACAAACCTTGTCACATGATGAACACAAAAGACACAACCAATGGATACATTGGCACATTTTTATTCATTCATGTACTACACAGTACAACACACACACACACACACACAAAAAACAAAAAACATTTTTTCCCTGTTTTAATGTTTTTTTTTTGTTTTTTTTTCCTCTAAAAAATGTATATTTACTTACAGTAAGATGTGTGTGACCATCATATGACAGTAAAAGAGCACACACAAACCTTATTCTAATATGGAATTGTATTGGAATGGTAAAGAGTGTTGGGACGTGACAGGAGGTACTCCACTCAAGGATACAATATGATGAACACGTCTAAGAATGTTCCACATATGGTTGAAATACCATCATTTGCCTAGAAAGATAACATTCTGGGAGTCAAGACTATAAAGGAGAAAGGATGCCCTCCCTTCACTGTCACACTCTGCAGCCACTCTGTGTGACTGTACGACTGCTGGCCTTTTCTTGCAAGAAAATACACCTCATCAAAGACTATTGGAAATGTTTGTCTTTTTTTCAGTGATAGAATTTTGTTTGCCACCACACCTCCCTGAAGGTTTTCTAGGCGACTGTAAAGCGACTCAAATTTGGCCTTACTCGTAGCCCAGCCTCCCTCATAGTCATACCATTGATAAAGACATGGGCAACTAGAGTGGCTTGAATTTCATCTGAGACTGCTTGTCTTCTTGCCCTTCGTCCTCCTCCTCCTCCTTTTCCCTCCTCAATCTCTTCCTTCATGTCTTTCTTGATACATTATTCCAAAACTCAATAAACTGATTTGGACCCTTTTATCTATCTATTGAAGGATCTGATTAATGTGTGTTCAATTTTGACTCTTAGTGTTTCCACTTGGGTAATTGTGTGCTAACTGAGCTGAAGTTGTGCTGACTTGAGTGAACAATATTGAATGCTAGTGCTTTCTAAATGACAACATGGTGTAGGCAATGAGAAATGAAGGGATTTGTGTGTAGAGTTTTGCAGTGACAGTTCAACAAATCTGACTCATGTGTCAAAACAGGGGAATAGTGTTTATAGTTTAGGGAAATGGGTGTGCTTTTTGATAAATGGCATTATAGTTTTGAAATTTTAGTTTTAGCAAAAGCCTGGTTATAGTGTTTAAGCAATCAAGAAAAACTGTAAGCACCAGTGTGTGTGCACTCCTGGTGGCTGTGCTTAACCAGTTGGTTCATGGGTGTGTTCATTTGAAAGCCTTTGCTTTGAAATTGCAAGGAAATTACATCATGATAAATTTCTGTGTCAAATGTATACAAGTGTGTTTAGTGTTTTGCAAATCACTGTGTGTAATGTTTTCCAAAAAGTGTGAAGCTGACCATGTGCTTACAATCGTGCAAATCTAGGCCGGTGTTTTGCTCCTTGAGTGTAAGGTTTTGCTAATTGTGGGAAAGTTTTCATTTTAGTGTGTAAGCAATTGAAAAAAAACTGTAATGCTGCCTGTTCACGTGTTTGTGCAAAGGATGTTTAAGAGAGCAACGAAGAAGCTGGTCCAACAGATAGATCCTGAGGGATCTCTGATTGCGGCTTCCAGCTCGAATGATTCCAAATACCTCCAGCCGCTTGCGGTGGTGCTGAAAATCCCGAAAGTGTGGTTCTGGCAGAAAGCTAAATACAGACCCACACCCTTCACTCTCAATGACCTGCTGAATGGGAAAGAAATTGAACCAGGTAAAGTGAATAGCAAATAAGTATCGCAGTATGTTTTTAGCTTAAACAGATGTTTTGTGTTGGGCAAAATATGCCCAAATGGAAATATGTTTTGTCCAAATGAAAACCTCTTTGTTTTAAACAGTGTGTAAGGAGAACGAGTTTGGAAAGTATGAGGGAAGATACACAAACTTCATTGCTGGATCTATAAAGGTGGGGGCTGCAGCTGTCAACCTAAATGTGAATGGACAGGAAACATCAAAACTTTGTTTATCTCTCGGGAAACTTCGGACGGAATACGTGGATATGCCAATGCTAATTAATGACTCCAAAGGACGGTTAGAGAAAAACACTTTAATATGTATATAATTTTATTATAATTTTTTTATCAGAATTTTATTCAGAATACAAACCTGTTGAGTCTCTTAAAGGGACAGTTCATCCAAAAATTATTTTGGAGGACTTTATTCACTCTTCATGCTCCAAACATTTAAAGGAGATATTTTGAAGAATTTTGAAACTGTCCAAAACAATATTGGGTTGATTTTAAATCACTACATTCACATGTGCACCAATTACGTGATTATTTCCAATAATCAGAGAAAAGACTTAAATCGCTTGACACAAGCAAATCTCTTCACATAACATATTTTGTTGATCCTGGAACAACATTCCTATCCAAAAATGTAGACCCAGGAACGCAAGTAAACATAGTCATTGGACAAAAAAAAAAAAAAAAAACCTACATTTTTCAAAATATATTTTTGGAAAGTCATACAGGTTTAAAACAACATGAGAGTGAGTTTATGATGACAAAAATGTCAATTTTAGGTGAACTATTCCTTTAACATACTTAATGTATATGAATTTTAAATTCATTCTTCACCTTTTGATTTAACCTTGATGACTCCTGTAGGAAATTGGACCTCACACATCCTTTGATCAAGCAGTCTCAAAAAAGGAACAAAGGTTTTACCCTCCTTAAAGAGCGAATCTTCACCAGCTGCAACTGCCCCATCTTTTTTGCTGAACTGGAGAAGGGTGTCTGCAATGCTAAGTTTGGAGGGAATTGTTTTGAGGTTTGTAAGAAGTGTGTTCAGGGATTAAACAGTGATGGGCTTGAGATTAGCTCATTGCTTTAATAAATGCCCTTATCTGAGTGATTCTATGGTTTCAGATGTTCATGAAAAACAGCGGTGAACTACAGTATGACTCTGAGACTTCATTAGACATCCCACCGGACACTGTGATTGCTTACAGTGTCACTGAAATGACCATCGAAAGTGACGGCTACTTTGGTCAGTGACATTTACTGTATGTGGCTGGAGAAGGCTACAATTCTTTTTGATTATTATTAAATGTATTAATTAATATTTAATTCATTTTTTTATTTAAATTGATTATTTTCTATTTAAATGTATTATTATTATTTTTATATACATTATTTTCATTGTTTAAAGGGGACCTGTTATGTCTATTATTGATTGTTTAAAGGGGACCTATTATTTTTCAAATTATTTTTGTTTTTGGGGTCTACTAAAATAGGTTTTCATGCTTTAATGTTAAAAAAAAACTAGTAGTTTTTCACATATTTTACATTGTTACATTACATGCTAAAAAAGTTGAAAATGTAAAAAAACATACATAATAGGACATCAGTAAGACAGGTGTGCTGTACATTTATTTGGACCTTTGATTTTTGTGTGAGTTTAGATTTGTGTCTCACATCTAGTGGACTAGAAGCAGATGACACTTCCCGGAATCCCTTGCCCACTTTATCAGAGGTGGATGGTCAATGGCCACTGTTCCAAGAAGGTTTCCCAATTGATACCCTGAAAGATGGTGTGTGTTTCAGTTCCTTTGTGTGCTGTGCAAGTATGTGTGAAGCAGAAGTAGAATTGGCCATTTAATCCTGTTTCCCTTTTTCAAGTTCCTGCCTGGTTATTAGGATATTGCCATAGTGAGACCCATTAATTTTTGTTTAAAGATATATATTTTTGGCCTCCTTGCAGAACTTGCAGTTGTTCAGACTAGATTTTGTGCGCTGGATGACTTGTCTACTGAAAGCCGTTCCTCCATCCTGCTCCTGTTGAGGAAAATTCTGTTGGACCGATCTGTCTTGTCAGCTTTGGTGGGTAGAGTGAGTGAGTGATAGTTTGAAAGGAACAATGCTTGCTAATCTTGTACTCATATTGCACAAGGGTATTGTAAAATTGTATAAATAGGGGATTCCTTCTTTAAGGGATGTTGACCCAGGAATGTTGACCCAGGAACACGTCCAACTCGGCAAAAACAGGACATGCTATTTATATCTCTCTATTAAATTTGTAGCCAATTTGTAGTAGTTTAGGTACCAATCATAATTTTTTAATTATGAATATCAACTTTATATTGATATTCAACTTTATATATACACACACCTATTTTTTATCACTTCTATTTATTTTTGTCTTATCACAATATATGTATACACATACACCTATTTTTTATCACTTCTATTTATTTTTGCCTTATCTCATGGTCTTTCTGTCTTTCAGAGTGATATGTTAAGCAGTGGTGAGACTCCATGCTTCCTAACCAGCGAGCTGCCTGAAAAACAGAGCCAGATTATTAGTGAGTTTTTAGACTTACTGAAGTGTGAACCACTTGACAAGAATGGACTTTCCACATCAACGCCATTGTCCAGTTATAATGGATGTCAGATATCAACAGCCAATCACAGTGATCTTTCCTTGGCATCCGAGTTAAATGGATCAAGCGGCAAACCAGAAGAACAGAATGGTCATCACACGGCGGTGTCCCATCAGAACGGATGCTCAACAAAAGCAAGCAAGCAGAGCATAGAGCTTATGCATGCCATTAAAATGCTTATCAGCGCTCTTGAAGGTTTGTACACCTAAACTCAGAGATATCTTGTGTACATAGACTCTTTCTGTTTTCACTCATACTGTTTAATTTTTGATTCAGAGCTGACGGATGCTGGACTGAACCTGCTAGAACCGTTCTGCACTTCTGAAAGTCTCAAAAGTCTACAGGATTTAGTGAGTTTCTGCAGATTCTGCATTCACGTTTGAGAATTTGTATTTTATTTTATTAAAATATGTTTAATAAAAAATTTTCTGTATACCAAGGTAATTCATCTGACTTCTAACTACAAGCCACTCTGCAAGGACACCATCCGTGTTTTCCTACAAAATGACGATGAATTCCACAGAGTGGAGGCACTTTTTAAGTCATGTAATGTTTTACTAAGGAAAGAGAATGACACAC
This sequence comes from Abramis brama, assembly GCF_963993115.1. Classification (NCBI taxonomy): domain Eukaryota; kingdom Metazoa; phylum Chordata; class Actinopteri; order Cypriniformes; family Leuciscidae; genus Abramis; species Abramis brama. Next base: position 15,064,792 of record NC_139974.1, on the reverse strand, counting down.
TAACCTCAGAAATGACATGCGGAGAGGGATTCCTTCCTATGGTACTGTGCATTGCCATCCATGGCCTTGCTTCCCTCAGTGATGCATGATTTTTCTGATGGCTAAAATGGCCTATTAATGTGTAAAGTGTGTACGTTTTTCTGGATTACGACATAGTAGTAATACAGAAATTACACACTTTAGTGCAGCAGTATTATTGATTTTGTCTTTATTTTTGTTAGGGATTGCTATAGTTTATCAGATATTTTGTAATAATAATATATATATATATATACTTTTTTTCTTTTCTTTTTTACTATAAATGCTTTTTGGCATTTCATTTGTGTATCTCTACAGATAAAGAGCACATGCATATATTTTCTCCAAAAAGCTTCAATTTAATTGTATCATGCACTTTTATTATTAATAAACAGAAAAGAGGAATAAAGAGTAAAAATGGTCAGCATGTTTATTGCCTTGTTGTTGAGGTCTTGTTGACACAGAGACAAAAATACATTTGGCAGAGAGTTTATGACATTCTGGAATGCTGACAAGAAAGAACAAAAAACACGAAACAGCTGAAATCAACAGGCCTATTTGTTCGGTTCCTTAAAAGAAAAGAACTTCAGAGAAAATGACAGGATCATAAGACACAGACACAATGTGCAGCCCAATGTTGTGCAAGACAAAAATGGTGAATGAAATTTTACAAAACACACTATAAATAAAACAAACTGCACACATTGATATGGACTTTTGCATAAAAGATTCAACACATCTCTTAGATATGAAGATAAGCGAACAAATGGTTAAGAGGATCTGGTTTTAGGATCTGAAATGTTCTACATATAGTAAGCCCTTGGCCTGCTACACTCCGTCAGGTTAGTCCTTCATTTGAGTATAAAACAAAACATCACAGTAGGTTCAGGAACTACAAAATGAAAGAGGAACACATGTAACAATAGCAACAATAATAAATTAAAAAATATGGCCTCTGATTCGCCAAGGCCGGTTTTAGTTTTCCTCGTTTTTCTTTTCTTCCAACTCCAAAGAAGTTACAAATAGAAAGATTTCCGTTAAAAACATAGAAATACTAAAATAAATAAGTACTCTTCCCTTTCAGTTTGAGTAGAAAAAAACATTGCATCGTATGCACAAAGAAAAGCGGTTGGGGCTAACGGTGCTTTTGCGGAAGATGACACTCATTTGGTTGGTCATTCCAAACACTTAACTTCACTCTGCCCCATATCAGTCACCTTGGATACCAATCATACACACACTGTAAACCATCACACACATACACACACTCAAACATGCTTGCATGGTGAGCTTCTAAAAGTGCCCTCAGTAAACCCAGCTCACTGGAACCCACTGCGGTTCAGTGCAGAGTTGGTCCACAGCTGACTGAAGTTTCTCAAACGCACAGTCTAGGTTGTCATTGACAATGATGAGGTCAAAGTAGTGTCTGTACGCCCGCTGGATACGAGCGCTTTCATCTACGGTTTTCTTCAGATCCACATCCTGTGAGACCGAGAGAACAGAATTATTACTTGAGTTAAGAGAGAACTTCTGATGTTGACACAGATGAACCAGATATTCATGAAGTCCATTTGTAAAACTTAGGGGCAGAGCAACCTAAGATTGAATATGGTCACTTTCGGAAAATATTAAATATGTCCCATTGATTTGAGAAATAATAATTACATTGAAGAAGTTTATGGGAAATAATTGTAGCCCTTAATTCCCTTCAGCAGTGGGCGGGACTAACACGCAAGTGCTAATTCCATTGGCTAGTCTCTTCACCTTTTACCATCCACATTTTGATGTCAGCAAATCACTTAGACAATGTGATTAATATTCATGAGCCCATGGCTAACATTTAAGAGCACAACAGTCACTGAGCTGCTGACAATCTCAAAAGAGCATAAAGGTAATTTGTCTTTGAATATTGTTGTTAAATATATAAACATTCTTATAGTTAAGTAGCTTTTAGTGTGTTTTTAATCTCATAAAGAATGCTTGATTGACTGATGTTTCTTAAACGTTCAGTTTGTAACAATTGTATTGGTTTGGTTATTGCGTTAAAAATAGGGTCAGATTTTACTGTGCGAGTAGCCAGGTCTTAAAAGAATGAGACATAAAACAGAGGTTAAAGTGGATAAGAATGGTATATTTACAGTAAGCTATTCACACAAGACTTTAAAACAACACATGTTTTTGGTTAAATGCTTGAAATAAGGTCTGTGGTAAACACAAGCTCAAGATATTTTTACATCTTGTGATTTTTTTTTTCAAACTTTTACTAGTCTTGTAAAAGGCAGTTACTAACAAGTGGCTAAATGGGACTAAAGAGGTTTTCAGGGACATAAAATGTCATCACACAAACTGGTAACCTCATCTACTCACTAGTCCGCTTTCACAGCCTCGTTGTGTTTATAATCTTACAGACTATTATAACTCGAACTTTCAGGGAAAATGTTTTTAAACACTGAAAGAGTCGAAATCTTAGTCCAGCGACTGTAGTGTAGTGTAGTTCATTTATAGCCTACATTTAGCTTTTGACTTCTGCCGATTGTATTTACACTTCAAAAATCAAAAAGTTGTGTTCATTTGTGAAGATTATCATGATGAGCAAAGCATGCAAGAATCATAATCTTTTGTTAGTCACAGACCTTATTTTCTGCAATAATCCAAAACCGGTTTTTGTCAAGGGTGATGCTAACTTGCAGGTTGGCCTACAAAAATACATCATCGCTGCAGCGCTGCTATACAGAGTATAGCAAACCACAACCATCCAACAATTCAATCAATTGCCGATGGACAAAATGAAGTCCAGTCCTACAGTTTTTTCTAGTTTGAGAAGCCGTTTCTGATATACATCAAAATAGGGAGGAAAAGACTATTGCAACTTGCGTTTCATGCCGACTTTAATGTAATATAATAATAATAAATAGGAATAATATTGTGAAATAAACGTATTCTATAAACATCTACTAACGTTTTCTATTTCAATATTTTTTTAAATGTAATTTATTTCCAAATGTGTCTTCAGAGACCATTTTAATATGCTGATCTGCATTTCTTATTATTATCAATGTTGAAGACTATTTTTGTGGAAATCGTGATGCACTTTTTCAGGATTCTTTGCATTTATTTGAAACAGAAATGTTTTGTAACATTACGAAAGTCTTTACTGTCACATTTGATCAATTGAATGCATCCTGGCTTAACAAAAGTGTTCATTTATTTAAAAACAAATCTTGACTGACACCAAACCTTTGAATAACATATATCCCATGAACATCTCCATCTTATTAAAAAGCAATTTATATCTGCATCTCTTTTGAAACGCAGAAAGATGTAGCACAGCTATGTTTAAATGGAAGAACAATTCAAAAATGTGCTCAGAATCACTCACAAGTGAACACTGTCATGTTTAAAACTTCCACATGTATAGTATATTGCATGAGGAAGAAGAAACCTGAGGTATACCACTGTCACAAATATTGATGTAGCTAGGTAGCACATCTTACCAAACAGGAAATGCCAATCCATTTGTGCTGCCTTCATGCCATCATTTGTGAAGCTGAACTAACCCACAACCCAAACACTATGCAAATATAGTGCAAGTAGCATGTCATCTTGAGAACTAGATCAGAATTTCAGGGAACCAGCCCAGGGAAAGTTGAATAGAACTCACTGTGAGTTGTTTAGTGGTGAGTCCAGCATCAACCACAGCTTTGTGCATGGCCTTCAGTGTGTCGAACTCTGGAGCTGCGATGAACACAACATATGGCATGAACTCTGCCGTTTTTAACACCTTCAGAGCCTGAGGACAGATGATAAAAACAATTAGAATACAAAGATAAAACAGCCATATCTGTGCATATCAAGGGTTTTGATTACACAATGGTTTATACCCAAAGCCTCTGATGTGTCTTCCCAGTAAATTATTATTATTATTTTAAAACTCATGATGAAAGGTGCACAAAGTAATAAATTCCTAAACAGCTGAAACAACAGCATGAGCCTCTCTGCTTCCTAAACTGTAGAACCTGTGTGTTTATTTGATGGTTGACATATACGCAACATAACAAGGTCAGTCTCTCTGAAAAGAGCTTGTGGTATGTTTATTAAGAGCTCGTGGTAGGTTGTTTATTAACTCGTTTAGCTGTCAAATCGGTACAAATGTGTGTGTGTGTGTGTGTGTGTGTGTGTGTGTGTGTGTGTGTGTGTGTGTGTGTGTGTGTGTGTGTGTGTGTGTGTGTGTGAGTTTGTTTTCATGACAACTGAGGACATTTTTATGATAACACACCTGCAAATGAGGACACTCGGGAAAATAGGTGATATATGAGGACATTTTGGGTGTCCTCATTTTTCAAATGGCTTTAAAAACATACTAAGCAGTGTTTTTTTTTTTTATGTAAAAATGCAGAATGTTTCCTGTGATGGGTAGGTTTAGGGATAGGGGCAGTGTAAGGGGATAGAATATACAGTTTGTACAGTATAAAAACCATTACGCCTATGGAATGTCCTCACAAATCACATAAACATGGCTGTGTGTGTGTGTGTGTGTGTCTGTGTGCCCTTGTTTATATTACATTGTGGGGACCAAATGTCCCCATAAGAATAGTAAAACCTGAGATCACCTACATTGTGGGGACCAGCCAGCGGTCCCCACTTTTCAAAAGGCTTATAAATCACACAGGATGAGTTGTTTTGAGAAAGTAAAAATGCAGAATGTTTCCTGTGATGGGTAGGTTTAGGGGCAGGGGCAGTGTAAGGGGATAGAATGTACAGTTTGTACGGTATAAAAACCATTACGTCTATGGAGAGTCCCCACAAAGATAGTGAACCAGACATGTGTGTGTGTGTGTGTGTGTGTACTTAACTATATTTTTGGGGACAAATTTGTACCCAGAAGTGACCAAAAGCTGACAAAATCTCTAAAAACCTCATTTGTAAATCTGGTATAAAAATAAAATAATTAAAGGCTTTTTTAAAATGTAGGTTTAAATAGGTTTAGGGGTAGGGTTAGTGTTAGTGTTAGGGAATAGAATAAACAGTTTGTACAGTATAAAAACCATTGCGTCTATGGAATGTCCCCATTTAGATAGTTAAGCATGTGTGTGTGTGTGTGTGTGTGTGTGTTGCAAAGCTAAATGTTCAGCAGTCATTACTCCAGTCTTCAGTGCCACATGATCCTTCAGAAATCATTCTAATATACTGAATTGTTGCTCAAGAAACATTTCCTATGATCATCAATGTGGGAAAAAGTTACTGAGAGAAAGAAAGTTACAGTATTTTTCATATATTCATTAATCGGAATTAGCCTAAATGACATAATATAATATCTGTGAACCTTTCTGACTTTGAGAGCTGTTGAGAGAGAAGCATGTCAAGACACTTGCCTGAGGATTGACGTCCAGGATACATGTACGGCCTGTGTTCACCACCTCATGGATGGAGTCGATTTTAGTACCGTAGAGGTTGCCGTCATACTCTCCGTGTTCCAAGTACCGGCCCGCCTTGATGTCGTTCTCCATCTCTAGACGTGATACAAATCTATACGACTGACCATCTCGCTCATCATCGCGAGGCCGCCGAGACGTATCTGCGATATTGAGACAGAACAAAGAAATGGGTAATCGCATGGACAAGAAAATGCATTGATATTTTAATGTTTTATGTATATTTTCTAGGTAGGATTATTCCTTAGCCACTCACGCGGTACAGTGGTCCCAAAACGGGTGGGATGTAGTACAACTAGTCTGTTTTTCAGGCTACGGCGCCCCACTCCTTGCGCTCCAATCAGAATGAGGGTTTTCCTCTGAAATGGTGGCATATGTGCCACTTCCTCATAGATCTGAAGCTCGTGACGATCAAACTCTGCAACATAACCATACGGAAGAGGAAACACAATGGATCAACCAGATTTATTAGAATAAAGGATGCATACATATTTTAAGTCAAAAAGCAAGAAGAGACATATTTTGAAATTATATTAAACTAGGGTCATATTGTACTTATTTATAAATGAGTAATTCAGAATTTTATTTTTAATATACATTTATATATATTTCAGAATATTATTATTAAATATATATTTTAAATATATATTAAATTTAATATAATATAAATCATTTTTTGTGCTTGTGATGTTTGTTTGTTCTCCAAGTCTCTAATTTTATGTAAAAATTCTTATTTGATTATGTCAAGATAAAGCTCTTTCTGATTTCGATTTTTATTGTTACACAATTTTAAAAATATATTATTTTTATCTGTTTACCTGCATTTTTGGCAGTGAGGTACATCATCTTCTTCTTCTTTTTACCAGTAATTGTTCCACATAGGATTCCTAAAAAAAAAAAAAAATAGAAAAAGAGGATATATAGATATATACAAACTTTTTAGAGTGGCGTACCCCTTGAGGCATTCAACTTTTCTATTAAAGGGTTAGTTCACCCAAAAATGAAAATTCTGTCAGTAATTACTTAGTAATTACTTAATTACTCGCGCATGCATCGTGGCTCTCGTGAACTCACGTCAGAGGCCCACACAGAAGAAAATGAATAGTTGAATAAAGTCATTATTTTTGTGTGTTTTTTGCGCACAGAAAGTATTCTCGTCGCTTGATAAACTTAAGGTTGAGCCACTGTAGTCACATGGACTATTTTAACAATGTTCTTCTAACTTTTCTGGATCGGCTGAATGAAATTGCCTAGAAGCCTATGGAGGAGTGAGCCAGCACTCAGATTTCATCAAAAATACCTTAATTTGTGTTCCGAAAATGAACAAAAGTCTTACGGGGTTGGAACAACATTGAGGGTGAGTAATTAGTTTGAGTAATGAGTTTTAATTTTTGGGTGAACTATCCCTTTAAGGGTCAATATTTGCCCTCTTAAACTAATTTTCAGATGCATTTTTACCTTTATAAATACAAAGTTTTTCGAACCCTATTAAAAGTATGTCTCATGTTAAATGTCAAATGTGAGAAAACGAACAGTATTTATATCGTTTTTACCTTTTGTACACAGCGACGTCCAAGTGATCTGAGGGCGCGGGCGCTTCCTAGTGTGTGACGTGTACGCAGACTGGTGCATAGATATATACACTATATGTCGCCTTGGCGACGGCAGTTCATTGAATGAATGCCGTAGCCAAGGCGACATCTAGTGTATATATCTATGCACCAGTCTGCGTACACGTCAGATCAGATCACTTGGACGTCGCTGTGTACAAAAGGTAAAAACGATATAAATACTGTTCGTTTTCTCACACAAACCGCTCGTTTCGTGTCTTAGGCCATCAATGTGTACTTACGATGGGGAATTGTTTAATTTGGACGATGGGGAATTGTTTTAATTTGGACTCTGTGCTTGCTCTTTGAGGTGGTGACCATAGACCTGCATTATATGACTGACAGACAAGAACGGTTTGACCTAAAAATATCAAAATTGAATCTACTGCGGAAAAAAAGACACCTACATCTTGGATGCCCTTGAGGTAAGCTAAAACATACCAAAATTTAATTTCAAAGTGAACTATCCCTTTAATGCTGCTCAGAGCTGACATTAATGCAATTACAATAGGCATAAATAATGTAATGAGATAATGTTTTAAATTAAAAAGTTCAACAGAGAAATATGAAATGATGGTAAAAACTAAGTGATACTTTTAGGGGCTGTTTACACGACACCCTTTTCAACTAAAAACGTAAAACTTTTTGTGCATTTGGCCGTTCATTTGCACAACAGCAGCGTTTTGGGTGCCTGAAAACGCAAACTTTTGAAAACGGGTGTCAAAGTGCACGTTTTTGAAAATGGTCTCTGTGTAAACAACGAAAAACAATAATGTTGTGAACATGCGTTTTCTGTGTTCAATATAGTGTTTCATCGCCATCTAATGGCCTGGCTGGCAGCAGAATACAGCGTTTTTAGTCGTTTTCACGGATTCATGTGAATGGGGATCGTTTTGACAATGGAGTCATCTGTCCGCGGAAAACTCAAAGGAAAACTTTTCCGTTTTAAGCATATAGTTGTTGTGTAAACGTACCCTAAAATATCAAATTAAAACCGCCAGTAATAATGAGTCTTAATGAGTGAGTCATTGAGTCATTCATTCAATAACGAAGAAAATGGCTGTATGTATTTATGAATGGGTCATTGAATCATTGACTCTCCTGATTCTTTCAAAGTCGCAGATTCTTTCACTAACAAAAATCCGCTGTGTGTTGTTTGGAGAAACATATCAGTTCTGCTGTGGCTTGCGTTGGAACTATTATTTCATTCCAAAATAGAGAACTCAATATTGACAATACTGCATCTAAAATGTACATCACTTAATATTATCTTTTTGTTTGTTGAACTGTTGTAGGTCTATAAAATCAGTCACATTTGCAATCATGTAGATATTTGGGAAAAATGCATTTTTACTCGTATTTTATATTATATGCAAAGTGTGTGTCTATATTTGTTCTTCAAGCTAGTAAGTGCTAAAACCCTACTTTTACAAAGGTACATTATAGAGAACGGTAGTAATGTAGCGTGATTTGAACGATGCTTGTGTGGATGCAGCCAGTTTTGACTGCAAAAGATGAGCTAATTTAGGTCATATTTGACCTTTCACGACACCAACATTTTCCTGTTTTTACATTGTTAGAAATACATGCTTGGTTTTAATGTTATTTTAAAGTGGGGTAGAATTAAATGAACGGGAAAACTCAGCATTTTGTTTGCGTACCCCCTCTATCACCTCACGTATGCCCAGTTTGGGAACACTGATGTAATGTAACGTAGTTGTCCACTAGATGGCATTAAGTTTGTATTTTCTGTAGGCTTGTGGCACTGTTATAACATACATGGACAAATTTGTGTGCATCCCATACAAAAAAATGTGCCATAGTTTTCACCAAGATACTTACTGCAAAAGCATAATACATTTATATGGCATGTCTTTCAAACAGTGTTTCAGAATATTTCTGTCATTTCGTTGAATGTTTTGGCAACAGTAGTGTGTTTAAGTGTATCACCTGCTCCATCAAGGTCTTTAGGAACAAATGCTTTCCTCTTTTCTTCCAAAAACTGGCTGGGAATCAGCCCAGTACCTCCTTCCACCACATGGCATGCCTGTCAGTCAAAACAATACTCAGTAAAGTCAGTAAAATACAACAACCGACCAATGCAAATGAGTCAAAATAGGTCAAACCATCATAATCATACCTGCCACCAGTTTGGGTCTTCTCGGTTGACAATTTGCAGGATATCACCCCTTTTGAAAGCAAGTCCCGCCTCTCTGCATGGAATAAGATTGTCATTGGCTGGGTTGTAGTCAAAATGTGGCTGCACGTACACCTGAGAGAAATAAAACAGGTGTGATTAATCCAAACACTAACCAGAACTCAGCATGACTTTTATATTCACGTTTAACAATCAGCAAATGATTTCTGAGAAAGTTTCACACTCTCTGTCTGTCAGAAAAGATTGACTTTGAACCTCGGCTGTTCGCCTTCCCTGGTAAATAATATTAATATTAACATTAAAATAAAATGACAAATAATAATAATAAAAGTAATTTAATTTCATATTCCTTTTTCACACTTGTTAGCATTAGTACAACAAAATGAGGAGCAAAGGATGTGCATTAGGTGTGTAATTGATGTTTTTTGTATTTTTCATTATTGTACTGCAACAGAGAAGGATAGGAAATGAGACTTTGTCAGTTCAGCTAAATAAGAAAAGCATAATTAAATGAAAACTTATGACCAATACATATTTATTTCAACTAAGTGGTTGAGGTGTTGCTGGTTAACATTGCCCTGTTAGGAAGATGTTGTAACTACACCAGATGGGAGCAAAAAAGCGTTATTTTCCATCCAGCCATTAAAAAATGTCAGTTTATTCTGAAAAAAATAAATAATAATAATTCCAAACAACATTTAAATCTTAAATATATTAAGTGTATTAATGTAAGGCCTGGTTTCACAGACAGGGCTTAGATTAAGCCAGGAGTAGGCCTTAGTTTAATTAGGACATCTAAATAAGTAGCTTTAATAAATGTGCCTTAGAAAAAAAACCTTACTGGTGTGTATCTTGAGACAAAACAATGGCAGTGACATATTTTAAGATATGTCAGTGCAAGTTACTTTCAGTTAAAACAGCTCAAACATGCATTTTAGTCCAGGACTAAGCTTAAACCTTGTCTGTGAAACCGGGGGTAGATGTTTTAAACATAATCTTTTAAAAATACAATCTTTTTAACATGACTTGAAAGCAGCATTATTAAAGATAATCTACCCTTAACCTTACACACACAAACTCGTATTTGATCAGACGTCATGATCCGACAAGTATAACGACTAAATTTCCATGGCAGATCTCCTGGATTTTAACAGATTGAGGAGGAGGGGATGATATAATATTTACATAAATGGAAAATGAAAAGAATCCTTATTTTGTCACCAATTGTCACTGACTTTCAGATATTGAATCACAATAACAAAATTATTTATGTAATAAGCAGATTCCCTTTCTCAAAGAAAAATCCATAAATACATTATGCGAACACAGAGAGAGATTTGTGATACAGAGAAAATACCAGGAGCCATGTAATGAGATTGAATTTTGCGAGTGTGCGTGTCTTGCCCCAGATAGCATGTGGAGTGTTATTAATAGGGCTCTCAGGGATCTTTTTTACTACAAAGCATCATGGGATTTCACAAATGACCAAATGCAACCCCAAGAATGGATGTCAAATGTGCCAGCATGCACATAACTCCACACGTATGCATTTTATATTTCATGAAAGGAGATGCCCTGAAACAAATACTGGAGGATGTGAACTGCATGATTAAAAGCTAGTTTGATTTTGTATATTCAGTGTCTACATATGAAGAGTTCAGATGCAAAAGCCTCTAAGTGCCATCTGAAATTTTCTTCTAGAATGATCTTTTTTATCAAGCTTGTATATTTAAGTTCAGTAATTTCACTTAAATGGCAATGAAAATTGCCTATTAATTGTCATTAAAGTGAAATTACTGAACTTAAATATACGAGCTTGATAAAAATGACCATTCTAGAAGAAATTTTCAGATGGCACTTAGAGGCTTTTGCATCTGAACTCTTCATATGCAGTTGTATTTACAGTATTGTTCAAAAGTTTGGCGTCAGTAGGATTTTTTTAAAGAAATGAATGGTGAACTTTTCAGCAAGAATGAATTAAATTGATCAAAATTGACAGTAAATGTCCACTTATAATGTTTCTATGTAAAATATTTCTATTTCAAATAAATTATGTCCACAAGATCAAAGAATCCATTCACGGTTTCAAAACAAAATATTGAGAAACACAACTGTTTTCAACATTGATAATAATAAGAAATCAGCATATTAAAATGATTTCTGAAGGATTATGTGACACTAAAGACTGTAAATTCAGATTCAATAACAGGAATAAATTACATTTAAAATATATTAAAATAGAAAACAGTTATTTTGAATTGTAATTGTTGGAAAGGCGGAGCTTAGCGCACCTGTCAATCATCGTCCTGAGGTAAAATGAAGCTAGAGAGAGACTCGCACGGGACCGGGAGAAATAACCCTTATTTTGTGTGCTAAAGTGTGCGTCTATTACTGATTGTGAGTATCCGTTTTAATCAGCAGACAATCATTATTAATCATAGTATTTCATTTCGAGGCAATTTTGTATTTGTCCACTGTTATGGAGGTAGTTTGAGTGAACAGTGTGAGAAGATTCACGAGCTGTGTTTACAATATAATATCACAATTGAGGATATTGTCAGCCTGTTCCGTATCTTTTTATTCATGTTACTATAATACTATACTTAATTATTTGTTAGTTCATTTGGGGAGTTCTGTATAGTGCGCTGTGTGATATTCATTGTCAGTTTATGGACACTTTCGGTTTCAACGTGCCGATTATGTTTAACAATAACAGCGCCAAATTACGTTGTATTGGTCAACGGGAAGTTATGTATATTTTGTCATTGTATAATGCAATGCAATGTGATGTATAGTGTGATTTATTTTGATATAACAGTCAAGTCATGTTATGCTGATTATTACAGGACAAATGAATCCTCAGTGTTCAATAAACCCCTTTGATCGAATCAGACTGTCCTGATCCATTCCTGTGTTCTGATCAACGCACCAAGAGAAAGGCTAGAGACATTAGAACCACCCCAGAACACAATCCTAATTTAACGATTTAACAAATTTGGTCCTTCGAGCCGGATATTGGCCATTGCTCTTGGATAAAGTGGATCTATCAGCTCTAATATGCAACCAGAAGGGGTAAATGCAGATGGTGGCAGACCTCAACGCCATGTTCGCCCTCCCGCCTATCTCGAGGACTATGATCTCACAGCTGCACGACGTAGACCGATCAGTCAGCCAATGATGCCTTATGCTGCAGAGGAGCTACAGAGAGGTGATTCATCAGATGCTGCCAGGATTTCTCCTTCCCTCTCTGACAGAGCCTCTAGTCCTGTGAGTCAGTATTCCTGGAACGTGGTGGACGAGTGGTCACCGGCTGCTTATAACAGAGAGCATTCTTATGAAAGACAACAGGTGAGAGCTCCCATGAGACAACAGGTGAGAGCTCCCATGCTCCCACAGCACGCAGGCCTTCGCAACCCATCTTGCGCTCTGAGTCTCTTCTAACACCACTTCCCCACTCATCTACTAACCGGCAGCCAATGCGGTTGGCCAGCACAGTTGCTGCACCAGTAAACTCAGATTCATCTGCCTTTAGAGGGGATTACAGCTCAGTTCCGACCTCAAAGCAGACTGTGGACTATAGAGATTGTTCTGTTCTGTCTAATCACCCAGAGAGGAATGCTGAGGAGCCATTAAGGGAACATGTGATGGTAGATTTCCTGGGTAAGATGCTTAGTGAGTTTCAAGTAATGAGAGATCATATACAAACTGGATTGCATGCCAAACGAGAAGTCACACAGTCAGTTAAGCCCCCTAATTGTTATGACTTCCCTCCTGTCAGCTATCCAGATGAATCTGTCCCACCGACTTTTCGCAGATTACCTTCACCACTCAATGAGTACAGTACCTACACCCATGATCCAAGTTGGTATCCAGAGCAGAGGTTTGAGCCTGTTAGGGCTGCCTACCTGCCTCAACCTCATGAAAGCTACAAGCCAAGGAGACCTAGGTGTCAGACACCTATGCCCAGAGCTTCCACCTTACATCCAGATGAGAGAGAGAGAACCTACCGCAGGCCTACACCAACTATTCCAGACTTCATTACGGGAGATCCTAGTGAGTTCACCAGACTAAAGCTTGCTCTGGAGAACCTTTTACCTCATGATGCTACTGAGCTCTTCCGCTATCAGATCTTGATGGATCATTTGAGATTAGATGAAGCCCGCCTGGTAGCAGACTCCTATCTTAACTCACCGTTCCCGTATAGTGATACCATGGCAGCTCTGACTGAGAGGTTCGGACAACCTTACAAACTACCTCCCGAAATGAGGTCGGAGTTCAGAAGACACATGTTTCGTCGTCCTGGTGCAGTGTATAACCTCCTAGACTTCTCTGAATGGTTACAGTATGAAGCGTGGTGTCAGAGCAGTGAGAGTCAAACTTCGGACCGCCGACGGAGGGTAGAGCAGAAGATGGACCGGGGGAGAGCGACAAACCCTGCCGGACGTTCAGTTACTGTACTTCATGGATCTGACGATAGCCCTGCTAAATTACCTATCGGACCAGCTCTGATTCCAATAACCAGTTCAGGGATCACCAAAGCGCAGCCCAAAGCTTTCTGTCCGTATTGTGACAAAAATGACCATTACCTCAGTCAGTGTGATACCTTCAAGTCCTTCAACAAACAGCAGATCAAAGATTGGATCCAGACAAATCACCGTTGTTGGCGCTGTGGGTGTGCACACCCAGCGGCTAAATGTACTCTCAAAAAGCCATGTAGTATCTGCAAAGGCAGACATCTACAAATCCTTCATGAAGTGAACTCCAAACCAGTGACTGAAGGATCTTGTCTGGTTAATTCAGCGACTGAGACCCTGTATCTGGATAAACCTACAGGATGTAGGAAAGTTGTCCTCAAGGTTGTTAGAGTTCTGCTCCGCCACAACGACAAGACTCTGGATACTTATGCCGTCCTGGATGATGGTTCGGAGAGGACGATTCTTCTATCCCCTGCAGCCACCAAACTCGGAATCCATGGTCCAATGGAGAGCTTAGCACTGCGTACTATCCGCCAGGATGTTCAAACTGTCAATGGTGCCGTAGTCTCCTTCCAGATTTCTCCGGTAACTCAGCCACAGAAAGTATTTCGAATCTCAGCTGCCTTCACTGCCTTCATGGCCTAGCGGACCATTCTTACCCTCTGAGTGTCCTGGAGAAGTATCAGCATCTGAAGAACCTTCCACTGCAGTCTTTCGATGGAGTACGCCCACTATTACTGATTGGAGCTGATAATACGCACCTCATTACTCCCATATCACCTGTTCGTCTTGGCCCCTCTGATGGACCTGCAGCTGTTCAGACAAGGCTCGGATGGACCTTGCAGGGACCTGCAAGATTCTTGAAGGATCAGCTGTCACCACAACAGTGCTTCTTCTTATCCCTCACCCCTGCTGAATTAGAGTTGAAGAAGGATGTTGAAAGGCTGTGGCAGATTGATGTCTTACCTTACCGCTGTGAGAAGCAGGCCACCCGATCCAAAGAGGACCAAGAGGCTATCAGTCTCTTGGAGACTAAGACGACTCGGGTTGAAGTAAACGGCATCCTCCGCTATGCGACGCCTTTATTGCGCAGGAAGCACTTCCCTTTTTTCTGTGCTCCTAAGGAAGCTGTGATGCCTAGTCTCAGAGGCATGGAGCGTCAGCTTGTCCGGTCACCAGAGAAGGCAGAGGTGTATAAGTCCGAGATAAAGAAGCTGGAGTTGACTGGTGCTGCCATCAAACTGCAGAATGAGGGAGAGGAAGCCACAGGAGAGAAGTGGTATATCCCACACCATATGGTCACGCACAATAGTAAGAACCGCCTAGTGTTTAACTGTTCTTTCGAGTATGAGGGGCTAAACCTTAATAACTCCTTACTACCGGGTCCAGTCTTGAGCCCTTCTCTTCTGGGTGTTCTCCTGCGGTTCAGGGAGCATAGTGTGGCCATAAGTGGGGATATACGCAGGATGTTTCATCAGGTCCTGCTACTGCCTGAGGACAGACTGCTCCTACGTTTTTTGTGGCGTGACCTGTGTAAGGATGACCCTCCAGATACCTATGAGTGGCAAGTACTTTCTTTCGGGACTACGTGCAGCCCTTGCTGTGCATCCTTCGCTCTGCAGCAACACGTGGCACTGCACAGTACGCCTGACGAGGATGTAAGATTCTCTGTAGACAGATGCTTTTATGTGGACAATTGTCTACAAAGTTTGAGTTCTGTTCAAGAAGCACGACTGTTAGTGGATAAGTTTTGTGCACTCTTATCCTCTGGCGGTTTTGACATCCGGCAGTGGGCCAGTAATGCAGCGGAAGTTGTCAGTCACCTACCTCCAGAAGCCAGGTCTCCTAAGCTGGAATTGTGGCTCTCTCAAGACAAAGCCGACCCACGAGAGTCAACCTTGGGTCTGAGTTGGCACTGCGAGCTGGACCAGCTTGGGTTTAAACACCGACCTGTCACATACAATGCCTTGACAATGCGGAGCATCTACCGGGTGCTGGCGAGTCAGTATGACCCGCTTGGCGTCATCCTTCCCTATACTACCAGAGCCAAGGTGATTGTGCAGCAGCTTTGGTTAAATCACCGGGACTGGGATGATCCACAGCTCCCAGGTGAGCTCAGGCAAGCATGGACGGACTGGGAAGAGGAGCTTAAATTCTTATCGCAGGTAACAGTCCCTAGGTGTTATAACCCCTCTTATATGGATACATCAGATGTATGCCGGGAGAATCACGTCTTCAGTGATGCCTCTGAGAAGGCATATGGGGCTGTTGCTTATCTGCGTTCGGAAGGTTGCCAGGGGGAGCTCCACCTTGCTTTTCTTCTAGCTCGGTCTAAAGTGGCCCCACGAAAGCGGCAGTCAATACCGAGGCTTGAGCTCTGCGCCGCTTTGGTAGGTGCCCAGTTGGCAAAGTTGCTCACAACTGAGCTCACTCTGAAGTGGGACAAGGTCACCTATTGGACTGACTCCACTATTGTCCTCCACTGGCTCCTTTCTGAGTCCTGCCGGTACAAAGTCTTCGTGGGCACCCGGGTGGTGGAGATTCAGGAGTTGACCGACCGGACAGAGTGGCGATACATAAATTCTGAAGGAAACCCTGCTGATGACCTGACTCGGGGCAAGAGACTGCAAGACTTTATCGGCCCCAACAGATGGCTTCAAGGTCCGAAGTTCTTACTGCAAACTCAGGAGGAGTGGCCCTCTCACCCTACCTCACACTTTCCAGACTCTGAAGATGCAGCTGAACTTAAAGGAGGAATCTTCTGTGGGATCACTAACACTGGGCCGTTAACTTTAAATGAAAGGAAATACGACCACTGGAAAGATTTGGTGGACGCAGTTGCACAGGAGCTGCATGGGGCGGCTGCCCAGGATAAATCTCCTCCAGCAAGTACTTACAGAGAGGCAGAGACTGTTGCCCTGAGAAAGATACAGATAAATAGTTTCCCTGAGGATTTTCAGCTGCTAAAATCCAACAAGCCAGTTCGATCCAATAGTCGATTACTATGTCTTTCTCCGGAATTTGACTCCGAAAACCAACTTATCAGAGTCGGAGGACGACTGAGGAGAGTGGAAGCCCTTGACCCAGCTACCGTGCACCCTATCGTACTCGACTCTCATCATCCTAACACTCAGCTACTGATTAAGGATTATGACACTCGACTCCACCACCCAGGACCTGAGCGAGTGTTTGCTGAGCTCCGCAGGAGAGTGTGGATTCTGAGGGGCAGGGAGGCAATTAGGAAGCACCAAAGGGCATGTCTCGACTGTTGTAAGTGGAGGTCAAAGCCAGCAACGCAGCAGATGGCTGATCTCCCTCCTCCAAGACTCAGATTGTTTAAGCCGGCATTTTATTCAGCCGGAATGGACTGTTTTGGGCCATTTGTGGTGAAATTGGGACGCCGGTCAGAGAAGAGGTGGGGTCTCCTATTCAAGTGTCTCACCACCCGTGCTGTGCACATAGAAGTGTTGGCCTCAATGAACAGTGATGCCTTCCTGATGGCACTGAGAAGGTTCATTGGTCGACGTGGCCAGCCTGCAGAACTGTATTCCGACCAGGGCACCAACTTCCGAGGTGGAGAGACAGAACTCCGGGAATCTTTCAGCTAACTCCATCCAGACTTACAACAGCTGTTAGCCAAACAAAGGATCAGTTTCCACTTCAATCCTCCGGCCTCCCCGCACTTTGGAGGTGTATGAGAGAGGGAGATCCGGTCTGTGAAGGCTGCCCTTCGTGCAACCCTAGGTTCAGAAACGGTGTCCGAAGAAGTGCTTCAGACAGTTTTGATTGAGATCGAAGCCATCCTAAATTCTAAGCCTTTAGGGTATGTTTCGGCAGATCTGGCGGATCTGGATGCAGTTACTCCAAATTGCCTGCTGATGGGGCGGCCAGATGGTTCTTTACCCCAAGTGGTGTATCCGGAGTCTGAACTTCTCACAAAGCAGAGATGGAGGCACTCCCAGGTATTAGCTGACAGATTCTGGACTGCATTTATAAGGCACTATCTACCGGCAATGCAGACGAGAGGAAAGTGGCAAAGACCATCACCTGACATCGAGCCTGGCACTGTAGCCATGTTAGTTGACCCCCAGCTACCTCGGTCCCTATGGCAAATAGGAAGAATTCTGAAAGTCTTCCCAGGAGCTGATGGCCGTGTCAGAACAGTGGAGATACAGATAAAAGGCAGAACGTATACTCGGCCTGTAGCTCGGCTGATAGTGCTTCCTGAAATCCCTGAAGGGGATGAGAATCCTGGAAGTCAAAACAATCAACAGAAAACCTGAATTAATTTCCAACGGAGCAAATTTCCAAATAAATTTAGGGGCGGCAATGTTAAAAAGGCGGAGCTTAGCGCACCTGTCAATCATCGTCCTGAGGTAAAATGAAGCTAGAGAGAGACTTGCACGGGACCGGGAGAAATAACCCTTATTTTATGTGCTAAAGTGTGCGTCTATTACTGATTGTGAGTATCCGTTTTAATCAGCAGACAATCATTATTAATCATAGTATTTCATTTCGAGGCAATTTCGTATTTGTCCACTGTTATGGAGGTAGTTTGAGTGAACAGTGTGAGAACTAAGATAGCGCGTTCGGCGCATTCACGAGCTGTGTTTACAATATAATATCACAATTGAGGATATTGTCAGCCTGTTCCGTATCTTTTTATTCATGTTACTATAATACTATACTTAATTATTTGTTAGTTCATTTGGGGAGTTCTGTATAGTGCGCTGTGTGATATTCATTGTCAGTTTATGGACACTTTCGGTTTCAACGTGCCGATTATGTTTACTTAAACAATAACAGCGCCAAATTACGTTGTATTGGTCAACGGGAAGTTATGTATATTTTGTCATTGTATAATGCAATGCAATGTGATGTATAGTGTGATTTATTTTGATATAACAGTCAAGTCATGTTATGCTGATTATTTCTTATTTATGTTTTATTGTAGAACCACACATACATGCCTCACACAGACAAATGAATCCTCAGTGTTCAATAAACCCCTTTGATCGAATCAGACTGTCCTGATCCATTCCTGTGTTCTGATCGACGCACCAAGAGGAAGGCTAGAGACATTAGAACCACCCCAGAACACAATCCTAATTTAACTATTTAACAGTAATACTTCACAATATTACTGTTTTACTGCATTTACTTGGTCATAAGAGACTAAATTCTTAACAACCCCACATTTTTTAACAGTAATGTTTATGGATATTATTGTGTGTGTGTGTGTGTGTGTGTGTGTGTGTACCTGTGGTGGCGCCGGAGCATCTCTGTAGCTGGGCAGTATTTTCAGCGTTATTCCTCCACTACATTCTTTGAGCATCTCCTGGAGCTCAGTGGGATTATTGCCAACGTCCTTCCCATTCACCTCCTTTATGATGTCACCCACGTGCAGCAGCCCCTGCCTGTCAATCAGCCCTCCGTGGAGGATGCGGGCGATTACCAGGTCACCCTTGTCCATTCGGAAAGTCACACCCTGGGCAAACGAGTAATGACAGGATATATATATATAATGAGACGCTTTTGCCCAGTTGGATCATCTGCGTATTGGACTGGATATTGACTGAAATTGTGACTGGATGAGATTTTAAAAGTGTTAATTAAACTTGTGGCCATATACAAATCTATATATTCTAAAAAACACACCAAAGGTTCTCCTGCTTTCTTGCGGATGCCAATCATCCTGACCGCATCAGCCTGCATAAGAGCGTTGTTTACTGCTGCATCATTGATCACTTCATGAGGGGCTGGGGCTTCATAGCACTTAGACGCCACCATGTCATGGGCCTCCAAAAGAGACTGAAATAAAAGAGAGAATGTGAGAACAAAATACGGTAGAAAAATGAGAAAATACATATTAAAAAAATGGAAGAAAAAAAATTAGAAGGTACAAGGCACGAGATGAGAAAAAAAGAAAGGGTGCAAGATGAGACGACACGAGATCAGAAGAGAAAGGGACGAATTGAAGATGAGACAAGAAGAGAAGATAAGATATGAGATGAGACAAGATAAGAAGGTACAAGAAGGGAAGGCATGAGATGAGATGAACCGAGAGGAAAGGGTACGAGATAAAACGAGACAAGAAGAGAAGGAATGAGATTAAATGAAATGAGTAGAGAAGGTATGAAGATGAGATGAGATGAGATGAGATGAGATGAGATGAGATGAGATGAGATGAGATGAGATGAGATGAGATGAGATGAGATGAGATGAGATGAGATGAGATGAGATGAGATGAGATGAGATGAGATGAGATCTGCCACAGACCAGGAAAAACCTAGTCTAAAGTCAGTGGCGCGTTGCGCATGTTATTCAGACGCTATTTTAAGGGCGCATGCTTGGTCATAATGTAGCGTGTGGACAACGCGCATACACTTTGATTCTCTCATTTACACAGACGCAGTAGTTCCCATTTTTGAAAACCATACATAATTACAAGGAAAAATATTCCGCACGAGGGAAATCATTGTTGTGTCCATGAAGATTTGAAAAAATAGTCATAAATCTAGCTTACACATTTACCCAAATTATTATACGCCTGTTTAACCGAAGCTAATTTGGGTGGGTTTCTCCCATCCCCATACAATGTCACTTCTCTGTCTTTTACGGCCCTGACGAGAACGTCGGTCTCCTCGGCTTTGAACCGCTCCTGGTGTGCGCCTGGCAAATTCGCCTTTATAATATCAATCCGCCATGGAACAAGCGCGCCTGCTTTTAAAGGGAATGTGAGATGACGCTCTGATTGGTTTATTGCACGTTACGCCCAAACCACACCTATGAATAATGAAGCTACAGACCAACCCATTTTAGATTTGCGTCGGGCGCAAGAGTCAAGAGTCAAACTTGCGTTTCGCGTTTGATACTTGCATTTCAGATCGTTAAAATAGAGCCCGAGATGAGAAAAGAAGGTATGAGTTTAGACGAAACAAGACGAGAAGGTACAATATAAAATGAGATAAGGTACAAATATTGTACCTGAAAATGGGGCTCCTGCAGGATTTTGGAGAGCTCTGCAACACTGTCATCTCTTACACTCAGCCCGCTGATGTCACCCAGAATCTCAGTCACAAGCTCAACATTATTCTCCTGCACAGCCTCCAACTTCACGTCCTCCAAACGTTCATGAGCCTGAACACAAACATCTCATCAATCCATGAACTGATATTTCTGACAGTATCTAGTTGCTCCTCTCTGTGTATTTATCACAAATTTAATGGCATGACACATTTTGATTGGACAAATCGGCATGACTTTCTTAAGGTGTCGATCATGAGTGTGATTTCAGACACGCGTTTAATATCCAATAATTATTCATATCATTCAGTTACAAATTAAATTTGTTTTCAGATTAACCTTATTAGCAATGCAAATCAGCTAGAGCAAAGCCTGGGCAGCTGAGTGTACTTTACCTTGGCCAGAGAGCGGACGATAGGACTCTCCATGATGCCTTTGAGGAAGATGAGGTCAATGTCTTTAGCCCCAGTGGTGGAGGGCAACTCGCCCAGGTTCTCCAACACCTGCTGCATAGCTGCACGCATACAGAAAGAAAGCTGTTACGACACAAGAAACACTCCTTGCAACACTACGAGTAATACACACCAGGGTCAGAGAACAGGACAAATGTTTCATCTGTAAAATAAAACAAACTTCACATTACAATATCAGATGGCTGAAATATAACACCACCCTTACACAATACTATCATCTCCTTATTGTACGTGTTTAGCTATTCTTTTGTCTTCAGTGTTCATTTGATCCACTGAGGTTTTACTTGATCTTAGTGCTAGGTTCGACACTATACAGAAGATCATGACATATACTCTTAGATCGACTACAAAATTACACTGGTATTCAGGGACAGAAATTAAGGTGGTTTAGATCGTACCTAACAGACCATTGGCATTTTATTTAAACAGGGAATTATCAAAATTGACTTCAGTAAATTATGGAGTGCTGCAAGGATCTGTGTTAGGCCCTCTGCTATTTTCAATATACATGCTGCCCCTTGGTAATATTATTAGAAAACATGGAATTAGTTTCCATGGAATTACTCAGAATTTCATCACGATCAGATGAAATCTCTAAATTATCCAAGTTGACAGAGTGTGTTAAAGATATAAAGTATTGGATGACCAGTAATTTTCTTCTATTAAATTTGGATAAGACTGGGTTTATTACTTATTGGGCCAAAAACCTGTACACAGAATCTCTTAGAATTAAATTTGCATTTAGAAGGATGTACTGTTACTTCATCCTCTACAGTTGAAGACCTGGGTGTTATATTAGACAGCAACTTGTCTTTCGAAAATCATATTTCATGTTACAAAAACTGCCTTCTTCCACCTCAGAAACATCGCTAAGCTACGGAACATTCTATCTGTTTCTGATGTAGAAAAGCTTGTTCATGCATTCATGGCCTGTAGACTGGATTACTGTAATGCATTACTAGGTGGTTGCCCTGCATCCTCAATAAACAATCTACAGTTAGTCCAAAATGCAGCTGCTAGAGTTCTTACCAGGTCAAGAAAATATGATCATATAACACCAATTTTATCATCTCTACGCTGGTCAACTATTAAGTTCCGTATCAATTACAAAGTATTGCTGACTATAAGGCACTATAAATGGTTCAACTGATCTTCTATTGCCCTACAATCCATCATGCTCTTTAAGGTCACACAACTCTGGACTTTTGGTAGGATATCGAAGTCCACTAAAGGAGGGAAAGCGTTTTCACATTTGGCTCCTAAACTTTGGATTAGCCTTCCTGATAATGTTTAGGGCTCAGACTCACTCTCTCAGTTTAAATCTATATTAAAGAAACATATTTTCCATTTGCTTTTCTGTTTCTACCTTGGGATGCCCTGTGAAGACATGATGCCAACCCCTGCCAGGATTTCAGATGATGCAAACTCCGAATCAACATGCACCACTGCCAAATTTTCTATATATTGTAATCAATATGATCACAACTTGTAATAACTGCTTTAGTTTAATAAGATCATTGTTTCCACCTAAATGAATACATGTTAGCTAACTGCATGATTTGTATTATCTAAGAACTGTACATTTCTGACATAAGGACAATACTTGGACACAGTCACCTATATATATATATATATATATATATATATATATATATATATATAAGATCAATATAAAAATATATTTAAAAAATTTACATTAAAAGTCAAATATTAAAACCACTTATTTAAATAAATCGAATATATACTTATGTATTTAAATTGTATTTATTTATTATTAAGTACTTTTAATGTATTTATTAAGTAAGTATTTATTATTAAAATTATATATTATTTGTTTTTCAAAAACTTTGTGTACTCATACTGATGTTAAGACCACTCTCTAACACAGTCATTGAAAAATCTCCCTCAATATCTACACACACACACAACCATTTTGCAAGGCCAAGCACTCAGTGAGTCACGTGACTACACAGGTCATAGCCTGCAGTAGCGTAATCCATCTGTGACAGTAGAACAGAACAGAGCACTTATGTGTGCTTGCACATTTACTCTCATCAGGAAACAGTAGGCGAGAGCAACAGATCAATATTTAACATCAGTTCAGTGGTTTAATTGCACTCACTTAATTCAGGTCAGACACTACTTCAGAAGCAACCATCAGCAAGCTTTGACATTGAGACACTGTTTATTTTCTATTGCAAATATGTCACAGAGAAATGCACCCCGGGGCATCCCTTATTTGGCTGAACAGAGTACATAATGGATGAAGTGACAGAGTAATAAACAATTGAGGGGGAAATAAAACACAAATGAAGTTGCACACACACTCAAAAATGAGAACACGCAATTAACATTAACATATGTGTGCACGAACCCTTTCATAAAAACGTCCTCTCATATCTGTCAAATTCTGTAAACTGTGTTTTAATTTGGTTTATTTTAAAGACCTAATTAGAGGCATTAGCACTCTATTTGACAGTTAAATTGCAGTTTTGGCATGTACTGTTATTACACTCCCAAAGTTTTAATTACACACATGATTTACTGTAAATTCCGTGCAAACAGTGAGCTCTAAATGTCACAAGAAAATGCTTGAGTAACACACTCACTGGCCTCAAAATTGCATGTTTTATCAAAACATATTCATTGTGAAATAATTTGACCAACTCATATGTTTGGAATAATGTGGGAAAAGTCAATAATCTTGCATATAACATCAAATGAATGATTTTTTATTATTATTCCCAATTAAACAATACAATATTTCTTAAGTCTGTTTTTCCCAAACTTTAGTCCATGAAGGATTGGCTGATAAAAAATATAGACTTAAGTAATTAAAATAATTTAACCTTATTGTTATTATACTTACTAATTAATATAATAATATTCTTCAATAATATAACTGACAATTATGTGTCGGTATACATAAGTGTTTGGATCAACTTCTTATAGCAAACAGTGACTCATTTAGGTTCATTAACTATCAGTCTAGTTATTTTAATGATATAAACAAAACTGTTTCAAAAATTTCAGATCATTAAAATCAGGCTATTTCAAAATAGACAACAAATTAAAGCTTCAGTGCTGACTGAATCTTGTGTGTAACCTTTACATTTTTCTCATTCTCAAGTTTCTCAGCCTCAACTTTTGCAAGAGATCCTCTCTCCCTCACATTCAAATTCTGCTTGATTTTCTTTTAATAAAACATAAATTAACAAATAAAACAGACATGCAACAACGCATCTGTCAAACCACTGCTACAAGCTACGCTCTCGACATACTCTGATCGGCACGCTTTGACACAATCTGGCAACCCACACATGTTCTCTTTTGGTTTGTTCAGAATATTTCACACCCAAAGATATTTCACAAGAGCCAAGAAATGACACTCATATTTGAACACACAATTACAGAGGATATGGAAAAACATGAAGATCTCTAACCTCCAGATGTCTCTGCACTCTCTGCAAGTTCAGACGCCCCCTCCCCAGTTTCTCCAATGTCCCCGGCATCCGAGTTAGAACCTGCTCCGTTTGAGAACGTTTCGCCTAAAGTGAGAATCATTCCTGACCTTTGCTCTGTACCAAAACTGCACAAATGCTGACTTGCCTCTGCCAATGAAAATAAAGTGACTGATAAAATAAAAACCTAGACAGAAACTCTTCTGACTCTATGAAAAAATCAGGCAGGAGGTAGAGTGAAAAAAGAAAGACAGAAAAAGAGGCCGAGAGACATCCAAACAAAGAAAGGAGAGCCTTACAGACGTCTGCTAAACACAGATGTGGACACACATAAATATACATATACATACACAGATCCTCTTACTAGCGCTTCACTTAAACACACACATACTGCCCTCCCTCCAAACATCTAATCCCACAATCCTCTCCTGCTGTTTCAGACTCCACCCCCTCACATCAGAGACAGCCCATCGCCCAGTTAAGCCCCCCAGTGGATCTTACATAAGTGTCCTTATATAAGCTCAGCAACCAGGGGTCTGTGGGGCCAACGCAACATTCACCCACCCTCATTGAACATGTCTCCCGCTGATTTTTCTGCAGGTCTCATACTTTTTGTCCCAATCCTGGTCATACTTCAAATCCATGGTGTTCATGCATGGACTTTCGCAGTAAATGCATGTACACTCAACACCTCAACACAAGACTCAGTGATCTATATATGAAGAATGTTCACAGTTTCTACGGTCACACTCTGGACTGACATGTTTGAGACCACAGTTTGCTCATATTCTGTCAGATATACAAGCTTTAAATGCATGTATAGATTGTGATGTTTTATGCTTGGATTGAATCAGCTGTGTGTCAGTGATGATAATGTTAGTTGGGGTCAAATGCATTCGCTTGCTGGATGTATTAAAAACAGCTCACTTAGTTTTTACAGTGATGACTTACTATAATTTTTATTTCACAACTCTCATTTCATGACCATCATAATGAACCAAGAATTCCAACCAAGCTGGTAATAAGCAATAACCATCAATCATACCATTTCCAAAAATACATCATGCACATTGCATTAGGAATGAGTCAATTTGGTTTCTTCAGGTGCCATTTATCAATCACTGGCACTAATTGTTAACATTTACATTTAAATATTTAGCTACTATCTGAAATGAATAAAAATTCACTATACTGTTCAAAAGTTTGGAGTTGGTAGGATTTGTTGATGTATATGCTCACCAATGCTGCATTAATTTGATCAAACATACAATAAAACCAGTAATATTGTGAAATATTATTACTTTTTTTCTATTTTAATATCTTTTATATTCTATTTTAATAAATAAAATGTATTCCTGTATACAGTCACTTTTGTAAATGCAATGCATCCTTGCTAAATAAAAGCATTTCTTTCTTTTGAATGGTGGTGTATATTTATACATTTCAGATAAAGAAACATATTATTATTTATATATTTAAATATAAATACATTTAAATATATTTAATATTAATATTCTGTCAATAATAAAAGAATGTTGTTTATCAAATACTATTTTAAATAAATATTAGGATTTTATGTGTGCTTTTTGAGTGCTTATTGGAGTTCATCTGGAAACACTGGACATTCAGCTCCCAAATTATCAATGGTATTCAATTCGAGTTCCAAAAGACTGAAAAATTTCCTTCCCAGCAAAAGTCCAAAAATCATCATTTAAAATAAATCTTTGTTCAATACTGGTACAGTAGTGTAGTCTGATCTGAGGTCAGTTTGTAAGATGCACCCAGCAATGACAGTCACTCTCTTGCACAGCTGTGCCGTAAGAGGATAGGATCTGTCCCTAATCCAGCCGCCCCTCCCCCACACCTCCCTCTTTTCCTCCCCCCTCTCATGGCATTGCCTTCTGTAAATCTGAGCCGGATTTTAATCTCTATCCAACTGTGGATTAGGGAATCCATTATGAGCTTGCTGAAGCCAGGCTGAAAAGGCACGTCCGGGCATCAGGTATGTAAATGACTCATTGGAGAGGCGGAGAAAAAAAGGTGACAAATAATGCCTGAGGGGAGAGATACTTCCAGGAAGGGTCCATATGTTTACTGCACATGTGCTTCAAATGATGCATTTCAGAGGAAAGTGGCAGTGAGTTTAGAAGATGAATTTAGCAGCTATTTTAAACTTTAGCATTAGCTAGTTAACCAAATAGCAATTTTGGATCATTATACACACTTATTTATTAACATAAATTTGAGAAAACAATTCCAAAAGTATATCAGGAGACATTGAATTATCAAATTACATCTGACAGCCCATGAACATGCAAATCATCACTAGCTTTCACGTATAATCTGCAGTCGGAGAAAAAGCCCATTATCTTTGTAAGGTATTAGCTTGGAGGCTAACTCAAAGTTACAGATGGAGAGCCTTTGCAAATTTGTGAAGCTAAGCCTGTAGAATGTACCTTTAAGAAGCATTTTATGTCTACCATGTCCCATAGACATTATTAAAGACACCATTATTAAAAACCCAAATAAAACCTTAGATTTCCCAACAACTGTTAGTATGTTTAGTGAACATTTGCTCTTGGTTAGCAATAGCTACAAAAAATATTTTAGTAGGCTTAAATCTGTGAAGAAAGACTATGAGGACTTATCTGACCTTCAAATAATGGAGTTACATACATATATTTTTGTATACAATGTACCCCTTCCCAAATGTGCACTGATATTCATGGTTAAACATAACAATGATGGATATTACAGTTTGACCATTTACTATAAGTACTTCACAGTCGCTTTTTGACTTAATGACCTCTGTCAGCTATTTGAATGTCCGTGAATCATAAAGGTGGCAAATGTATGACTCTAATGAATATACTATTAATTATTATGCAGCATATTCAACATTTCCAAAACATTTCTCAAACACATTTTCTTTTATTTCATCACATTACTTATTACTTACATCTTTGGTTCCAGGCACCAAAGACTATATGCATGTTGGTTTATCTTCAAAACTTGACCATGCATATTTCACAGTGTTATATCTAAAATTATATCTTATTAATCTGTATCACTTTATATAGGCCTACTGTATCTCTTGTGTTTACATCTCTCAGATACCTACAACTCTTTATAGGCGACCTGAATCACCAACCACTAACCAGTTATTTTACAGCAATTTTAGGACTGGTTTATGAAAAAAGTGCTTGTACTCATAGTAAGTTGCAAGCCAGATAAGTACACTCAGTCTTTCTTCTTCTCACTTCAACATCTCTACCTGTGATCATGGCTGCCGATAAATGAGATTCCAGCTGTAAAGACAATGTCACATTCACTACTGTTCATATACTATCAAGCAACATTGGAACAATGAACACACAAACACTCCACAATCACAAACTGACACACGACTCACTTGTGTCCGATGAAGTTCCCGCTCCCTCCCCGTGCTGCTACAAACTTCTCATCTACTGCTCCACGCAAGTGCCGAATCTATAGAGAGAAAGACCATTTTACACTGATCACGCACACACTTCTCTTCTTGGGTCGGGACGGAGACTGTCACAGCCCTGATCCTGATACAGCGGGGTCATTGTGTGAACTGTTACTTGAGGTCAGAAGGCAGTTGGCTGGTTTGTTGTGTTAAGCAAAATCCACTATGCTTCTGCTCCATTGCTCACCTCATGTCACAATCTTAAAAATGTATTCTTTATAAAAGCAATGCATGATGATGATTTATTGGCATGGTATTTGCCATATGTCATGTTTAAGACATATCCCATATATGATGTTCATATTGCTTGAATATCACACATAAATTTAGCTTTAGTTATTCATGTGTTATTGACAGGGACAACTGTCAGAAGACAAAGTGTTCATAAACTTCAGTGGGTTCAGTGGGTTTCTATACGTTATTAAATGTCTTAAATGGTAATATTTAATATTTTATAATCATAATATTTTCAAGTTTAACAGGTTACTTCGATTTTTTCTAGTGATAAAGTACACTGTACAAAAAAGTTGTAAGTACAATCAACTTGGATGTTTAAGTTATTTAAACTGACTTAAAAAATGAGTTGAATCTTGTAAACTTATAAAAAAAAGTTGAAAATTGCTTAACTTATTTTGATAAGTTAAAGTAATGTAAAAACATGTTGTCATAACTTTTTGATAATATTTTACAGTGTTTTCAAGCTGTTTAATTCATTAACTTCAATCAATATACAAAAATTAGGCTAATTAAAACAAAATGAATGAATTAAAACTAAATTCATAAAATGATCTTGTCACCATTATGTTCAGTTTGTTTATTCACGTTTCTTTGTCTTTGTTTTCCTGCCACTCATCAGTTAGCATGGACACTAACACTAATCATCACAGGTGTTTGTTATTTTGTCATCATCATGTATTTAAGTTCCGCATTGTGCACACTTCAGTTGTCCGATATTGTTTGTGTTTGGTAAATGTTAAATGTTTACACGCTGTCTCACATGTTGGCTATCTTGTTCTGTGTTGTGTAAATAAATCCTCCTTGTTATATCTTCATCATCATCTTCTTCTTCCTTGGATTAGAGCGTTACAGAATACCGGACCAGATGTATTACGCTGCGAAGTTTGTGGCCAAGAGTCATGAATTTATCATTTTCAGAGGAGTTTTACCGTCTCGCCATCTCCCTCCCCTTCGACTACGAGACCCTGAAGTGTTCTGGATCACCATCCTGTTGACCTCCCAGACACCACTGGTCTGAACTGGAAAGAAGCCATCATCCGGTTTCTATAGAGCGTCCGTCCCCGATCCAGGACACAGCCACACAGACCGCGGAAAATTCGTGTGAGCCCCCGACAGACGGAGAGCTTACACCCGCCGCGACACATCAGTCAGACCCAGAGGAGAAGAGGACCCTTGCCCCGGAAGTGGAGCTCCATCATGAGTCTGACCAGGGGTGTGAACCCGCGACATCAACGGATGAGGGAGTCGTGACTACGGAGGATGATAATTGGCTGATAGACTTCAATGAGGAAGTATCGGCTCCCACCCTATCCCACCAGGTACCTTCATCATCGCTGTTTTTGAACAACACCAATGACTGTATGAACTATGAGATCCTCATTTCATCATTCTACATGGACTGTGTTATTCTTACCGTTTTTCTGTCAAGTTTTGTGTCACCGTGAAGCTCAGCCAGTCCTCCAGCCCCACTGTTGCTGGATGTCTACAGCCCTGCGCTGTCTCCGGGGAGTCCCTGTAGTCTACCTGCAGCGCCCATGCGAGAAAATCCTCCGGCCTATGTCCTCTTCGCTCCATCTCGGCCTGTCGACCTGTCGGCTCCACCGGAGACCCTCAGCATTGTGGCTTCACCAGGTTCCCTCGTCCTGCCAGTTCCCCCTTGTACAGTCGTCACCCTACTTCTGCCAAGGACTTACGGGCAGTCCGCTGCGCTTCGTCCCTCCACCCCTACTGCTGTATCGTGTCACACCAGCTCCACCTGAGCCCTCAGGTACTCTAGCTCTGCCTTCAACTAACGTCACTGTGGCATCGCCTTTGTCTCCAGTACCAGCGATGTCACCTGTGGATCCATCGGCCACGTCTCCGTCGGTCGTCCCCCAGGTTTCGTCAGCCTCGACACCACCTAGGCTCCTCCCTCCACTCCACCATGGACTGTCAGCACTGGAGAGCTCTGGGTCTGTGCCATCTGACTTTTTCCATCATCGCCGCCAGGGAATCGTCGCCATCCTTCCGTCACCATCTCTTTGCTACATCTTTGTCCTCCTCCAAAAACCCCTCCAGCCCTCCCTCTGCTCGTCCTTCATTTACGGCATGAGGTCGCGCCTTGCCAGAGGGGGAAATACTGTCACCATTATGTTTAGTTTTAGTTGCCATGGATTTGTAGTTTGTTTTCATTCATTCACATGTTTTTTTGTTTGTTTTTCCGCCACTCATCAGTTACCATGGACACTAACACTAATTATCCCAGCTGTTCGTTATTTTGTCATCATCATGTATTTAAGTTCCTTCTTGTGCACTCTTCAGTTGTCCGTTATTGTTTGTGTTTGTTTACACGCTTTCTCGCATGTTGGCTATCTCGTTCTGTGTTGTGTTAATAAACCCATGTTATATCTTCATAATCGTCGTCTTCCTTGGATTAGAGCGTTACAGATCTCATGAAGGAAACCCCTAAAAGGTTTTATATGATTATGAACTGCCTGACAGAACCCTTTAAGGTTCTATATAGAACCTTTCCTAGACTGTAGGCACTTTCATGTCAAGTAAAGAAGCTGGAGAGTGTGCTATGCATATTACATGACAGATAAAAATAGGTAGCCAACATACATGTTGAAATAAGATGGATTCTCGAGTCGAGGGACTGTGTAATTCTGAAAGCTTCAGTGAATCTCTGTGCTATTTCTGTGAATTTTGTTTACATGTTACTACTATAGTGAAAACAGCAAAAAAAAAGCCATAGAACATCTGTGCCAAATACTGAAGGAGTTAGTAGATAAAAATTACTTTGGTGTATAAACTCAAAAAACATATCAAAGACCAACAAGGAGAGACAAAGACAAAAATGTTTTCTGTCTACAAAATGATTCTATCTACTGCATTTGTCCTCTAAATAGTGTTTTTTGTAAGAAATCTTCTACTGTGTGTGTGAGCTTCTGTCCTTGTTGAACTTTGACATGCTACTACTATAAAAAGGCATATTTTTGCAAGCTTTTGAAGTCACCATGAAATCAAAATTGACAATTCATATGTTTTATGGAATATTGCAGTATTTTACTATTATTGATTTAGGCTATCTGTGCACATCATTATTATTATTTTTAATTCATGTGCCCTCATACATTTTAATGAAAATAACTCCCCCTCCTACTTGGAGGCAGCACATTTCTTCTCTTCTCTGATGACGTTTACCTACATGAGGGTGGTACAACCTGTCACTCACATGAGATCACAACAATAGCAAACCACAACCATCCAACAATTCCCAAAGGACAAAATCAAGTTCCGCCCTACATTTTTTTTCTTGTTTGAGAAGCTGTTTCACTTGGATATACATCACAATTGGGAAGAAAAGACTATCACAACTTCCGTTTCATGCCAACTTTAAAGACAAAATGTGTCCAGAAAATATTCTGAGTGTCAAAATAAGAGCACTAGAAGACACCATCATAAAACACATAACAAATATATTATTTATCACATTTTTCTAATTTAGCGGGATATGCATCCATTAAAGTTTGTGCACACCAGCTATTATGAATGTCTCTGCAGATCGGTTCTCATAAAGAGGGACTGGTAACATGGCTTTGCCAACAGCCTAATGTCCATCCCACAGTCTGCGCTGCTGACGTCTCAATACTTGATAATTACTGAACTTGATGGAGCGCACACACGCTCGTCTCTGAACAAAGGGAACGGCACATTGCAAACCCCCTCATTACACACAGACACACACTTATTCACTTGCATGAATATGTAGGTCAGTTTGCATGATGAAGTGCCCTGCAAATAAGAGGATTACGCTGATTGTGCCAAAAGCAAAACAAATAATGAAAAGCCACAACAACAATTTTCATCATCTAAAATCATTCTATAAAATATTAACAATATCTATTGTTTTCATTTGTGTTTTTTATGCTTCATATTTTTAATACAATATAATTTTTCCTATTGGGTTGAAGGCAGATGTTATGTAAAAAAAATATAATACAAAATGTAATAGCATAGCATAGCCTACAAAGTAAAGATAGCAAAGTGAAAATGGTAAAAATGTTAGCAAGCAAATAAGCAAATGTTAGATGTTTGATTGTCCTTGTTGACAGATTTGATATTGTGTCTACATGAAGTTTCATTTTTTTTCATAAAAACTGTGAAGAGAGACTTATAATCAGCATATTTACATTTTTGGATGTAGAATTGAATTAATAAATTACATTTATAACATTCCATTTATAACACAACACTGATCAAGTACTTGAGATCATTTATATAGCATAAACTAAAATGCCATGGACAAAATTCTACTATGCAAATAATTAAGACAGATTTACCTTGGATAAGTATTTAATTAGGTAAAATGTATGAATTAAAAGACATTTTGACAAGAAAAAAATCAAAGCATTTTATTTAACAGATTATTTAAATGGAAAATTGTGGAAGGGTGAAAATAATAAAGACCAGAGTCTTGCTCTAATGTTTTCTGATATTTACAGGTAATTGAAGCCACGCCCCTTTGGAACCCCAAGTCTTCTGCGTAATGACGTAGAGGGATTCCCCGGTCACTTCCCAGAAATGTTTACACGGGCAGATGTCCAGGGTTCGGGTGGGAGTAGGACACTGCGTAATTATGAGCTAAGACAGATATTAAGCTAGACTGTACACATATTATGCTCAGTTGAAACATTGACAACCGACAGGTGTCTTTAAAACGACACAATTAAGACCGAAATAAGACCGAAATAAGCTCAAATGCGCAAGGACATCCGCCGTGTCCTCTTCCTACAGAATAGGCCTACCTACAAAGTCTTGTTTCACGTAAAGTCAAACTCGAATCAATTGACAATCGCGAATGTATTCTATTAAAATTTAAGAAGTTGTGTGACATTCCCAAAGAAAATTTTGTCAAGCTCCGCTCCATCAAAACTGCAGCGCGGGACGTTCAGTCCATGAACGATACCACCGGATGGGCAGAAACAGATCAATATCAGCAGAACGAGGCGAACGAAATATATTACTGGCAAAAGATTCTCTATCCTATGCTATGCATTTAAAAACTATTTGTTGCAGATGTTTTCACACGCGCGGCCATTTTTGTTTTATGTTCAAAGCGCAAAACAGACTTAACCTGTTCCACCTGAACCATAACGGGACACTGGACAGATGAGAAGTACATAGTCACTGATCGCCCATCAGTGACCGAACCTGGTGGCTCTCCAAACACTCACACACAGTGCGCGTGCACATAGGCTACAACACGCACAATTCACGCACACTAAAAAGGACAGCTGGGGGCTGGACTTCCGAAGGCAAAGTCATTTCTACTCAAAAGTGTCTCTCTCCAGCACGTGCAATGATACTTTAAAATGAAACACAGCTTGCTCCGATTCCGCACTTCGTAAACAATATGATCACTGCACTCACCTAGGTTGTTCCGAGTTAGAGCTCCGGTTGTCCCGGTCAGATATTCAAAGCTTTCAGTGGTCGTGGGTCCCGTGGCTAACTATTCGGACACACACAATGCCAATCAAACGCTAAGCCTCGCCTTTCGAGTGACGTCGGTGCGAATGGACCAATCAGAACGCGCTCTGGGTTCGCGTCTCGCCCTCTCGCGGCAGATTATGCGAGACAGGGGTATCTGCAGGTCGGAAAGGTAGGGCGTTTCTAAAGGTGAATTGCTACAACAGAAACTTACCCCTACCCCAGGGGTGTCCAATCCTGCTCCTATCTGTCCTGCAAAGTTTAGCTCCAACCCCAATTAAACACACATGAAGCTAATCAAAGTCTTACTAGGCATACTTGAAACTTCCAGACAGGAGTGTTGAGGCAAGTGAGAGCTAAACTCTGCTGGACAGTGGCCCTCCAGGACATAGTTTGGACATGCCTGTCCTAAACCTACCCCACACCCTAACAGGCAGCTTCCGCAACCAACTGTAAAGACATGTTATGAGATTGTGTCTTATTTAGTAGCTAAGAATGAGTAGAGTTCACCTTTGTGGATAAACATATTAGAATGACTTTTAATATAATAAAAATCATATTAGTCAACGACTAAAATCCCTCGACTACACAAGGACAAATGAGACAGGATGATTTGTTTTCCCATACAATTTGCATTGTATTTAACAGGCAAATTGTACAACCCCATTTTCAGAAAAGTTGGGACATTTTGCAAAATGCAATAAAAACCACACTCTGTGATGTGTTAATTCTCTTGAACCTTTTTTTTAACTGACAAAAGTACAATGTTTTCACTGACCAACATCATTGTATTTTGTAAATATAAACAA
This sequence comes from Abramis brama, assembly GCF_963993115.1. NCBI lineage: Eukaryota > Metazoa > Chordata > Actinopteri > Cypriniformes > Leuciscidae > Abramis > Abramis brama. Next base: position 15,030,134 of record NC_139974.1, on the reverse strand, counting down.
ATTTTGATTTTGATGGCTGCAACACACTCCCAAAAAGTTGGGACAGAGGCAAAATTAAAGTGAAAGATTATATAATATCCAAAGCTGATTTTGAAACAGTCTACAATGAGCAAGTGAATTGGTAGCCTAATAGGTGAGGGTATCCTCATATACACTGCTCAAAAAAATTAAAGGAACACTTTGAAAACACATCAGATCTCAATGGGGAAAAATATCATGCTGGATATCTATACTAATATGAACTGGGTAATGTGTTATGAACAAAAGGATGCCACATCGTTTGATGGAAATGAAAATAATCAACCTACAGAGGATTGAATTCAAAGACACCCCGGAAATCTAAGTGAAAAAATGATGCAGCAGGCTTGTCAATTTTGCTGAAATTTTATTGCAGCAACTCAAAATGGTTCTCAGTAGTTTGTATGGCCCCCACGTGCTTGTATGCATGCCTGACAACGTCGGGACATGCTCCTACTGAGACGACGGATGGTGTCCTGGGGTATTTCCTCCCAGATCTGGACCAGCGCATCACTGAGCTCCTGGACAGTCTGAGGTGCAACCAGGTGATGTCAGATGGACCGAAACACAATGTCCCAGAGGTGTTCTATTGGATGTAGGTCAGGTGAGCGTGGTGGCCCTTCAATGGTATCATTCCTTCATCCTCCAGGAACTGCCTGCATGCTCTCGCCACATGAGGCCGGGCATTGTTGTGCACCAGGAGGAACCCAGGACCCACTGCACCAGCATAGGGTCTGACAATGGATCCAAGGATTTCATCCCAATACCTAATGGCAGTCAGGGTGCCATTGTCTAGCCTGCAGAGGTCTGTGCGTCCCTCCATGGATATGCCTCCCCAGACCCTCACTGACCCACCACCAAACCGGTCATGCTGAACGATGTTACAGGCAGCATAACATTCTCCACGGCTTCTCCAGACCCTTTCCTGTCTGTCACGTGCTCATGGTGAACCTGCTCTCATTTGTGAAAACCACAGGGCACCAGTGGCGGACCTGCCAATTCTGGTGTTCAATGGGAAATGCCAATCGAGCTCCCTGGTGCTGGGCAGTGAGCACAGGGCCCACTAGAGGCCGTCGGGCCCTCAGGCCACCCTCATGAAGTCTGTTTCTGATTGTTTGGTCAGAGACATTCACACCAGTGGCCTGCTGGAGGTCATTTTGTAGGGTTCTGGCAGTGCTCATCATGTTCCTCCTCGCACAAAGGAGAAGATACCGGTCCTGCTGATGGGTTAAGGACCTTCTACCGCCCTGTCCAGCTCTCCTAGAGTAGCTGTCTGTCTTCCTGGAATCTCCTCCATGCTCTTGAGACTGTGCTGGGAGACACAGTAAACCTTCTGGCAATGGCACGTATTGATGAGCCATCCTGAAGGAGCTGGACTGCCTGCGCAACCTCTGTAGGGTCCAGGTATCGCCTCATGCTACCAGTAGTGACACTGACCCTAGCCAAATGCAAAACTGGTGAAAAACAGTCTGAAAAGATGAGTAGGGAAAAAATGTCAGTGGCCTCCACCTGTAAAACCATTCCTGTTTTGGGGGTTGTCTCACTGTTGCCCATCTAGTGCACCTGCTGTTAATTTCATTAACACTAAAGCAGCTGAAACTGATTACCAACCCCCTCTGTTACTTAACTGACCAGATCAATATCCCAGGAGTTTAACTGACTTGATGCTATTCTCTGATTAAAAAGTGTTCCCTTTATTTTTTTGAGCAGTGTATATTACTCATATATATGATTGACTGTAGAGAGCTTCTCACTCTTTGCAAGCAAAGATGGGTTATGGTTCTTTGTGCCAATTATCATGAGAGAATTTTCAAACAATTCAAAAATCACATTTCTCAATGCAAGATTGCAAAGAATTTATGTGTCACAGAGTCAACAACATCGACAGCACCAGACCTCTACACTCCACCCACTCCACAGTCACCAGAGTACTAATCACCGTCACCTGTCACCAATCTTCACTGATCATCACCCAGCACTATATAACACTTCCCAGTGCAGTTCACCATTGTCTGGTCTCGTTGTTCCCTCAAAGAACATTTACCTTTTCACGATACCTTTTCACGATACCTTTTCACGATACCTTTTCACGATACCTTTTCACGATACCTTTTCACGATACCTTTTCACGATACCTTTTCACGATACCTTTTCACGATACCTTTTCACGATACCTTTTCACGATACCTTTTCACGATACCTTTTCACGATACCTTTTCACGATACCTTTTCACGATACCTTTTCACGATACCTTTTCACGATACCTTCCAGAACGATTTGTCTTCAGTCATCTGCTTCCTTCATCCGTCTTCAGTCATCTGCATCAATCTCCATTTCCGAACCTGCAACAGATAAGACCCTTACTCATCCAGTTATCCATCCTGAACACTATATTCATCAGTTACTCACCTGCTTCCATCGTTGCGATCACATACTTCTGCAAATAAACCTGTTGATTACTTTACCTGTGTGAATCCTTCTGTTTCATGACATTATGTCTTTCACCATTTACAATACATAATATTGTGAATAGATTCGGGGAATGCAGAGAAATCTACAAGTACATGTAGGGCAAGGCAAGAAACCTCTGTTGAATGTGCGTAACCTTTGAGCCCTCATACGGCACTGCATGAGAAACCATCTTGCTGCTCTGTTAAATATATCCACATGGGCTCTGAGGTTTTTGAAAACTTGTCACTTAACACAGTCTGACGCTGCATCAAGAAATGCAACTTGAATCTCTGTAGCGCAAGGAGAAATACTGTTTAATGCAGAGATGCTGCTGAGTTCTCTGGGCCTGAGCTCATCTCGGATGGTCTAAAAGACAGTGGAAATGTGTGCTGCGATCAGTTGTGTCCATGTTTCAGCTTGTTTTTGGAAGAAAAAAAAGCTGACTGAGTTTTCAGTCCCATTTAGAAGAAAGGGACCATCCAGACTATCATCAGTGACAGGTGCAAGAGCAAACATCTGTCATGGTATGAGGTGCTTCAGTGCATCACGTGTATATTTGGATTGTACAGAGACATAAACTGCCATCAAGATGACATCTTTCCTGGGAAGCAAGACAATGCCAGGCCTCATTCAGCATGTTCTACAACAGTGGTTTCTTACACACTTTACACCATAGAGTGGATGTGCTTGACTGCAGTCCAGATCTGTCTCTTATTGAAAATGTATGGCTTATCATGAAAAAAGGAGAATCAGACAACGACGACCACGGACTGTTGAGCAGATGTTTTATATTAGGTGAGATTAGGCAAAAATTCAACTTGCAAAACCGCAACAGTTAGTATTCTTAATTCCCAAATGATTAAAACGTGTATTTAAAAGGAAAGGTGATGTGACGCAGTGGTAATCATGCCTCTGTCCCAACTTTTTTGGAGTTTGTAGCAGCCACCAAAATAAAATAAAAATTATTTTTACAAAATACAATTAAGTTGGTCAGTGAAAACATTGGAAATATTTTATTTGAACATTTTTCAGTTAAACAAATTAAGGTTTAAGAGAATTGACAAATCACAGATTCTTGATTATTATTGCATTTGACAAAATGTCCCAACTTTTCTGAAAATGGGGTTTGTAAGTTGCAATAGAGAGCTCTCTTTTATCTCTTAACTTTTTTAGGGGGAAAGAGATATGAGTTTATACCTATTATAATATATAATTTTGACTTATTCATATAAATAAAATTTGCAAGACTATAAAGGTGACAGCTTTACGAAAATGGACAAGCAAGAGACTGGATGCTCAAACGCACACAAGAGGGCGCACTTTCTACAAAATATTTTTGAAGTTTTCTCTAGTGACTAGTCTACTAGTGTTGTTAAATGTCTCATGGAGAGAGTGTCTCTGGTGCAGGACAGAGGCGTTTAGTGAAGGTATCTGCACCCCTAGCATCAGTAAATGCATCAATGTTGTATGAGTAGTAGGCCTATCTCTTTAGGGATTTGGACAAAGGGCTCCACCACTTTTTTTGTGTGGGCATGTAAACTGTTATTTTTTTGATAGCATGTGCTGGCAGTGACAAGTAAACCTCTGAAAGTTGGATCACTATACGATCAGATTATACAGCCCATTTTGAACAGTTGAATCCATGTTTTTATTATAACTTGTAACGTACCCCTTGCCATCCACAAAGTAGTCTGTATAATCCAAACTGAATCAAATTGATACTAAAATCATCTGCTTACAGACATACACAACATAACCATGTCAGTAAGGAATAATAACGATAAATAGACTATGTCCAGAATAGATCACTAACATGGCTACTACTTGTACTATTTCTGTAGTACGTACTGTGCATAGTATGCAAATTTTGTATTCAATGCATGGAATACCTGGATCACTATTTCCCAAAATATGCTGTATATGCAACTGAACACCACTCACAATTAAGCATGCAATTTAATGAGGTCATTTGACAATATTGCTGTTGATGTACACTTTCGCATACTACTTTTAAAAATAGTAAGCAGTATGCAATTTATATTACTGTTATATTACATATTACATTTTTGCTTTGCACTGTTGAAATTCTTTGACCGCAAGCATTTCAGTGCACTGGGATTGATTTTGACAATGGGACAGTCCTACAAAACTCCCAGCTATGCGCTTACTTTTGAACTAGGTTTGATTGAGACACAACCTACCCTGTAGTATGCAAAAAGCAATACAGAATATGCAGTATTCATAACATGGAAAATTCCCATATGTGACCTATTCTTCTGCTTAGATTCTTTAGTACACATCTGATGGACACTACTATCCCATAATCCCATGGAAGAGATATTGACATATTCGTAAATGCCAGGGAATAGCCTTTGTGGCTAACGTTGTAGTTTGTGTGGCAATGGCAACCGGGTGGATAGTGTGTCCAGATCCTTCTACACATGTGTATAGATAGAGAGTAGTACTCTAACAGTCGGACTAAACTACACACTGAAAATATATGCACTGGTTAACGAAGGACAGGTGAAATAGGCACAATTACTATGACAGGAAACAGGAAATGAAATACATGACCTAGACAAAAAGTCAATTACATAAAGTGTTAACTAGGGATAGACCAGGAGCTATACGTGACAAGTAGAGTCAAACCTGAAGATAATAAAACATTGAAGAAGATAATAAAACATTGAAGCCTTGAAAAGCAAACATTTGCATATGATGTGGATCAGCTCTTATACAATTTTAATGCTTTGAACGTCACATTTTCGTCACCTGCATGATGAATGTAAGTGCCTTTTACGGCACCTTTAATGTCCAAAGTATATCAGTAATTGTGCCATGGACTTTTTCTAATTTATAAAGATCACTTCCTGATCAATCGAAACAACCAATATGACCAACGGGCCATTTGTTGCCATTTAAAATTGAACAACTTCAATCAACCTTGAAACATTTAGCCTCAGAACAATGAAGCTCTAGAGAATTGTTTAAGGAAGGGCTGTTTTTAAAATATAGCCTACTATAACTTTTAATATGTTTTTTTCTAATTTACCTTTTTTTTTCTTTTTTCTTTTTTTTTTTTTGGAAACTGCCAGGAAACAATTGTATTAAGCTCTGAGTATTCTTAAACTTGACTGATATGTTTTTATTGAAAGGAGAACACAGGAAACAAAGACGACTCATTCAAATATAGTGAACTTTATTAGCACTGTTATACTGTACAGTTAGTAATGTTCTCTTTTGATATTTGGGATTACAATGGACACAACACGCATAGACACAGTAAGTCTCTGTACAATTGTCTTGTTGGGCGGCTGACTGATCTCTGATGAGTCCAGAGCGGGCACACGTCAACAAGGCCATATTCAGTGGAACCATATCTTAGCATTTCACATAGACGCACACTGGTACAGACATAAGGATTTGAATGTTCTGCAGTGTTTTCACTATTCTGATTATGGCTGTGGTACTTCACAGAAAGTTGTTGATCTTGATGATACAGAAGATTTCAATTTGATGAGATTTGGTGACCATATAACAGGATGACACATGGATATGACTGTGTTAACACAATTGCTGAGATCACCACACCAAATGGTCCTCATATCTGTGGATAAACAGCCATAAATTCTTATAATCAAACAACAACAAAAAACTTTTTACACAATAAAGTGTTCACTGTTACACTTGATGTTTTTATTGTTTAGCTACTTAAGAATGGTGAATGGAACACTATGATAATAACATTGTCATAAAAGAATAATTAATTAATTATAAGCTGTCTAAAGTCAGTTTATAAGCCTTACCTGGTCTGAGGATGGGACTCTGTTTCACCAATCAGAAGGTCTGATATTAAGGTGTCAGCGCTGGACCTTTTGCCATACCTGTCAAACAGAACAAATACATCAAAATCACAGCAGTGTAAGAATGATACAGTGGGCTACTTATGAGTGGAGTTAACTTTTGTAAAATCATTTTGTCTTTTTGCGCTTAACATTTGTAAAACATCAACTTTCTTCACGATTTCTACTTACCGTGGAGTAAAATAATACGCACTAACTGACTGTAAAGAACTAGTTACTGAAACTACGAAAATGAAGCTAAAACATGAGCTCATTAATACTAATATGAAACAATATTCCTGCCCCCATTCTAGATAACATAGATCCCAATGTCAATTTAAACTTGATTCCCACAACTAAAGTTTACGCTTAGAATGAAGTGCATCGTTTCCATTTCCACGTGCAGTCTAATCTATGTTCTTCCTTTTTCTTTAAGCGGAAGGAAAACAATAGGCTACTTTAGTTATGCGAAGGGATTTGAGTTTATTTGTAACCGTTCCTTAGTAGCCTATTTCTCTTTGTTACTTCGCTTGCTTTCAAAACTGTGTATTTCGTCACGTCAATAATTAAAGAAGGGCAATCAGCGATGAATTTTAGTAAGTACAAAACCACATCCCGCTGTTAAACACATTTTAAGCGCTGTGTAGTGCGCAGTCAATTAGAGAGTCAGCGGGGGTTTATCTATGGATTAATCCAGTGCTTTTGAAAAGAAAGAAATGGAACTATAGTTTTCCAGTCCCCATGCAGTTGCTTCAAGGTAGAAAGCCCATTTTGGGGTTTTTAAAATAGGCTACAGATTAACTTTTGTCGGTCAAAAAAATAGGCTAAGCGATGTTGTTGAGAGAAGAAAGAAAAGGAACAACTTGAGAAAGAATTTTTAAACATTTCCATCCAATTCTTTTGAGAAGTAGCCTAATTATTATACGTAAACGTAAAGAGCTCACCTCTGCCTTGTTATGAGGTTGATGTAGTGTCTTAGTGCAGAATAATACTTGGCGAGCTCCTCTGCAGGTGCCTCCTCTCCAGGGTTGTCAGGTTTTGTTGGATACCCTTCCGTAAGAGTTCCCAAGCAGGCGAACAAGAGGAAGGCGCACGCTGCCCAACCGATCCACATTTTCATGTTTGGATGCATCTGAGATAAAAAAAATAAATAAATAATAATAATAATAATAAAACAAAAGTGTTTGTGCTAATACGTAATCTAATGTTCTAAAAACTAACTCATATAATCACAAATCTTAACAGAAGACGTTTGGGCTGGACTGTGGTCTGCATTAAACTAGAAATTATGTTTTATGGTATTAATAGCGATATTTAATATTACTAGCATAATAGAGATATTTCATAAAAGCTACATTTAATTACTTTCTAAAATAAATAAAACTTAATCAAATAAAGCTTCCAAATAATGTAAAAGCATTATATAAATGGTGCACTTACTTTTCCTTGTATGAGGTCTTGATTGCACTTCTTGCTCGGTGGGTCTCGACTTCTCTGATTTTCTGCATTCTGTGTCGTGTGTCGTCTGGTTTTATACCTGTACGGCTCGTGCCATAAAGAGCGGAGCCCACGCGCAATTGCGCGCGATTCTTTTGATGCGCGCGAGCCCGCGTCACGGATTAAAACCTCTGTCATCACTGCTTTAAAACGCGCTTGTTTGGTCCTCATTTGAATGCGTGGGAGGTTATTTAGGAACGGTATTTTGCACTAAACACAAGAAGTTCGAATCATGATCTAAAACTTCCAGCTTTATTCACTTGTTTCACCTTTTAAACTTCTTCAGTTGTTCTGATGTTCTTTACTAAAATGGCATCCTGATATCTACACGCTGAACCTGATAGGCAACGTTTCAATTATCCCATAGAACAAACAAAGAGTCCATTTATGATTATCATGCTATGTTATTTATAATGCCATAAGAGCTTTATTGCTCTTTCATAACTCGGTTCTGTTTCAATGAAGCATTTGTCTCAGATGTTTCCCCTTAAAATTATAGAAGGAACACAAATGAGTGTCATTTACAAGTGTCAACATACAATATGATTAATAAAGTTATAAAATGAATGTGGATAGCTTATAGCCTTTGAATGAGTTTTATAAAAAAATGTTTCAGATCATATTATAATCTTATGAAAATCTGACTTTTGATTGCAGACTGGGTATTTTGTCATTTCTGAGAACAGCATGAGACATCGTTCGAGAAGACACAGTGTATTACTGGGGTCTTTTTCTCAAATGGAAAATCAGAAAAACTGGAAAGGGATTTTCCCCCCCTCCATGATTCTCTTATAGGAAAAATAATGAAGTAAAATGGACATCCCCCAAAAACTATGCATACAATGATGTGTGTTTTTGAAGTCAGATGAAATTAATGATAAAAAAAAAAAAACACCTTGAAATGGAGAGGAAATGAAAAGCATTTAATTTATTCAAGCATGACATGAAACTGGGTCAAAATGCATTAGTTTTGCCGGAGCTAAAAAAACATGGCCATTGTGCTCAAATCATAGGATAAAAGGAGTTAGAATGTGAAATTTTGGATTGTATGTGTGCTCTGTTGAGAACTTTGCATGGATTATTTGTCAGTATAACCGCAGTACGTCAGTCATTGCAGAGAGACTTTATGCATCATACCACATCATGGCTTTGCTCTCTTGTTGAAAAATATTTTCACTGTAACCTGTCCCCTCCTTTTTTTCTACTCTTTATCTGAGTACATCTGAGTGTGTTGCACTCGTCAAAGGCAAACTGTCTTGTCATGAATGACAATATAATATGTTCTTTGTGTTGTTGAATGAGGCTGTGTTGTGATAAGGAAAATGTTGTGGGGCCAGAATGTTTTTCTTTGTCAACAACTGTAGATAATTACATGCACAATCAATTTTTTAGTTGTTATTACATAGGGCAGTGTGTCCCATTTTACCTCTTTCACTTTTTTGGTGTTTTTGTTATCTCTCTCTCTCTCTCTCTCTGCCAATCTCTCTTTCACACTGAGCTGATGAACAGTATAGAGCTTTGAAAGGAAGCACCTCAAAAATTCATCTCCAGAATTCGCCAATTCATCTCCATTTATTGCTGCACATCTGCTTCCACTCACTCAAACGTATTCATTTTACTAACCCTTACTAACACTTGCGGCTCCAGTTTATATTCTTTCTGTTTTTGCAGCAACCACTGCTTTAGTGTATGTATATATGTATATGTGTGTGTGTGTGTGTGTTTGTGTTTGTGTGTATACTGTATGTGTGTTTGTGTGTGTCTGTGTGTATATATATTTTGTGAATAACGCTCAGGGAACAGCAAGGAGGCACTATATGTTCCCTTTTAAGGTTGAAAATGTAATAATTATTGTACTTTTTTTCTTGACTGTGAAAGTGGGGATATATATATATATATATATATATATATATACTGTATATAAGTATTTTTCTATGTACACAAAAGGCCTACTTCTCTCAAATATTGTTCACAAATCTGTCTAAATCTGTGTTAGTGAGCACTTCTCCTTTGCCGAGATAATCCGAAAACGAGTCAGTATCTGGTGTGGCCACCATTTGCCTCACGCAGTGCAACACATCTCCTTCGCATAGAGTTGATCAGGTTGTTGATTGTGGCCTGTGGAATGTTGGTCCACTCCTCTTCAATGACTGTGCAAAGTTGCTGGATATTGGCAGGACCTGGAACACACTGTCGTATACGCCGATCCAGAGCATCCAAAACATGCTCAATGGGTGACATGTCCGGTGAGTATGCTGGCCATGCAAGAACTGGGATGTTTTCAGCTTCCAGGAATTGTGTACAGATCCCTGCAACATGGGGCCGTGCATTATCATGCTGCAACATGAGGTGATGGTCATGGATGAATGGCACAACAATGGGCCTCAGGATCTCGTCACGGTATCTCTGTGCATCTCTGTGCAAAATGCCATCAATAAAATGCACCTGTGTTCGTTGTCCATAACATACGCCTGCCCATACCATAACCCCACCGCCACCATGGGCCACTCGATCCACAACATTGACATCAGCAAACCACTCACCCACACGACGACATACACGCTGTCTGCCATCTGCCCTGTACAGTGAAAACCGGGATTCATCCGTGAAGAGGACACCTCTCCAGCCATTGAATGTGAGCATTTGCCCACTCAAGTCGGTTACGACGACGAACTGCAGTCAGATCGAGACCCCAATGAGGACGACGAGTATGCAGCATGAGCATGAGCTTCCCTGAGACGGTTTCTGACCGTTTGTGCAGAAATTCTTTGGTTATGTCTCAGACGATCTTGGAGGTGAAGATGCTGGATGTGGAGGTCCTGGGCTGGAGTGGTTACACGTGGTCTGCGTTTGTGAGGCCGGTTGGATGTACAGCCAAATTCTCTGAAACGCCTTTGGAGATGGCTTATGGTAGAGAAATGAACATTCAATTCAAGGACAACAGCTCTGGTGGACATTCCTGCAGTCAGCATGCCAATTGTACGCTCGCTCAAAACTTGCGACATCTGTGGCATTGTGCTGTGTGATAAAACTGCACATTTTAGAGTGGCCTTTTATTGTGGCCAGCCCAAGGCACACCTGTGCAATAATCATGCTGTCTAATCAGCATCTTGATATGCCAAACCTGTGAGGTGGATGGATTATCTCGGCAAAGGAGAAGTGCTCACTAACACAGATTTAGACAGATTTGTGAACAATATTTGAGAGAAATAGGCCATTTGTGTACATAGAAAAAGTATTAGATCTTTGAGTTCAGCTCATGAAAAATGGGGGCAAAAACAAAAATGTTGCATTTATAATTTTGTATATATTATATATATATATATATATATATATATATATATATATATATATATATATATATATATCCCCACTTTCACAGTCAAGAAAAAAAGTACAATAATTACATTTTCAACCTTAAAAGGGAACATATAGTGCCTCCTTGCTGTAACACATAGCCCCCCCCCCCACGTTCCCAGAGCGTTATTCACAAAATATTACAGCTTGCTTTGAAAACATAACAGCATGGTCTATTGATTATTGAACACTATAAAATGTTCTGTCTACATTGTTATGTTGAGGTAACCGCATGATAATAGCCTGAAACATGTGTATTGAGTTTGCGGTTTAAATCTGATGCTAAAAAATTGAGTTAAAAGAAGTAGCATTTAAAGGACCACATTACGTCAGAACAAATTTCCTAGAAAATAATGTGCCTGTGATTATTGTGTTTTATAAGCTTTATTCAACCGTAGAAAAAATATCATTTAACTAAAATGATAAGTGTGTGTATGTGTGTACATTTTAAGAAGCAATCTTTCAAGAAAATAAAGGACAGAAGCGAACCACAGATATACTGGTGCTGTGGTGCCACCTGTCTCCTCCAGTGCTTAGCCTTCAGGCTTGAGCAAAGTCACAGGTCAGACTCAAAGGTGAGAAATAACTTTAATGAAACCTGCTGCATCTCTGTCTGACCCGTAAACTCATGTCTTAGAGCTGCCAATCCAATAATGTCTGTCAAGAAAGCAGGTAAACTGGGATCGTGGCGTTTTTTTCATCACCTGTTCATTCCTATACACAAACATGTCTGTATATATACCAGAATCAAAAACATCAAAACAATTCCCAATTTCCCAAATAGAATTTTAGAGCTGCATTAGTGGTGGGGATTTATCAATGAGTCTTTCTGCAGGTTACAAAGATATGCCAGTAAGTGGTAACAGGTTCCTGTCTTTATGTTAATCAAGCTATTGACTTGTTCATTCAACCAATTTGTTCAAAAACATGAATCACCCTGTGTTCCATTCTGAAGGTCTAATATGCCTTAATCCCTTCGAAGGGTTTACCCTCCAGAGTGAGAGATTCGAAGGGATGAAGGGTGTAGGGTGACTTTTGCATCATCTTGCCGAGCCAATTAAGGAGGCGCCATTATTGTACAATAGAGTGCAACAGTTGGTTTATAGAATTCAACTTTTTTTCCCCCAAGTTGATTTTCAATAATATACAAACTTTTAAAGACAGCCCTACTGTGAGCTACAAGGATGTTTAATGATGGCATTTGCTTCAGCTGAAGCTGTCAGCCCACATCATTTTAATTTATTTCTAAAATAATTGTGTTTTACATTGGAATTTGTGGTGAAAAACTACATTACCCATGATGCTGTACAGAAAATTCCACCAATCAGAGAGTTGCCACTATCAAAATGCAGCAAAAGAGCTCTTTGGTTCTGCCCACTAATAAATACTTAATAATACTAAATAATAAATAATACTTAAAGTCCCCCGTGGTGAAAATAAAGTATTTAATGTTGTTTATATGTTTGTGTGGTGTTTTTAATGTGCTTTAAGACTAACCATGTGCAAATTCATAATTCAACACCATTGCTTGAGTATTTTCTCTTTAAAACTGCATTGATCTAAAGACAGTCTTAAAAACGCAGTTTGAAATCGCTGGTGTTTCTGACGTCACAAACTACCTTGTAACCAATTACGTCAATGTGCCAGCGGGATTTAGCATATCATTAACTGATGTAGTGGAATCTCAAGAAAAGCCATGCAGGTTATCCCGGTATATGTTTCTGTTGATGTGAATATAGAATATAGAGGGTGTATGATGTATTACAATGTTATGATGAACTACACTGTAAAAACTAAAGGAGCCTCAAATATCCTGTCGGATACTCAAGGAACTTCAAAATGTAATTTAAGTGCCTCAAAGCTCTTTCTCCTATAGTAGGGTTACTGGAGGAGCATTGACAATCTTTGAGGTTCTGGCTGGAACTTATGGGATCCTTTAAGCACTTTGTATTTAGTTCAGAGGTTCTGGAGTCACCTTTTCATTACCATGAGACCTTGAAGTGCTTTGGGGGAAAATAGAGGAACTTGAATGCGATAAAAGGGTTATTGGAAGATCTTTTAACATTTAAGTGGTTCCCGGAAGATCTCTTATGTTAAAGCCAGCATCTGGAGGATCCCAATCAGGGATGTAGTGGAGGCTAAACGCACGTAAACGCCGTTTACGCACCTCCCAAAATTCGGAAATAGCGTTTGCCCACCTCCAAAGTGCGTTTATCCACCTCTAAATTTCACGTTATTTGAGCGGACTTTGTTTTTCCAGTGCGTTATCGCCGATCGGTACATGATTCGAGCATTTGAGCCGTTAACGACAGAGCAGAACGCTTAGCAAAAACACGGAGCAGAGAGCGCAGCGCGCCGACACACACACACGGAACAAAGAGAACGGCGCACACACGTAGCAGAAAACACACGCTCGTGAAGTTACTAAACAAGCTGCGCGAGAATGAAACTTGATCGCAGCCGCAACAGGAAATCATTAAAACAATGCAAAAAAGGGATTTTTTTATTTCATTACAGGCAGCTGGTTTAATGTAGGGAGCATGTCAAAACCCAACTGTACAAGAGATTCAGAGGGAGTAAAGCCTGCACCAGGTTTAAGACTTTTCCCTCTACAGGGAAACACTGATCCACATTTTTCTGATAGACCAAAAAAATAATCAATTAATCGAGGAAATATTCAACAGATTAATCGACTATGAAAATTATCCCAAATCACTAATCATTATGCACAAGTGCATTGCATTGGAAGCCCTGGATATAAGCCTCCCTCTCGATCTCTCATAAATATTTTTGATCTCTCTGTTTTGTCATTTAGATTTCAACCATATTATTCCTTTTTGAGTCTCTTTAACAAGAACTTAGATTAATGTATGAATTGAATAGTGATTGTGTGACCTATGAAGAGGGAACAACCAGTGATACCCTTGGTAGTACCATCAAATGATAGCCTATAGCGATGTCATCAGGATACACGTCGTGGTCCACCAGAATTTATAGTTATACCCACCTCTTTTTTTACCACTACACCACTGATCCCAATGGTTCAGTGAGGCCAGAATAAGATTATTATTATCCTATTATTATTATTATAGGTTACTTAAGTTTGATTCAGTATACATACCCAGGTGAAAAAGACGTACTATTAAATGTATTAAAAATGTAGCCTACTTAAGTGTGTTTTTAGTAGGCCTACAATACAATATATACTTTAATGCATTTTTAATACATTTAACAGTAGCCTAGCCTCCGTCTTTTTCAACTGGTTAGCTTACATTTATTTAGTATAGGCCTATTTTATTGATTAATTTAAACCTTAAACAACAACACTAAATAATAATAATATTAATAATATGAAGAAGAAGAACCAGAAGGAGAAAAGTTTTATTCTGTCACGAAACTGCTGCTATTCCTCAGCTGTCGTCGCTTCAGTGACGCTCGCGCTGCTCGCGCAACAAAGCTCAGCTGATCGACGTCATCGGGTTTGAAAGTAACGGCTCCTCTCTTCAAAGCTTCCGCCGTTTGTTCGGCTCTCCATTACAAGGTTAGTAAACTCGCCAAATAAATATACATACAGAGTCTCACTATATATTCAAACACACATATATATAAACTAAATTTATTATACATTACTACGTTTTTACAGTGTTTACCACTCGTTTATTGCACAGTATCTGGTATGAAGGTTTTAGCCGCGATGCTAACTAGTTACGTTGAACGTTAATGAACAAATGGAAACTGACTTATTGTCTTAGATTGATTTAGTCATTCAATGCAACATATTCTGTACAACTGTGTCTTCAATTTGCTGATATAGCCTAACTTATTTAGCTGATTCCTGCTGTTGTCATTGGCGTTTGTTATGAATAACAAAAGCAGGTTAACGTTAATATAGTTTGGTCTGTTTTTGTTTAGCCTAACTTTACTTACTACAGGTGCCCTCATTCTCTCAAATACCATTTTAAAGCCATTTACTGGTCAATAAATATTATGTTGTGAATAATCAGCTTTGTTCTTTTGTTTCCCCAGAACAACCAGTACATTTCTAAAATAATCTGAACATTTCAGTGGCAACATTGAATTACAGTAAGTTACCTGCACCACATGCAAGTACTTTATTACTATGAACTTTCTCTGTGTGAAATTGTATTGTTTGACTGTGTACTGTTTTTTTAATCAGTTAGGCTATTCTCTGAAAATCTTCCCTCATGCTCTCAAATCTCATTCATGTTACTCAGAAAAATAATATCACAGGTTTGGCGCCAATAATGCTATGCATTTTTTTTTATATCTTTATCATTTGCATTTGAATATAAGACATTTTAACTCTGAATTATAACTTCAAGTTTAGTCTTTTTTGACCAAAAAAAGGAAAAAGCTATATGGCTTCAGAAGACTTACAACACAACCCATAACACATGAGTTGTGAACTCGTTGATTATTTTTTGGATCTTTTCTGGGACATTTTTGGAGCTTAACCATTTTTACATAAATTGTTGCATTGAATTGAACTAGACAAGTGTACATAAGAATGGTTTCCTGAATGATTTACACAATTTTTTTCTGCTTGTGTTTCATGCAGTGAAATTGAATGGTGACAGGGGTTGCATTATGCCTGAGATCTGCTTTTGAGTTCCACAGACAGAAAGTCAAACAGGTTTGGAACGTCACAAGGCTGAGGAAATTATTTAAATTTCACAACTATCACTTTAATAACCTTACTAACAGTAAATTTTGTACTTTGCAGGGATCTCGGTAAGCTGAAATACAAGTTTGAACAAGAATAAAAATCCTCCTGTAGACCTGAAAATCAGTGAAGTGCCTGGACCATCCACCAGAAAAGAGGAAAAACAAACGGAAAACGATTCTGCTGTACCTTTTCACTTTTCTAACTCGTTAAGTACCTCACATGTCCCTTGTGAAGATTTTATTATTGATTGCATTTTATGTTGCAGCGAGTAAAGGTGCGTCACATTTATGAATTTCGTGAAATTACACAGGCAAAAAAGACCATTGACCATTGTCAGCAGTGTAGCGATGTAATTTATGAAGCACAGCTCACACAGGAGTCACTTTCAAGCAGCTTTCTGTTGGTCAAATCTAGCGAATTCCAGTGACCACCTTGGTCCCATAGTGACATTTTTGACCACAAACGAAATTGCTGATCTTGTGGACTCTTATTGAAATGACTGGAATTCACCAGTGAACATTCACAGAACAACAGATAATTTTACTGCACCTTAATACTGTTTCCGGGTCGAAGCCTCTACTTCTACTTCCTCTATCTTGTTTCTATTGAGAATACTCAACAACCATTTATGAACACTGTTGATTCAAGTCACACATTTAAGCTTTTCAAAAGCCATAATGTACATTACAGTCTCCAGTCTAACGGCATCCCAGACTTCAACATTTTATGATTCTATGATTTTATGATAGCTGAATAACTAACCATCAGAGATTTCGGTATAGAGATAAAGGTTAGGATCATAATTTTCAGGAATATTACAGCACAATGAGTGTATATTAGCACTGTTTGTTTGTTTTTGGCATCTGATAGAGCTTTTGTACTTGGAAACAGTGATGTCAGACTTACCATCGGACTGAAACACAAATGTTTTAAAGTTAAGTGAAGATGGACATTTTTAATTAGTCAAAAAATTTTTTTTTTACATTGATTTATTTTGTGGAACATATGTGTTTCCATGCATTTTGTTGAAATGTATTTTCTTGTATAGCCTATTGTATATACATGGTTGATTATTCATGTTGCTTATGTATTATAAAAAAAATTTGTGTATTCATTGATATTAATCTATAGTTAGCTTTTTTCCCATGTGCATGGAAGTGTATGTATAAAAATGAATATAAAATATGTAATAAACAATTCTTATTTTGTATTTGGTTCAATTTGTTTAATATAATAGAAGTCAAAGGTAACCATAGTTACAACATGAAATTGAATATTTAAAAAAGTGAAATTTGGTTCCTGGAGGCACCCAAAGTGGTTCCACACAGTGCCTAATATAAGAGTTCCTCAGGAAACTTGTGTGGTTCTTCAGAGAACCGCCCCTTTTTAAAGGGTGCCTAGAGGATCTACAGACTGTTCCGCCGGTGTGGCAAAGTGAAGAACCCCAAAAGGTTCCTCCAGGCACCTTTTATTTTTACAGTGTATATGCCTTTTGAGGTTCTAAGTTGTTCAAAGCATTTCTAAGGATGCTGAATTTTAGAAGGCAGCTGTCTGACTCAGAGATTGTGAACGGGAACATGGTTTGTGTAACACATTATTAGCTGTTTGATTACGCAGTCAAGCAAAAGACTAATCATATTAATTACCGTTATGCCATACCATTGTGCAGCGTTTACCTCAGGTAGTTTAAGGAGTGGATCTCTGAGCTGGTGTGAGTGAATAGAGGTGGGGCTAATTTGCATATTCACTGATCCACAAATGAAAGCAAGGGTGTAGAGTTACATTCAAGCTATTTTAAGGCATGAAGAAATTTTTTTCACTGAAAAAACGTTTAAATATGTAATTTTGGTGATCAAAGATGAGTTTTAAGGGATAAAATGATTGACTACAAGGGGACTTTAAATATTTGTATATATGTGCATATTTTGCAATTAGCTTAAAATATATTGTTCGACATTTTTAAATGAATAGTTTTATATTGCTCCATTGGTTTTTTTTATTTTTATATTTTATTTATAGTTTTAATTTTTTACAAAACACAAAAACAAAAAGAAAACAACGAAATAAAACAGCAAAAACAACAAAAAACCCTCTCTCCACAAGGCAAGATATTAAATAATCATACAAATAGAAATAAACAGTAATAAACATAGATTTGCATCTAGTCTGTGGTCATGTCAAGTTGGGTCAGGATGTTAAAAAAAGGAGTCCAAATCAGTTCAAAGTCATCTATAGTTTTCCTCGGATAGAATGTAGAATTTTTTCTGGTGTGCAGTACGACAGGAGTTCATTAGCCCAGTGTTTTTGGCTGGGGGGGGTGACACTCTTCCAATCCTTCAGGATACACTTCTTGGCAGCCGTTGCTGCTAGTAACACAAAATGCTTCATATTTGAGTTCACCTTCAGTAAGGTTACATCCCCCAGTAACCAAATCCTAGGGTCGGCGTCCAGAGCCTGTCCACAAACCCGAGAGGTTACTGCAATAATGTGAGTCCAGTATGGCTTCAAACGGGTACAACTCCATAGCATGTGCACAAGAGTTCCGACAGAGATGGTGCATCTTTGACATTGATCAGATATGTCATTTCCTAATTTACTTAACCTATATGGCGTAAAATATGTTCTATGATAAATATTGAATTGAATTAGTCTGTGTTTAGAGGACACCAATTTTGTGCCAATTCCAATAATCTGTTCCAATTCTCCTCTGTGTAAGTACACCCAAGATCAGACTCCCAACCTTGTTTTGTTTGTATATCCGGCATAAGCCGGTAAGTTGTCATTTATGGTTTTATACACTGTAGATATTAAACCTTTAATTCTATTACATTTGGAGTTGAAAATGCATTTTTCAAGTAAAGATTCCTCGGGTCTGTGTGGAAAAATATCTTTAGTTTGACTCTTGATCCAGCTACTAATTTGTAAATATTTGAAAAAGTTACTTTTATCTATATCATAAATTTCTAACATTTGACTGACACTTAAAAAGACATTATTAGTATAGAGGTCACTAACAATATTGCTCCATTGTTTTTAATTCGATTATGCTGTTTGCAATGCTTCATGGGATTGTGGTTATTTCCCATAGCTGTTAAATACAGCTGTTATATGGGAAGAAGGCGGAACCGGTGACCATTTAAAGACTTTTAATAAATAAATAAACACATACAAAAACTAAAGTAAAGACGGCAGCCCCTCACGGACCACTGCCGCCACATATAAACAGAACATCAAATAAAACAGTCCAGGCCTGATCCTCTCTTGTCCGTCACGGTCATCGCTCCTCCTTTTATGCTTCCGCTCCTCCGTGAGAGATACGAGACCAGTGCGTCGCGCAGGTGTCGCTCATCCCCAATCACGCCACTGGCCTCGAGCCGTTTTCTCATGGCCCTCTGCCTCGTCCTGCTTGCCACAGTGATGTTATGATTTATATCGTAGCTAGTTGGCTTGGTTCAGACTCTTTTTTTTTAAATCGCTATGGGAGAAATGAATGGAAACAATACTTGTACTTGAGGGACCCTTCAATATGGCGGCAATGATTGTTCTCACTCTGAAGTGACCGTCAAAGGCGGATTTATCCCATTTGGAACACAGCCTCATTCAGGTACAACACAAGTTTTTTTATGAGAGATCCAGGTTACAATCTCTTTTAAGGTGTCCTTATAGTGTAATTATACAGTTAAGTACTGAGTAATGAGTAATTGCTGTTCACTCTGTTCATGCTACAATTGGGAGATATCATTAGGAAGCATGGCATTAGTTTTAACTGTTATGCTGATGATCCTCAGCTCTATATTTCTTCATGCCCCGACGAAACTTACCAATTCACAAAATTAACGGAATGCATACAGTGAGGAAAATAAGTATTTGAACACCCTGCTATTTTGCAAGTTCTCCCACTTGGAAATCATGGAGGGGTCTGAAATTGTCATCGTAGGTGCATGTCCACTGTGAGAGACAATCTAAAAAAAAAAATCCAGAAATCACAATATATGATTTTTTAACCATTTATTTGTATGATACAGCTGCAAATAAGTATTTGAACACCTGTCTGTCAGCTAGAATTCTGACCCTCAAAGACCTGTTAGTCTGCCTTTAAAATGTCCACCTCCACTCCAAATTAGATGCACCTGTTTGAGGTCGTTAGCTGCATAAAGACACCTGTCCACCCCATACAATCAGTAAGAATCCAACTACTAACATGGCCAAGACCAAAGAGCTGTCCAAAGACACTAGAGACAAAATTGTACACCTCCACAAGGCTGGAAAGGGCTACGGGGAAATTGCCAAGCAGCTTGGTGAAAAAAGGTCCACTGTTGGAGCAATCATTAGAAAATGGAAGAAGCTAAACATGACTGTCAGTCTCCCTCGGACTGGGGCTCCATGCAAGATCTCACCTCGTGGGGTCTCAATGATCCTAAGAAAGGTGAGAAATCAGCCCAGAACTACACGGGAGGAGCTGGTCAATGACCTGAAAAGAGCTGGGACCACCGTTTCCAAGGTTACTGTTGGTAATACACTAAGACGTCATGGTTTAAAATCATGCATGGCACGGAAGGTTCCCCTGCTTAAACCAGCACATGTCAAGGCCGTCTTAAGTTTGCCAATGACCATTTGGATGATCCAGAGGAGTCATGGGAGAAAGTCATGTGGTCAGATAGAACTTTTTGGTCATAATTCCACTAAACGTGTTTGGAGGAAGAAGAATGATGAGTACCATCCCAAGAACACCATCCCTACTGTGAAGCATGGGGGTGGTAGCATCATGTTTTGGGGGTGTTTTTCTGCACATGGGACAGGGCGACTGCACTGTATTAAGGAGAGGATGACCGGGGCCATGTATTGCCAGATTTTGGGGAACAACCTCCTTCCCTCAGTTAGAGTATTGAAGATGGGTCGAGGCTGGGTCTTCCAACATGACAATGACCCGAAGCACACAGCCAGGATAACCAAGGAGTGGCTCTGTAAGAAGCATATCAAGGTTCTGGCGTGGCCTAGCCAGTCTCCAGACCTAAACCCAATAGAGAATCTTTGGAGGGAGCTCAAACTCCGTGTTTCTCAGCGACAGCCCAGAAACCTGACTGATCTAGAGAAGATCTGTGTGGAGGAGTGGGCCAAAATCCCTCCTGCAGTGTGTGCAAACCTGGTGAAAAACTACAGGAAACGTTTGACCTCTGTATGTCATAATTCAGGGGCGGAAGCAATATGCAAGTAAACTCTTTTATTGTTGGTCAGAAGACACAGCAAAAACACACGGGTGGGCTGGTGGCGCAGGGACTTGATGGTCAGCGTGGAGGTGAAGACAGGTGACGGTGAATCCAGTGAAGTGAACATCCAACACGACGAACACCACGAAAACACCGAACAGGACACGATCTGGAACTGGAACCGGAAGAGCAGACGACGACAACACACTGAGGACACCAAAACCAACGATCTGACAGGGAAAGGAGAGTGCGATGAGTTTATATAGCAGAGATGATTGATGGTAGCTGATGAGGGGAATGAGATCAGGTGGAGTGCTGATCAACTGAACGAGCAGCCACGCCCACTCACACACACCCACACACACCAAACAACAAATACACGAGACACGAAGAAACCAGTGAATTCATGAACCGTGACAGTACCCCCTCTCCTAGGAACGCCTCCTGGCGTCCCCAGACTCCCTTACCTGTCGATTGTAATCATCGATAAGAGAGTGATCCAGGATGTCTCTGGCAGGAACCCAACTCCTCTCCTCCGGACCGTAACCCTCCCAGTCCACCAAGTACTGGAATCCGCGTCCCCTCCGCCTTGAGTCCAGAATGCGATTAACCGAATACGTAGGTTCCCCTTCTACGAGACGCGGCGGGGGGGGAACCGGGACGGGCGGATTAAACTGAGAACGAAACACGGGCTTGATTTTGGAAACATGGAAGACGGAATGAATCCTCCTGTACACTGGAGGGAGTTTGAGGCGGACTGCCACCGGGCTAATGATCTTGGTGACAGTGAATGGGCCAATAAATTTGGGAGCTAGCTTATTAGAGACGGAGCGGAGAGGAATGTTCTTAGTAGAAAGCCACACTTTTTGACCAACGACGTATACGGGAGGCTTAGACCGGTGGCGATCGGCTTTAGCCTTGGTGCGCGCTCCCGCTTGGAGTAGAGTCTCGCGGGCTCTAGTCCAAGTGTGGCGACACCTCTGGACAAAGGCGTGAGCGGAGGGAACCGCGACTTCGGATTCCAGACTAGGAAAAATTGGTGGCTGGTAACCTAGACTACACTTAAACGGCGATAGGCCCGTAGATGATACTGGTAACGAATTGTGGGCGTACTCCACCATTGACAGTCGTTGGCTCCATGAGGAAGGATTCTTGGAGACCAAACATCGCAACGTTCTCTCCAAAACTACCGTGTTACCCTGAGAGGGTGGGAGGGCGGTGATAAAATCTAGAGCGATGTGGGACCAGGGTCTCGAAGGGATCGGCAGCGGTTGAAGGAGCCCATCTGGGGGTCGATTGGAAGTCTTACCAGTGGCACAAACTGAGCAAGCCAAAACAAAACTGTGAACGTCACGAGCCATACGTGGCCACCAAAATCGTTGCTTAACTAAAGACGTGGTACGACTGACTCCTGGATGACAAGCCACATTGGAACAATGACCCCACTGAATGACGTTGGACCGTAATTGCTCTGGCACAAATAACCGGTTCGGTGGACAACCGGGCGGAGGCGTTACCCCTTCTAAGGCCGTTCTGACCTTCGATTCGACCTCCCATGAGAGTGTGGAGACAATTAGGGACTCCGGAAAAATGCACTCGGGAGTAGACGGGCGATCGGAATGGTCAAAAATACGTGACAAAGAATCGGGCTTGATGTTTTTGGAGCCCGGGCGGTACGAGAGAGTAAAGTCAAAACGTCCGAAAAAAAGTGCCCACCGAGCCTGCCTAGAGTTCAATCTTTTAGCGGTTCTAATGTATTCCAGATTCTTATGATCAGTCCATACGATAAAAGGTACCCCCGACCCTTCTAACCAGTGACGCCACTCTTCCAATGCTAACTTGACTGCCAACAACTCTCTGTTACCAATATCATAATTACGTTCGGCAGGGGACAAACGATGAGACAAAAACGCGCACGGATGCATTCTGTCGTCTGTAGGAGAACGTTGGGATAACACTGCACCTACCCCCACCTCTGACGCGTCGACCTCCACCATGAACTGACGTGATGGATCAGGGGTAACTAGGATGGGGGCTGAAACAAAGCGGCCTTTCAGTTTGGCAAACGCAGCCTCGGCTGCGTCTGACCACCTGAACGTAGTTCTGGGGGAGGTCAAGGCGGTCAGAGGTGAGGCTAGTTGGCTGAAATTGCGAATGAACCGCCGGTAAAAATTGGCGAACCCCAGAAACCTCTGTAGGGCCTTACGGGAATCCGGACTTGGCCAATCCACCACAGCCTTAACCTTCTCAGGATCCATACGCATCCCCTCAGACGACACAATGTACCCTAAGAAAGGAACAGACTGTGCATGAAAAGCGCATTTCTCCGCCTTGACAAAAAGACCATTCTCTAACAACCTCTGAAGCACTCGTCTGACGTGCTGAACATGTTCCTGGAGAGACGAAGAAAAAATCAATATGTCATCCAGGTAGACATAAATGAACTGATCGACCATGTCTCTCAGCATGTCATTGACGAGTGCCTGGAAGACTGCTGGACTATTGGACAGCCCAAAAGGCATAACCAAATATTCAAAGTGCCCCCTGGGGGTGTTAAACGCAGTCTTCCATTCATCCCCCTTCCTGATGCGGACCAAATGATAAGCGTTACGTAAGTCCAGTTTTGTGAAGACCGACGCTCCCTGCAACCTCTCGAAGGCTGAAGACATCAACGGCAAAGGATAAGTATTCTTTACCGTGATGTTATTCA
Organism: Abramis brama; assembly: GCF_963993115.1. Classification (NCBI taxonomy): domain Eukaryota; kingdom Metazoa; phylum Chordata; class Actinopteri; order Cypriniformes; family Leuciscidae; genus Abramis; species Abramis brama. Next base: position 15,006,364 of record NC_139974.1, on the reverse strand, counting down.
GCCCTCGGTAATCAATGCAAGGTCGCAGAGAACCGTCCTTCTTCCCCACAAAAAAGAACCCCGCCCCCGCAGGAGAAGAGGAAGGTCGGATGAATTTGGATGCCAGAGAATCAGAAATATATTTCTCCATGGCCTCCCTCTCGGGAATAGATAGAGAGTAAAGCTTGCCTTTAGGCGGAGACGTACCTGGCAGTAGATCTATTGCACAGTCATAGGGACGATGCGGAGGGAGAGAAGCAGCCCGAGACTTACTGAACACTTCCTTCAGGTCCAGATACTCCGCGGGCACGTTTGATAAATCCACTGCCTCCTCCTGAAAAGCAGAAACAACAACAGACGGACAGGCAGACGCAAGACAGGACTCATGACAAAAACTGCTCCACTCCAACACTGATCTCTGCTGCCAGTCAATCTTGGGGTTATGCTTGATTAGCCAGGGGTGACCGAGAACGACAGGTGCAAGGGGGGAGTCCAGGATGTAAAATGAGGTAGTCTCTGTGTGATTGCCGGATACAGTGAGTGTAATGGGTCCAGTGGTGAATGCGATGGTGGGAAGGGCTTGACCATTGAGGGCGTGCACAGCAATGGAATGGGTGAGTGGTAACAGGGGAGCGTGAATCTTGTGAGCGAATGTGTAGTCCATGAAGTTACCTTCTGCCCCGGAATCCAAAAGTGCAAGACAGTCGTGAGTGTTGGCTGACCATCTAAGTCTTACCGGAAGGAGAGTAGATGTTGATGAGGTCTTCTCAGCGGAGATCCCACCCGACAGTAGCCTCAGATTTACTGCCGGGCTTGCCCTTTTACCGGGCAGTTGTAAGCGAAGTGACCAGCAGTCCCACAGTACAGGCAAAGGCCCTGGGATCTCCGCCTTTCCTTCTCCTCCCGGGAAAGCCGAGCTCGCCCGACCTGCATGGGCTCGTGATCGTAGACGGGGCTGACCGCGTCCCCGCCGCTGGCTTGCGTGGTCTCCACGGTGGTTGAAGCCCGAACCGGTAACTTCATCCGTTCAACACGAGAGAGACGAGAATCCACGCGAAGCGCCAGGTCGATGAGTCCGTTGAGTGTAGCGGGTAAATCCAACGCGTAGATTTCTCTCAGGACGCGGTCAGCCAGCCCATGCAGGAACATGTCCCACTGCGCTTCCTCGTTCCATTGACACTCAGCCGCCAAGGTCCGGAACTCAATGGCATAATCTGATACGGATCTGCTTCCTTGCTTGAGATCCGCCAGGGTTCGTGCTGCTTCTCTTCCCGCGACCGCGCGGTCAAACACCATCTTCATCTCGGCGGCGAGTGTCTGGAACGAGGCACAACACGGATCTTGATTCTCCCACACCGCCGTCCCCCACAGAGCTGCCCTCCCAGTCAGCAGTGTGAGTACGAATGCCACTTTGCTTTGTTCTGTGGCAAATGTTCTGGGTTGCAGAGAGAAATGCATAGTACAGCGTGTTAGAAAAGCTCTGCAAAAATTCGGCTCACCACTGTAGGGTTCAGGGACCGGTAGACGGGGTTCTGACTGGGAGGCGCTTGATGGTGGAACTGGGGGAGCGGCCGGTGTGGGTGGTGGCGCAGTGGGAGCTCGTAGATGTTGAAGCTGCTGGGTGAGCTCGGACACCTGCGCCACGAGAGCTTGAATGGCCCGACCCGACTCCGTAGATGTCCTCTCTTGAGCCTCTATCAGAGAAATGGTTACTCTGATGAAGTCATCAAGCGAAGAGGATCCACTTGCTGCTCCCATCGTCTGGTCAGATCGTTCTGTCATAATTCAGGGGCGGAAGCAATATGCAAGTAAACTCTTTTATTGTTGGTCAGAAGACACAGCAAAAACACACGGGTGGGCTGGTGGCGCAGGGACTTGATGGTCAGCGTGGAGGTGAAGACAGGTGACGGTGAATCCAGTGAAGTGAACATCCAACACGACGAACACCACGAAAACACCGAACAGGACACGATCTGGAACTGGAACAGGAACTGGAACCGGAAGAGCAGACGACGACAACACACTGAGGACACCAAAACCAACGATCTGACAGGGAAAGGAGAGTGCGATGAGTTTATATAGCAGAGATGATTGATGGTAGCTGATGAGGGGAATGAGATCAGGTGGAGTGCTGATCAACTGAACGAGCAGCCACGCCCACTCACACACACCCACACACACCAAACAACAAATACACGAGACACGAAGAAACCAGTGAATTCATGAACCGTGACACTGTAATTGCAAACAAAGGCTACTGTACCAAATATTAACATTGATTTTCTCAGGTGTTCAAATACTTATTTGCAGCTGTATCATACAAATAAATAGTTAAAAAATCATACATTGTGATTTCTGGATTTTTTTTAGATTATGTCTCTCACAGTGGACATGCACCTACGATGACAATTTCAGACCCCTCCATGATTTCTAAGTGGGAGAACTTGCAAAATAGCAGGGTGTTCAAATACTTATTTTCCTTACTGTAGCTGATATAAAAAAACGGGATGACTAGTACTTTCCTACTACTTAATTCTGAAAAAACAGAGATTCTAATTATTGGACAAAAATAATCTAGAATACTGTGTAACACTTAATGGCTGCTCTGCCAACAAGTCTTCGTTGTCGGTTAGGAACCTGGGTGTGCTCTTTGATACCAATCTTTAATTTGAAAGTCACGTTTCTAGTATCTGTAAAACCGCATTCTTCCATCTTAAAAATATATCTAAATTATATCATGCTCTCAGTGACAAATGAACAATTAGTTCATGCGTTCATGACATCAAGGCTAGATTATTGTAATGCTCTTATGGGTGGTTGCCCTGCACGCTTAATAAACAAACTACAGCTAGAGTTCTTACCAGAACTAGGAAGTATGACCATATTAGCCCCGTTCTGTCAACACTGCATTGGCTCCCTATTAAACATGGTAAAATATTGCTGATTACTTACAAAGCATTAAATGGTTTAGCTCCCCAGTACTTGAGCGAGCTCTTAACGCATTATAGTCCTTCACGTCTATTGCGATCTCAAAATTCCGGCGAGTTGATAATAATACCTATCAAAATCGACTGCTGGCGGTAGATTCTTTTCCTATTTAGCACCAAAACTTTGGAACAGTCTCCCTAACTTTGTCCGGGAAGCAGACACACTCTGTCAGTTTAAAATCTAAAAACACATCTCTTTTACCTAGCATACACATAACACATTATAAACTTCTATAATTCAATGTTAGGCTGCATAGATTAGGTCAGCCGGACAGAGATGGGCACAAATACATCAAAAAGTAAGTACAAATTACAAATACTTACTCATCAAATGTATTTAAATACAAAACAAAATACTGCTGTGAAAAAAGTATTTAATTAAAATACAAGTAATTTGTATAAATAAGTCTCTCTGTTTATCCCAAGGTTTACCGCAGTCCGCCGGATCCAGGCCATATCCAGATCTGATGAAGGACCTGCACCTGGACGTGACGACAACGCAGTCCTGAAGTGTCAACTGGTCTCTCCCCTGTGAAGGCCCCCTTCCCCTTCCTTTACCTCTGTACCGATGAAACATTGTCAAAATAAGTCCGGTTCACATGGCTACGTGGAAGCGATAAAAAATTCTGTATTATACATTTTTGAGGCCAGACAAGTAATTTGTTGAGGTCAATTTGTAAATAAAGACTACGCACCTGCGCACATATATATTCAAACACGTATACTTACAGACTAAACACGTAATACGCACGCTGTCAGTGTTCTCAAAGGTTCACGTTTTTTTACGTTTGTGCAGAGATAACTTTTCTTTTCTTTTTTTTCAAGGCTTGCACCATGGAACCTATTTCAAGGTTTGTGTTCTCGAGCCACCAGGCACTGCTGTTGTGCAAAATGAGTGGGCCGGAGCGCATTAAGGGTTTTCTGTTAGAATGATGTTGTGCAAGCGGCCCCTAAGTTAATGACTAATGATCTTTGCAACGGAAGTGAATCAATCAAAACTTTAGCTGGACAATAACTTTATTGAGAGCTGCTGTAAAGCCAAAACAATCTCTGTTACTTTAATTTCCTATTATCACTGTAAAGTTGCTTTGAAACAATCTATATTGTTAAAAGCACCATATAAATGAAGGTGACTTGACTTGACTTAATATTAATTAACAACATATACTTACGATAGGGTTCGATTTAGAGTTTGGTTTAGCGTTAGTTGCATGATTTACTGTTATTACTAATAATAAGTACATGTAACATGTAACAAGAACACTGTAAAATAAAGTGATACAGTGAGCCATTGAATCATTAATTCAGTTGATTCATTTAAAAATGCTGAATCATCCAGGAACTAAACCACTGCTGTTCGGTGTTGTAAAGTTATTTTGTGTCTTTGTTTGGAACAATTTTCATTGATGGATCAACAACAAAGTAACTGGCAATACTGTATCTAAAATGTAGGCTAAGTTACTCAATAGGCTATATAAACTTCTTGGTTACTGTTGTATAAAATCACACACATGTAAATTGTCCTACATATACAGTACTTGTCTAAAGTAAAGGCTGGTTATCTGAAAAAAAAAAGCAGTTACACTCACTTGCTCGCAAAAATGTCTGACTCACTATTTGCAATTATTGCTCTTGTTTCTTCTCCCATTCACTGTGTCTGACTGGTTTAACATGTTACATAAAAGCCTTTATGTTAAAGAAAAGCGTCCAAAGATAAGAACGTCAAACTAATTTCGCTCCACTCAAACACCAATTGTCTCTTTTCTCTTTTTTTCCACCTCTCCCTCTCTTTCTCCTTATCTTTTTCTCAGGGCGGTTTTACAATGTCTTATTAATCTATAAAAACATGGAACTTCACTTTTTTTGTAATGTTCTTTTGTTTTTACAAAAGTCTGTTTCTGTTCGCTCTTCATAATTGTTATTTGACACTGTCCATTCCTACGCTTGAGTCATGGACGTTGGCAAAGACAGATTACTAACTGAACAAATTGGGGCCCCCATGAGAGGGCCCTTGTGGCCAGACACCTGAAAAAAAGCTACTGCAAATGTAAAATAAATGTAGTGTAGACATACTGACACTGTCTGAATGTATGCCTGTGACTACTGGTGCAATGTGAAATGAAGGCAGAAATGTCCTTATAGCACCAACAGCAGTGCATCTCAATGCTGTGGTACATTTGTTTCTTTTGCAAATGATTACAAATAAGGTGTTTATTCTTGTAACTGCCACTTCATATCTCACAATTTTAACTACACATATCTGTGGTGTAATTTCTTGTTATTTGGAAATAGAAAGCGCTTCTCACAAGTGTAAACCTCTGCATTATATCATATTCCATCCAAGTTAATTGTGTTTTATTACCAAAATATTACTGCACACTTTGAAAACATAACAGCGTAGTCTAATGATAACACTGTCGTGGGGTTCAGATGAAGAAAAAGGTTTTAAAAAAAATAATTTTCCACAAACAAAAGGTTCTTTAATAAAACAAACTCAGGTAATTCAATAGCTGGAAGGGAACGTAACAGCATGTGCGACCGAGGACCCTGGTGAAGCTGCAGAAGGAGCTGAAGGGGTTGAAAGCCGAAGTGCAGCGGAAGGCTCAAAAGTCCGCCACGCAGGCAGGGTGATGTCCGACCAAGGTGGAGCCGGTAGGACGAGGAAGCATTGCGATGCACAGGGGACGATGGTCCCAGGTGGAGTCGAGGGAGGGACGAGCCAAGGCGGAGTTGGGAGTTGGGAAGTTGCTCTTGCGGGATGTTTTAATACCAATCTTTTCTCACGGCATTGTTTTTGGGCAGAATTATGAGAGAGCCTACTCCCTTGGATGAAAAGAACCCCACGCATGGATGGTTTTAGGATGCTTCACTGTTGGCACGACACAGGACTCATGGTATCGTCCGCCTTTTTTCTTCTCCAGACAATCGATTTTCCAGATGTCCCAAACAGTCGGAAGGGGGCTTCTTCAGAGAAAATAATTTTACACCAGTCTTCTGCTGTCCAATCCTTGTACTTCCTACAGAATTTTAGTCTGTCCTTGATGTTGTTCTTGAAGAGAAATGCCTTTTTTGCTGCCCTGCTTGACGCTAGGCTGTTGTCCAAAAGTCTTCGCCTCATTATGTGTGCAGATGCACTCGAAACCACTTGCTGCCAATACTGAGCAAGCCCTGCACTGGTGGTGACATGATGCCATAGCGGACTCTTCAGGAGGAGACGGTCCTGGGACGTCCTGAAGCTTTTCTCACTATTGTTGAACTTCTTTCCTTGAAGTTCTTGATGATCCGGTAAATGGTTCTTTTAGGTGCAATATTCTTTGCAGAAATTTCCTTGCATGTGTGGCCATTTTGATGCAAAGCAATGATGGCTACACGTCTTTATTTGGAGGTAGCAATCGCTAACACAAGACCACAATGATTGGAAAGACATCTTATCTCCTTTTATAGCAATCAGTCTGCTCTTATAATCCAATCAGAATAATAGACTAGTTTATCTGACTAGTTCTTGTTCACACTTTCCCATGTGCTGATGATAGGATTAGTGAAATGATGTTAGCTGGTCGTATTTTTGTGCCAGGCCCAGTGCAAAAATAAAATAAAAACAGTGTTCTTTTCTCTTTTTTTGCCAATGAAGCTTTTTGCAATTATTTAAAATGCATTCGAAGATTCGATCACTCTGCACAATAATCTAGAAACAATGTGAATCAACACCACAACAACTGAAGCAACAAACTTTGATAAATACAAAATTTATGTCACTGCCAATCACTTATGGCCAAAGCAGTCAATGAAAGTAAACAATTTATGAAAAAAAGCAACAACAAAAAAATGATTTAAATTATAAAGCATAATTTAAAATAAGAAAATAAGAGTTTTTCTCTATTTTTGTCATAAACTGCCTAAAATATTACATGTTGTTCAATGCTTATGCTAACTTTTACAACTATTTAAAAAAAAAGCTCACAATTGTGTCAAGAGGAGGCCTCCAATGAAGCTGTTGTCCCAGGTCTCGTAGGACCATTATCCGTCCTTGGCGGTTGGTCTTCAGAGGCAGAGACCATCATCAGAGTGCCATCATGTGTCTGAGTGTATTTGAGAGTGTCTGGATTCAGTAGGCTGGCAAATTGAAGTTTTTGGATGCAAAAAACGACAGAAATCATCTTTTATTACTGTCAAGCAAACTTTTATCGATTTTGCTCAGCTGCGTGATTCCACGCTGGGTCTTGTCTCCCCCTTCACACTCATGGGCTCGGCGTGAATAAATAGCGTCACCAATCCCACAGTCTTCATCTCTGCTCCCTCACTCCTCCTCCTCCTTCTTTTTCAATCCTTCAAAGCACCACTGAGCAGAATAAAGGATTGGAGAGGAGCAGAAGCACCTCAAGTCACGGCCACAATGCAGTCCCAGCGTCGATTTTCAAGCCTTTTAACAAAGAAATTGAAAAAAGCAATTGTCTTGACGCACTTTTAGGTCTCACTGCTTTGATTCCAGGTAATTGATGTTGTTCTTTTCAACATCACACAATATAGACTCTGACAATTGTGTGGCAATCTGTCAGGCTTATGGGAGACTGAGAAGAGAAACTCTTAAGGCGACACTTTACAAGGCTTCAACGAAATTCAATGTAATATAAACAGACTAATAATAAAGTCTGAACAGAATCAAGAAGTGCCTTGTGATTCATAGTTCGCTGGACAGTTCCTGACTTAATATAGCAAGTTTGCAGTTTGAGTAAAACTAATAAAGTATTAATAAAGTAATAAAAACTCGACTTCTTGAAATATATGATTGATTGACAGCTGCTTCGTGTGACGAATATGAGCTATAACCTAACACGGGTGAATATTTTTCAGGTCTATTTTCTACTATTTTCTGTTCTTCCCCAAAGCCTGTCAATCACGACACCATGGTGACTCCTATAGAAGTACATCAGTTGCTCTAAAGACCTCAGAAAGGTTTCCATGGCAAGGAGATTAGACTTGAGAGGAGGTATATATTTTGAAGCTTTCCTTCTTTCCTTGCATTTTTATTATGGTCTCCACTGACAGGGAATTTGTGACGTGATTTCATTGCGTCTAGTCTTTAGATTAAGGTCATCAGGAAGATGTAATTTATACAGCGTAGACTGATTAGATGAAAAAAGATTATTGAAGGCAAAATTACAACAAAGGATCTGAAGTTAGGCATCAGGGTTGATGTCAACACACACACACACACACACACACACATACACAATCATCAAACACTCACACTAAATCGATATGTCACCTTTCAGATCAGACATCATCCCTTCCGCTAGCTTACTCCAGTGTTCTCTTTGGACACAGGTGTGTGTTTGTAGATTGTTTGCGTTCCCTTGGACACCTGCAAGCTTGGGTCAAAAAAGATACAAAGTGTGTCATAAACAAATGAAGCCACATCAATAATCTGAATCACAGCAGTTCGTGATCTCTGCTATGACAGACCAAGGTTATTCAAGAAATATGGCACGATAGCAAATTGCTGTCTTAATCACTACTGCGATTACTTACTCATTTTAGCTCAGAATTCAAATGAATGCACTGTATCGCAGCAAGGAAGAGAATTAATCTGATTTCAATGTGAATCACTTTAGTGGAGCACATCTGCTGAATCTAATCAGATTAATTAAACATTTACACCAGCTCCTTTATATGTAATCCTGTCCCGATTTTCTTCAATGTCGTCATTCAAAGCCTCAATTGGATGGTAATTTTATATTTTGTTAATAAACCGCTGCTTCTCATTTTTCATGCGATGCATTTTTAATGAGTTCAAAGAGCCTTTTTGATTTCTTCTTTCATTCTTTTTTTTTTTTAAATCAAAGAAATATATGGAAAGAAGCAGGACAAAGCAAGCGTTTCATTATTGTGGACTTATCACATTATTACAACACTGCATGTAGGTGTGTTTGTGTGTGTGTGTGCATGGGCGTATTTAATTAAGCAATTTCCCCTCCAACAAGTCACTTCTTTTGAGCGCATATGATTGGAAAATCGATATTTTAACTGCAATGCATTTCATAATTTTATGCATGCAGCAAAGAGGCCACAGGGCCTGGTTTATGGCACTCTAAATGACAAAATCAGTTTTAAGCAAATATGGTATATCAAGTATCAAGAAACCCTCAAGGGATTTAAGTATAGCTGAATTTTATAATGTTCTCTTTCATCAATTCAAATACAAATAGACTTCACAAAACATTTATTCATTCAAACTAAAAATCTCCAATGACAAATTGTTCTAAATGCACCAGATTCGGGTTGTTGTAACCCTGCTTTTAAGGTTCCGTAATGAAAAAGAGTTAGTTGCAGGAAATTAAACCTTAAACCCCAAAACAAAGATAAATGTAAGTATATATTTAAGGGTTCTAAATCAAAATCTAGATCATATAATTAAAGAAACACATTAATTAGGAATATACAGTATATTAATTGTTGGGGATATTACACCTCAACACTAAAATTCTACATAATCACTAGTTTCATTCCAGTCGAATATGACATTCTTTCTTCCATAGAACACAAATGGGTATGTTTTGAAAAATGTTCCCACTGCTCTTTTTTTCACACAATGGAACTGGATAATGGCCATGGTCTGTCAAGCTTCTGAAAGGACACAATCCATTATAAAAGCATTAGAAGAAATACACCTTCTGATACCTTTGTGTGTGAAAAAGATTCAGATTTAAGTGGTTATTCGTTAAAAGACTTGGTCCTCATTTACTATCATTATGGAAAAGAGCTGCTTGGACATTCTGCTGCCATGTGGTTTGATCCATGAGGAGGAAGAAAGTTATATTGTTTGGAAAGACATGAAGGTGAGTAAATGAGGATTTTATTCTTTGGGGATAACTATCTGTTTGAGGAATCTTTCTCTGTTTAGAGTGAATGTACAACATGGCAAAGAACATCGGCCAACCAGTGAACTTAGACCCACTTCATGCTGTGTTTCTCCTGCTCTCAGTGTCTTTAACTGATTTCTGTGTAACTAAAGATTTGAAGCTGAGGGATTTGAAGGAGGGGGACAAAAGAGAGGGAACGAATTAAAGATATCATTGACGAGGTAGAGAGGCGAAGGGTGCATAATATAATACGATCTAAATGAGGCTTAATATAAATAGAGGACCAGGCAAAGAGCGGCAGTACAAAAGACTTCTAAATAAATCAGCGAGGTATTTTCAGAGTGTTGGTGGCAATGAAAAATCCACCAATGAGCCGCGAGTTTTATTTCAAGTGTGGTAATGAGAAGAGTCTGTGTTTGGTCTCATCGCCGGTTTTTCATCACCGACGTCACCAAAGGCAAGTCTCACAGGTCACACACACTCGCATTTGCACATTTCATGAGACATACAGATGTTCTCGAGAGCAATTGAGTGGAGACGCATATCAGAACAGAGGAAGAGAGTAGGAACGTATAAAAGAGGAAGTCGTAACGAATCCAATCTAATGGAATCTTGAGAAGCTTAGGATGAGTCATAAAACATTCACAAATACAAATACAGAGTAGCACATTCAAACATATTCTAAATACACACACACACACACACACACACACACACAGAACTAGTCATGCAAAGCACATACAGCAAACCATTCTAGTGGAACTGTACCAATGATTAGGGGTGAAATTGTTTCTTCTTTCTTTCTGCTCCTTAAACAGAAAACGATTGAATGCAAACTACAGAGCCTGCAGAATTCACAGAGCACGCAGCCCTCTGTGTCTCATAGATAGAGCATAAACACTCTTTTAATTACGTACTTTAATTGCTATTATTGTTCTGAACATTACCAAGTAGAGAAGAGGAATTTAAAGCCAATTCATTGAAAACAAAGACACATCTCTCTCACACGGTCACGTTAAAGCTGGTGAAGCAAAGCAGAGGCATGTGTGTCACTACTGACTTCTGCTGGTCAAAAGCAGATACTATATCAGGAATTTAACCAATTTAAACATGAATATTTTTCCACACTGCAGGAACATTTAAGTGAAACTAAAAAGGCAAAAAGTTACAGGACTAAAATATACATTAATATACATTTTGACCTTGATCTGGTCAGACCCTTTAATTTTACATATATACACACACATATATATATATATATATATATATATATATATATATATATATATAGCCACACATATACTTACAATAAAATAAGGGTAATGTTGACTCTAAAGGTGTGTGCTAACCTAATGTTTGTAATGCCACCAAATCATTGATCAGGTGACATGTATATCCTATTGTGTGTGATGTTCACATGCATTGCCTATGCCACTGGGATCCAGTCTCAGGTAGCCTTCTGCCAGAGAGCTGAACCCAGTCAGGCCTCCCATAGCCGCATAAGGAACAGCTCTGCCCACCGGACGTCCCCGTGTCATGCGCTCTTCCCTGGTTTCAACCACCGTCACATGAGCATATCCAGGCTGGCCACAACCGCAAGTGAATGGACTTCGATAACCAGTACACTGAGTGCCTGCATGTATGAACAGGTAACTTTAAGACAAATGGAGACTCATTTTATGTTTTATTGAATGCTTATGTGTTACATGATAAATTATGTTAGCTTTCATTTAATAATATATGGGATGCAATGGTGCAAAACTCACATTTCTTGCACAGGTGCCCTGAAACTTCAGCGTGCTCACTGGTTGTGTGTTTGCATTGGCAGCGTACTTGGTTAGAGCCGTTGATATGAACGTATTCATAGGACACACAGAGACAACCTTTGACCCTACAGGGCAGAAGTATAGGCCTTTCCTTTGGCAACTCCTCAAAGTCTGTGCAGTGTTGTTTATACCTGAGAATGAAATAGAAACATAGAATAATCTGTTTTTGTATATGTGTGTGTACATCAAGTATGTGTATGACTGGTGATCCATACCTGTGTGTACAGAAGCAAGGTGTCTCTGGTCCAATCAGTTTGCAGTCTATCTGTCCTGGGATGCCAAAACTGACGTAAAGGCGGTTTCGTAATCTTCTTGGCACCACTGTGTCTTTGTATTTCTTGTACTCATCCTCTGAAAACATCGTCCCTCTATCATCTTCCCCAACAATCCTTTGTAAAGCATGGCATTCAATGATAGAGAATTACAAGATCACCGTTTCAAACTGACAAGCTTATTACTTGAACTACAAAGGGATGTACAAATCACCAGAACATGAAACAAACGAACAGGAAATGAAAAGATTTTTTAAAAGGTTTTTTTTTTTAAACAGACTTTAGTTATCAGCTCACCGATTTCCTCAAGCAAACCCACCTTCTGTATTCTAAATAGGCCTCCACTGCATTGGTTGCATTTTTGTCGATTTGTATATTTTCCATTCCACAGTGATTATGAGTCTATTTTGTTGTTTTGTCTGTTGATATATAAATTACAGTATCGCGCTGCAACACTGACAACGGACAACTTGTTTGGAACGAAGACTTTTCTTTGCGTCTGTGACGTGTTTCTAGGCAACGACGAAACAACACTGATCAGTTTGTCTTACTATAGTCTAAAAACCAGGTCTAAACCAGGTAAAAGAAAGAAGAAAAAAATATACGAATATAAAAATCTTATCAGTAATGTCCAATATAACCTAATATAACCATTTTATTGCATCTCGACTACATTTCCCATGCTCCCTATGACTTTTACGTAAGTGCGTGACGAGAAGTCTCATACGCGATCGGTTCCTTCAAACAGTTCTTTTAAAGAAAACGATTCAGTGATTCTTTTACGTCATGACGTAGTTGCGTACTCGCGTTATCGCATGGTCCTCGTGTGGCATAGTTTAATTTAATAGGCCACAACTGTCTATGCTGCTTTTTTTTTTTTTTTTACCAGTTTATTAATTAAGGTGTCTGTTGTAATGTCATGCTCATAAAAACATGAGGTCATTTACAACATAAATATTATTTGCGTTAGCAGAAAATAATGCAAGAAATGTACATCTTCTGGCTGAAAAAAGTTTTTTATATTATATTATCCTGTTTTAATAACATGCAGTTTTGATCAAATCATGTTATACGATCAAGTCGTACAAAATCACAAAAAATAAAAAAATAAAAAATCCAGAACGTTTAATTCGTACATGTCTATTCTAACTTTTCTGTCCATTATTAGTCAGAATAGTCACACACGCACATTAATTTGCAAATGACTCGAGAACCGCTCGAAATATTTTTGTTCGTTTCGTGTTCAGTCCAATGTGAAAGAATAGTCTGACCATAGAGGTTCAGACGATATTGTGAAACGACTCATTTCGATAGATTCATTTAGACCGATTCGACTCATAAGAACAATTCATTCACAACCCGGACATCGCTAGTGCGTAACATGACGTCGTATCCAATAGGTCGTGTTGTCACCGCAGGGAAATACTCAACATTTTGCTGTTTGTTTCTAGTTTATCCACGTCAAGCTGCTCCGAATTATTATCTGGCATTTATTTGAAGGCGTTTTAGCTGTAAAATAATTCGCTTCTTACTTTATACAGAGACGCTTACTCTGAAGTTATGCTGCAGTTTGAATAATGTTTGAATATTACTGATTTTTGTAAGGCTGCCAGCCATGCAAACCTGCTAATAAGATGTCAGCAATTTGGAGTCAGCGAATCTGTCACCTTGACTAAAGTATTTAAGGTAATTTCTATATGAGCTATACATGTTACTGTATTGGTTTCCTCAGGCTGTTCCAGCTGTCTAATGTCTTTCCCAACCGGCCTTGTCTTAAAGCGATAATAGAGTGTGTGTAATAGCAATACAGTTGATAGCTTAACAGTGCAGACCCATCGAGCACGTGTCGACGATTGATACCAGCCAGAATCCTGAACTGTTTTTGATCTGCATGCTGCTTGCCTAATGTAAGTGATCCTATTTTTCTGTTAATGCTAACCTTTTCTAAAGACAATATAATAACAGCTGTTATATGATAGCATCAACAGCTAAACTGTTAATAAATAACTTTCTAGCATTGTTTAACGATTAATCATGATCTGTTCAGCAAGGCATGAAATGTCGACCTCAGCGCTTTAACCCAGTTTTATGCTGGGATTCCCATCTTAAATTGCATGTGACTATGCTTTGACAGCTCTGTAAACGAACACAATAGCTTGACAGGGTGGAGCACACTATGTAAACTCCCTGTACTTTGATCACTCTTTGTTTAAGAAAGTCACAAGCTTGAATTTGTCGTCTTGACTAATATAAACAATGTGCAAAAACACTACATTTTTATTTTGCTAGTATTGAGCTGCTGATTTTGTGGTGTAGAGAGTTAGAAGTGGTCTTATTTCTCCCTCCTGCTTTATTAATTTATTTAAAGCATGGTCTCAGTGAGTGATTGATTTGTGATTGGTGGAGAATAGTACTGTGGCCATAGTGAAAGAGAGCGATGACAAGGTTCCCATTCACTTAGGATGGAAATGTAATTTATTCATGCACACTGAAATCTGAGGCTCTGCATAAAATAAAATCTGATATTATTATTATATATGTAAGGGCAAGTACCATTTCATATGATTAATCCACATATTTGCTTGTTTTTGTGTGTGGTGTTTTACAGATATTCATTGCACCTAAACCCCATTGATAAATAGGGATTCCCCCCCCCCCCCCCCCCCCCCCACCCCACACACACACACACACACACACACACAATCTTCCACCCTGTTAATTTCCTAGGCAAAAAAAAGGATAAACAAATGTATGAGATCAGTGACCTTATTACCCAATCTTGTCCCCAGCCCTGAACTTGACAGCCTCTTTTAGACCTATCCCCACCCCATCCCCTTAACTGGGGTCCCATCAGACCTGCAGCATTGCCATGCTGGGCTGTCTGCTGCGTAGGAGCATGTCTCACAAACTTAGTATGTTATTGGTGCTCTTCGGCCTGGCCTGGTGTTTGCTGCTGTTTCACTACACCGTCACACAACCACGCCGGCAGAGCAGCGCAGAGCTCCGCCAACAGATCCTTGAGCTCAGCCATCGCTACGTCAAAGTCCTCAGCGAGGAGAACCAGAACCCTTCAGGGCCCCATGGCACCTCCATGGCAGGATATGGTAAGTATTTACTATTATTCATTTTTTAACCACCCTCATGTCATTCCTGTATGCTGTTTTATAGTGTTAAAAAGCAATGTAAATATGCCATAAAACAGTCCATACGACTTTTTTTTAAGTCATACAATATATGTTTGTGATGAAAAGACCTAAATTGATGTCTGTGCTCTGTGGCAAATGTTGTTGGTTCCCTTGAGTCTTTTAACCAAACAAAATTTCACAGTTTTAACTTGTTACTTGAGTGACACTTTACAATAAAATGTAATTAATTTTCATTTGTTAATACAATAACTATCATGAACTAAAACAAATAAAATAAACTGTATTATAGCATTTATTAATCTAGGTTAATGTTAATGTGTTTTTTTCATGTTATTATATATATACTAAAAATGTTAAATATGTATATTTAAAAATTAAATAAAAAATGAACTACTTAAAAGCTGTAAAAACAATGCTTGTTCATTGTTAGTTCATGATATCTAATGCATTGTCTAATATTTACAAGTTAACCATATTGGTTTCTTTTATGGTTTACACTTTACAATACTTTACAATAAGGTTTTATTTGTCAACTTTAGTTAATGTGTTAACTAATGTGTTGTGAACTAACAATAAGCTTCTTCTTTTTTTACAACATTTATTAATCTTTGTTAATGTTAGTTAATAAAAATACAATTAGGTCACAGTGCATTAACTAATATTAACAAATGCAGCTTTTGATTTAACTTTTTTTTTTAATTAGCAATAACTTAGATTTAAAAAATGCTGTAGAAGTATTGTTAGTTCACGTTAAACAAATGAAACCTTATTGTAGACTGTTAACATGTAATTCTGTAATCCTTTTACGTTATCTTTTATAAAATATGAACATTATTCTTATTCATGCTTTTTCTTCTTTCTTTTCTTTTTTCTTTTGCATGTGAAGCTTATGTGAAGCTTATGTGAAAGCGTACTTAGCATTCTGGATGGGTGTGTCTGAAAGAGCTTTAGAAATAACACAATACTAATACTTTCATTATCTCTTTTTGCTGAAGCTGACTTGAAGAGGACAATTGCTGTACTGTTAGATGATATTCTCAACCGTTTGGTGAAGCTGGAGGGGAAAGTGGATGCTGCAGTGAACGCTTCCGTGCACAACATCTCCCATCCTGCTGCTGGAGCCGGCACTCTCCTTGCTGCCAAAGTTGCTGTTTCCAGGCCCACCAAACCAAATATGCTTGCACACCGGCCAGACAGGCGTAGTGACCCTCTGCAGTTCCTGCCACAATCACCTGACAGGCCACATAAGCTGCACTCTTTGAAATAGAAAACTGTGGCCATGGACATCTTCTGTGTCACTACAGCAAAGCCTGTACAGAGATTAAAAAATATATATAAATATATATATATATTTTTAGACTAAAGCAGCTTTTAGACTTTTTTTTTTTTAGCTGTGCACATGAGTTTCAGCTTAATTGTTTTGTCTTTTATTCATGGATCAGAAATATATTTTATAACTTATGTGCAATATGAAATATAAGACCTGAGAGAGTGATAGGATGATTTTTTTTATTTATATATATATACAGAAAACTGATTTTTGATATACAGATGAGTGTTTCATAATGTATCTGCAAAAGACTCCATGTACAGCATCATCTGCACAGCTAGCTACTGGTGGCGCCTTTTAATCGTTAGGATTACATGCGTTACTACGCATTAACTATTGAACTGTGGATCCAAAGAATATTCTCTGAATAGTTGATTGATGTCTCTATTGCAGGCTGATTCGGGTGGGGATTTACCTCAAAACTGAATGTAGCATTAAGCTTTCAGAAGGAACTGTACACCAGGCTCTACAACTCAACCCATGCAATAAAAGATGTACCAGACTTCATTTGTGTCAGTGTATGCAAGAGTTGAAAACACAGATTTGTACCATTAACGTGATTAAATAAAATTGGAAATGTCTCCAAAGTGCTTCAAATAATACCATGGTTTATGTACCATGTCAATACAATATTATTATTGTGGATATGTCGATTTATAATCTGTAATTTATATGTTTATCCATCCATCCGTCTCCAAACGTTGAGCAGGATGTGACGTAGTAGTTGAGTGATCTCCTCTCATACCAGTTCCCCTCGCTCGCGCTTCAGTTGGTGTGGTCAGCCATTTTCTGCAGTTACAACATTGAGAGCGGAAGTCTTCGGGGAAGAATATCTTCATTTTCATTCTACCAATCATTCATATTTTAAAAATGAGTGATGTCGAGGAGCCACAATTCGAGGGGAGGGTAAGCATTATTGTTGTGTCAACCGTTCTGCAGTTTATTCTCAAATATTCTTTCTTTCTTTTTTTGCGGTAATGCTCGATTAGCGAACAGCTAACTTTAGCTGCCGCTTTCTTTTGTTTATTTACAACTTAAGTGAGCAGATAGATCAGCTGATACATACTTATCGGTTAATATTTCGCAAAACATTTAGTCACTTTAGAGCTTATGAGTCCTTTACAATGTCGAATATCAAATAAATGTAACTACGCTGTTTGTTTTTCACCAGCATGTATTTGTTTATCAGTATGTCCGTTTGGTAGTGTATTACCTGCTGGTCCTAGAATAGTAAGTTATAGTTATTAAAGTAGACATTGAATAGAAATATGTTAATACATGATATTCAATTACTACTACATGCACACAATTGTAGCCTGTGTACTTTTGGTTTCTCTTTCCAACGTTTCTGATCTTTCCCTACCTTCTGTCTCTTACATCATATGATTATATAAGCAAACCAACATCTGTATTTCAAAAGGAGTGGTAAAATTTGAATAGTTCAATTCATTTTTCTCCCTAAATTTCCCATGATCTTAATTGCTCTGAATGTTCTTTTTTCATTAAGGTTATTGGTCGTGAAGGATTTGAAGAGTTAAGGCCAAGAATGTGGAAGAATATTCAAGATAAAAGAAGGCTTTTACAGAGAAAATGTTTACAGAGCAGACGGTTAAGTGGGAAGGGGAAAAAAGAACGGAAGATCGGTCAGATAGAAGCACGCTCGCATTATGTCTAAAGCAGAAAAAAGAAAAAAGGTTTCAGATTGGGGTGAAGAAATGAAAAGGAGAGGAAAAATGAAAACTGAACAAATGAAGACCGAAGAATAAAATGCCTGAGAGAAAGGAATAGCCTATACTGAAAACAGAAGAATGAATGAGTCCGTAGGTTAAGTAAATGCAAAATTTGTGTTCCAAGTGTCTTTCTAATCTCTCTTTGATGATCATTTGCATGTTTGTAGCTTTACTATGGTGATTCGGCTAAAGAAAAAGCATCACAAGGACCTGTGATGACTTAGTAGCCTTTGTAAATGTATCGATAATGTTATTAGCATTTTTTTAAAGCCATTATATAATTTAAGTAATTCTAACACTTTCCTCCACAGCTGTAATAAAGTGTATGTTTGGATTTCTGCAATTATGAATGTGATGTGGCGTAAGTTAGCTTGCTTTGGGAATGTTTGTCTCGTAAATGTTGTAACACATTGCTGTGACATTAGGAATCCCGCTCACCATCCAAATCGGAGCGGGGCAGTCCTGTCCAACCCAAGAACGAGAGCAGGTCTGGCTCTCCCAGCCCTTCCCGAGCATCCAAACGTTCTGAATCAAGATCCCGATCCCACTCCAAGTCCAGGTCAGACCATACATTAGCTGAATGTCATAAAGCCATTTCTTGATTGGCTTCATGTCTGTTTATTTTGCTATCTCTCACTCTCTGTTTTTGGTCCTTTCCAGGTCCCGCTCTCGTCGGCATTCAAATCGCCGCTACAGCCGTTCTCGGTCTCACTCCCACCGGAAAAAGTCTCGTTCTCGCTCCTACAGCCCTGAATACCGACGCAGACGGAGCCAGAGCGCATCGCCCATGTCTAACCGCCGCAGACACACTGGCAGCCGGGTGAGTTCCATGGTTTGGGGTCAAAGTTCAAATGGGCCACAGCTACGTTTACTGCAGTTAAATATAGTTCACTCAAAAATGAAATTGTCATTGATATTGTCATTATTTATTCACCGTAAACCCATGTGCTGTTGTTGTTGTTGTTGTTTTTTTCATAAAAGTTTTTTTTTTTTAATACATTGTATACCAAGTCATAAAATAAATAACGGCATACAGTAGTGGTTCTCAACCAAGGAGCCTCAGCAAACTTCTGGGGTGGCCAGGATCACAATGATGAGGATAGTTCTTGAAGTTTCTGCAATCACAAAATTAATTATGGTTAATTAATTTAATGTATCAATACTCCCAGCTACTGATAAAAAAACACAAATACATTTTTGGGGGAAAAAGCAGCTTTGTCATAATTGCAGCTGAAAAATACTGGAAATATCTAAATGGGGCATATTGTGTTGGAAATTAGGGGAATTTCGAGTCAAAAAGTTTGAGAACGACTGGCTTACAGGTTTGTAACAACATGAGGGTGAGTGAATAAAGACAGAATGTTCATTTTTGGGTTAACTATCCCTTGAAATCAATTCAATTAAGAGCTGTGTGTTCCCGTTTTTGATTAAAAGATTTTTACAATTTTTAACAGCTATGCTTAAAATGTAACACAACTTGATTTAGTTCAAGACCATGTTATATATTTTTAAAAAGTGATGTTTTAAATACTAGTCTCAAACTTTTGAGTCTCTGGTTTTGTACAAAATGCTTGCAAACCCCCATCACAGCCTCACGGGGATGAGCATGACTGTCTTTAATAACCCCTTTTATTCCTTCTTATTACATCAACAGAGCTCACACAGCCATGACTCCAAAAAAGACTCTCACAGTCATGGTGACGCCAGGGTATGTGGACCTTTCTTAACCTTTTAACAATGACCATTAGACCAAACAGGTCTCCATGTTGCTTTTTAAAGGGGTTAAGAGGTCCTTTTGGTGTCTTTTAAGAATCGCTTTGTCCTCCTGCAGTGACTGTGAAGGCCCTTCAGATGGCTCATGCAATGACCACATTCATACCATAATGCCTTAAGAAATGTTTTGTTGGACGGAAAGCTGTAATGTTTGTTCTTGCATTAAAAATCTCTGTAACAGGGGTTATTAAATACTGTCACACAGTTACCCGGAGAAATTTCAGGAAATTAAGCAGTCATGTTGATTTGCCGTCCCACCAGAGAAAGCAATGAAGTATTTCCTGAAAAATGGTACATCCATCTCTGTTTAGTGGTGTAACAATAAACACTGGGAAACCTAGAATGGTTATTTCATACAAAAAGAATGTTGAGCTGCTTTCCATCACGTCCAGTAATTATTTGATGTCATTGCATGTGAATATTTTTTTTGTGATCTAAAATTTGATACAAAGAAATGAATTGCAGCATGTTTTTTTTTTTCTTTTACTTAAGTTAATGTCTCATCAAAGAAGCGATAATGTAAGTTTAATATTTACATATTTATATGAACAGTAATATTTGTAAATAAATGAAATGAAAGGTCATAGACACAATGTTGTATTGTATTATTTGGTGGTTATTACATTTTTGGTGTTTTGAATCATCTGTCTTGTGTTCTAGTGCTCACACCTCTGTCCCTCTTACAGGCCAATCCAGACCCAAACACATGTCTAGGTGTGTTTGGTCTCAGTCTGTACACAACAGAGCGAGACCTGAGAGAGGTCTTCTCACGTTACGGCCCTTTAGCCGGTGTCAACGTTGTCTACGACCAGCGAACGGGGCGCTCTCGTGGTTTTGCCTTCGTTTACTATGAGCGCATCGATGATGCTAAAGAGGTACGTCCTCAACTGTAAATGACCTGCCAACGCATATTCATGGGCTAAAGCCGGGGACACACTTAACGACTGTAAGGCCGATTATGAATGTAGTTTGATACTTACGACTGATCATTCCCAAACGTGCCGAGTCAGAGACGGTTGCGTTCAGTCGTGTTTAAAATCTACTCCAGTCATTGGAAACAGTCTGTAAGTGTGTTCAGTTCAGTCTTAGAATGTTTCAGCTAGTCAATAAGTATGTCCCCGGCATAAGAGGTTTAGCAATTGACTTAATTGTAGCTTAAGGACAACTTCGGATTACCTGTAGTAGCCAAGTGAACACATTGACTTATAAAGAGTTTCCCATACAAAATCGGAAAATATCAGGACATTTCTGTTTTCCAGGACTGGAAAAGTCATGATAATTTCAGTATTGCTATTTTGTATTTTGCTATATATTGCTTGTCAAGTAAAATTTTCTTGCATGCAATAGTAAGGTGAGCGAATAAATTAGTTAAACAGTCTGAATGATCAATTAGTGAATAGGTCTGCAAAACTTCCTTTAATCTTTCAAAACAAGACATTTTCATTTTTATGGTTCAGTGCTCTGTAAATATATCTTGTCTAAAAAGACCATTTGTCCCTCACCATAGGCAATGGAGCGTGCTAATGGCATGGAGCTGGATGGAAGACGCATCAGGGTGGATTATTCCATCACTAAACGTCCACACACACCCACACCAGGGATCTACATGGGTCGGCCCACACAGTGAGTATTTTCCAGGCAAAATAACAAGAAGCAAGTGGCTAGTAGGATGGTTTTTAATGACACTTCAAATATGACTCTTAGCAATGGAGGTGGGAGCAGCAGCAGCAGCGGTGGAGGTGGCCGGAGACGAGACTCATATAATGATCGTGGCTATGACAGATATGACCGATATGACGAGTATGACTACAGATACAGGTAACATGAATATACATACAGCATTTGCCAAAAGTAATTTGTTTTTAATGGCCCTACAAGTTCAATTAAACCATCAAAATATGAGAAAAATGTTTTATATTTTTTAGTCGATTAAATATGAGGAAATAACAAAACGCTATAATTTAAGGCATTTGTCTGACAAAATTATTTGGCAAAAAGCTACAGAAAAAAAGGCGTACATTAACTACAGTTATAATCAGTTATTAGTATTTAGTTGGTTCACTCTTGTTTTTGCATGATTTCTTTGTATGACAGCTGTGACAAAATAAATAAATAAATGTGCGCACAATTTGGCATGCTGCTTTCTCTCAAATAAAACAAATGTTTAATAATATTTGAATAAAGTTTGACTTTATTGACTTAAGGCCACTACTGTGTACTGCAGTGTCAAACATTTGCATTGTGCTAAATTCAAAATCCTTGTGGATCCTGATCTATTCTTCTCTTTTCCAGCAGGAGGCGCTCTCCGTCACCTTATTACAGCCGGTACAGGTCTCGCTCAAGATCTCGCTCATACAGCCCACGTGAGTGGATTTAAACGCCTTGAGCAATCTAAATTTTCCACATATGCCCAAGTACATGACTGCTTTATAAGCCTCAACTTCTAGAGTGTATTACTCATGAAATCCCATCATTCACCAGTTAGGTCACAGAATTGTGTACAATGTGATGGATATTTTAATTATAGACTCATGCTAATATAACTTTTATGTTTTGCAGGACGATACTAAGAAGATCCTGATGACTTCTTTTTGCCTGTTTGCATCAAGCTATACATTTATAAAAACATGAAGTACATGTAAACTCACTGTACTGGAGAGATTTGTTTAATAAATGTCTTAATTTGTAGACTCGCTAGTATATAAGTTTAGGGTTTGTGGAGATCATAAATACTGTCATCATAGGGTTTTATGTGCGAGACTTCTTTTTTTGTTTGTGTAGTGTGCTCGTATGGTGTGATATGAATTTTCTTAAATACTGGGCATCTTTTAGCGGGTATGTATGCTGTAGTAAGAGTGTGTGAGTTGCTGTACATTTGTGTGACAGAGCATTATGTACTTGAGAAAGCAAGCTGAGATTGCCTGTTTATCTGTGACAAAAAAAAACTTTATTTTCGGGATTAATTTGTGTTGCTTTGTTTCTTTCCCAAGAAATAAAGAGCTCAAAATAAAATGTGTTTCTTTCTATTCTGACAAGACATGCTTTGATGTGCTACTTAGTCTTGTGAATGTTCTTCAAAGTGTGAATACAAGCAATGTACTACACATAATCTAATGTCAGCTTGCCTTAATAATTACCATAACCATAGACATCAAAAATGTGCGAAGAAACATCTGAATTATTGCTAATAAATGTGTTTCGAGCTAGTAAATAATGTTGAACAACTATTTTAAAAAAGTGTGGTTTCTCACAATGCAAATGTTTTTAAATGATTTTAAACTTAAAACATTAAAATATCCAAATGCTTGAATTTTATTAAAATGCAATAATTATGTCATGAAATTAATAATAACTGAAAAGAACATTGACCATTTGTATGATTATCAGATTGTTGTCATAATACAATGAGATGTGCACAACTGTTTTAAATCACTGTCTTTATTATATCACAAGAAAAGATTTAATACAAATCTTACAAAAAATATTTTTACAATACAAAGTGCAGTAACAATTTATCCTAAAATAATTCAAATAAATGCTTTTGCATTTTGTGTAAAACTGCATGGTACATCAATACTAATAAACACACCTCTAATATATCAGTATGTGTTCAGTTTTTAATGCACTCTATATAAGTTAATCCTATAATATTGAACATTCCACTATAGAGCTGTTTTTTCCCCAACCACAGAGAGACGTTGCTTAGGGATGGGCCGAATACATGCTGACTTAACTGTTTAGTCCAAATTTAATGTTGAGGGCAAATAGAAATATATCTATCATATTTCAGTAAGACTTTTTTTTAGCTACTTTCATTGATACAAACATCAAGAGACTCATCATAAGAGACATTAGTTAACATGCATTCAATTTGTTCATACTACACATGCATTATAGTAGGCTATCAAGAGGGTCCACAGATTTTATAAGACACCTTTGTTGTGAATATGTAATGTGTTTGAAATCAACTATATTAAACTACGAGAACAAGCCTACAAGGTTCTCCATTAGAGGAGCATGGAGGACTTGGCTACGTTAGACTGTCGGCCATATTGTTTTCACCTATCCAGGCGTGGATGAGTAAGGAAATTCTGAGACAAGACCATTGTTTAGATTCCGCTCCCTGATGTGGCCTGTAAGTGACATGAGGCCAGCACTCCTAAATTTTTTTTATTAAAAGTATTTTTGAACATATAGAAATGAGCAAATTAGTCTACAGAGACAAAACAGACTGGTGGGCTTAAAAGTTACATCGCTAACTGCCTCTCGTATAAGTCAATGAACTCAAATCATTTTGTTACTTCTCATACCAAAATACATACACGGCCACCTTTTATGCACATTTAAACAGGCTGTATTCAGCTGTCGGCGTATTGTGATTATGAAGAAAAAAAGAAGATAAAAAAATTTTCTTAGTAAACATTCATAATATCATATGAGACTATTGTTTTATTGTGATGTGATGCATAGACGTAACAAATCTTACATTTACAAAGCTTTATTTGAGAAGAAAAAGGATAACTTTAAGTCATATTCTTGTCTGCTTTTTAAAATTCTTGATAATCAATGACTCAAGGCTGCAGTCTTTAAGATCTTATAATATGCAATAAAATATCTTAAATATGCAATAAAACCACCGACTGCATACTTGCTTGAAGAACTTCAACAAACCCAAATGTCATGAAAAATGGGCATCACACAAAAATATGCCATCCTCTCACATAAGTCAACTTGCACGCAGAATAAGCTAAACATTTAAGCCACACAACTTGTGTACAATACCTTAAAATATTTTTATTATACTACACATTTTTATTTCTACATTTCCAGACCATTCCAGCAATTAAAATATTAGGTGACTGTTGGATACATTAAATAACAGTCTTTACTCTGGAAAATGTCCTTGCATTTGTTTTGTGGATATTCTTCTGTGCACATCATCAATTTGTTAGCATACATTAGTGCAACTAAATACATTCCAAAACCAAAAATGGTCCATATTAGTCCATTCAAATGTTCCTGGAAATGAGCATGAGGAGGAAATTAAAGCACATTGTATGAAACACTCAAAATATCATTGTTTGCATAAGTACAAATTATTATTTTATATTGTGCTTTACAAAAAATTATTTCCAGGAATGGAGGGCATTCGTAGCATTTAATACATTTGTAGGTTGTTGTACACTTTTTAATTATATAAGAGTGTGACAACATCTAGCTTTGTTCTGCTTGAGACAATGAGCAAATTAATAGATTTGTTTTTCACGTCTGTTGTGATTTTCAAACATTACGCACTACATTTAAACATCCTCTCTAACCAAGCATGTGTAAAACATTTATATTAAATCTCTTATTATTATTCCAATCCTCTGTTCGTTAGCATTCAAGAAACCCCTGTTAAAGCTTGCAGAGCTTTGATTTTTGAGGCCCCACAGTCAAAGGTCAGGCCCACCTCGTCACATGGGTTATGCAACTTTTTTTTTTCCTTAAAACGAATTTGAGACCAATAGGCAATTAGTAAATCCCTTCTTCATTCTCAAATCAATATAAAAAAACAAAAACGTGTGGTTTTTAAGAATCAAATATTCAGACTGTACAAGGATAGCTTTATACAGGCCATGATTTACAAATAATTTATGTAGCCCAAGATTGATTATTATTCTTGTTGTTTTATTTATTTATGGATCACAATCATCATTATTATTTCTTAATACTAATATCTCAAAATAACAATATTAAAGGGAAATATGCAATACGTAAAACTTTCAACTTTACATTGTGTAAAGGCACAATAATAATAATACAAATGTTCTGCAACATAACATTAAACATTTTATTTGAGCTTTCGAAGTCTTCTTTTAAATATCAAAACAGGATAAAGTGAATGAATAACTGAATAAACGTAGCCTACGTAACGTAGTCTAAACAACTAATGACTATACCCAACACATTGCTTAAGATGCCATTAGTAGCCTAACCTAAAAAAAGGTTGTTATATGTAATTGTGACGCTTGTTAAAGTAAATATATGAACTATGAGTTCTTTGACATGAACACAGGAAGCAGGTTGGAAAAAAACAATTGGAAGATGTGAATCAGTACCGCCATTTTCTGTATAAATACACGGTGGTTCATACAGCCAAGAACATAAACATCGACTAAACTGTCATAAAATATGTCCTTAAAACAAAACCAAGAGGAGTGAAGAAGAAGTCGGTTTTCAAAAAATTACTTATTTGAGAACACGAAACAAAACTACTTGCTAAACACGAAACTTCCATGGAAGTTTCTGAAAGCAAATTATTCAAAAACATGGCGATAGCTGCACAGAATGTTCCATACATCCACTCATCAGGGAACATAATCTGAAAACAGTACAAAATCTGAAACGGTACATAAAATACGTTTTAACTTACAAAGTGATTAAATCCACTGTTCCTCAACGAAAGCGAAGCTAACATCAATTCTTGCTCTTGTTAGCCTTTTGTTTGTATATAATATATATGCTACGTTTAAAACGTATTTATGTTATCGTTTGGGTCACTAATTCGACTTAAAACGGCAAATTATCCCGGTGCTTTTAAGGAAAGCCCGTAGATTTCCATCGTTACAGCAATATTTACCACCCTCAATCCGCGTACTATATAAACAATGTTTTCCTATAGAAAACGTCTCCCCTGACGGGTGGAGCAACGGGTCGCATTCCTTTTCAATAACATGCATTTTAAAGCAACCTCACAAACATACTGCACGAATGTAAATGTTCAGTGATTTTATAAAGCATTTATTATCACAATCTATATAAAAGTTTACTATAAGAAATTGACGTTGTAAAAGGGGGGCATGAAAATGAGCTTCCGATCTGACCAACGAATGAGGGGAGGCGAGTCCCCCACACAAAAGGACTGGGTATCTAAAGGCAACGCAAGACTTTCCGCCACGTCTCCTAACATATATATACCAACAACCAAGTTGAAAAAAATTTCTATATGCAACACATTCATGCGAACTGCCTCGAAATACCTCATGAAAAAACGAAGTCCTCCTCCACATATTCTTTTCTTTGCATGCCTTTATCTTTTGAATCTGAAACGAAAAGAAAATGTAAAGTGCATAATGTGTTCCGGTTTCTAGTTTTGAGACTGGATAAAGTAATTCCACCCCATAGTAGACTTTCGCGCCTGGATTTGTACCGAAGAGCAGTGGATGAAAACCAATGAATGAACAGTCGGCGCAGCAGACAGCGAGAGTAGTAAAGCAGAAAGGAGCTGCGTTTTCATTGGTCTCCTGTTCGACCAATAGGAGCGCTTCATGTGCGTGCCATTCTATAGTAGTATTTCAGTTGTGCAAGCCATACTACTGGCATCTAGGCCCACATTAAGAAGTCAGCTGTTGTTACTTCTTACATTTTTATGTGCCATTTAAAGTTCACATCTATGGCACTAAAAGAAGCTAGTTCTATTTAATTATGAGAAAACCAAATTAAGATGTCGGTGCTCTTCGTATGAAGATAATCCTCTTCGTAGGATTTTAAATTAGAAACATGGCTATAATGCTGCTATAGAACAAACCATGATGTATGGCTTACTCTAATTCTGCAATTATATTTGTGTCTCAATAAGTTAAAAAAGATAAATAAATATTGGCAAGACAGAATCTGGGATAAAAGTAAATTGTCGAGAAAAAGAACATTGCCACCAGATTTCCAAAACATTATTTTGGAAAGATGGCCCTGGCTAAAAAAGAAATAGGCTAAAGATCGATACGTGAAAAACAGTAATTAATAAAATCATTTGGGGAAAAAAGCACAAAGTTCATTCGAAACTGAGTATCTAATATGTGATTACCCTGAAGGTGCTGGACAGTGTAATTTAATTATTTTAATCATAGTTTTACCTTAATATGCGCGATTATCTGGTTACAGATTTGTTTAAAATGTATCAAATATAGCATATTTAATTAGCTGATGTGTGTACTTCGTGTGACGTTTGGTAAAACTAAAGATGAAAATATTTTTAGGAATATTACTCATTTAATTGAAACGCCAGGTAACAAATTATCTAAATTCCCTTGAATTAAATCGCGAGGGAGCGCTTCACGTAAAAATAACAGAAAAATAATTCTTGACGTGGCCGTCTTATGTAGGATAACCTTTAATACTGGCCTTGTGAAAGGGCCACTAGTTAAGTTTTTTTGTTGTTGTTGTTATTGTTGTTGACATTTTAGAACGACACACTTCAGGTTGCGCTACATATCTCGCAGCTCTATTGAATACGCCCTAACTATCCGAAATCTGTCGAACGTGTCATATCTTAGACTTGCGGTGCATTAATTGTACAACTTGAATATTTACCAAAAACTGACTTTCTCTATTTTTGTGTACAGAAAAATCTTTAAGGAATCCAACACGACCTGTGTGTGTGTGTGTGTGTGCGTGACAGAAAGAGAGGGGGAGAGAAAGAGGCGCATGGGCGTGGGCCCTGTGTAAATGCCTTCGCTTTACGTGGAAGGTCGAGCGATTTGCAGGCCGCACATCCAGATATTTATGCAACTCGTCTTTTTCTGTGGAACCGTGAAAGAAATGTAGCGAATTATAAGGGAAGAACTCTAAAGTATATTGCATGAACAAACACAGGCCTATGATCTCCTCCCCGCTGTGCCAGAAGGGGGCCCGCCTTAACCACTCGCCATTATGACTTTTCTATGTTGCGCATGGCCCTCCCCTTTCTTTAGGCACCGGAAGTGTTTAATTCGCTTTGTTCAATCGGGTCAGGTCGCATTACATTAGGCCACAATTGTCATATACTGTATGTACATTTATGAAGATGTATTAGCGTGACACAAATGTAGCCTACCACACATGTAGCTGTGTTAATAATACATAGTTACGCGTGTAGGACTTCTTAATGAAATAGCAGAGAAGAGGCATAATTTAAACCATGTCCCTTGATTGATTGCACGTTGTCTCAGTTTTATAGAGGTTTATTAATTGCATTTCATATAATGTATAGAAAATAAAGTAGATGCTGTATGAATGGCAGACCCTCCCCCTCGTCCCCTATATGGCAGCCCACCATAAGTGCAGATAACATTGTTGGCTTTTAGCGCTGAGAGCGAGAGTGCGTGCAACGCCTCTTTACAACTCCAACAACAACCAATAAGAGCGCAGAATTGCATTAGTAGAGAAAAGTCCACCGAACGGAATATCATTGAACGGTACAACGAGTACAGCTAGCTTTGCACGGGATCCCTGCAAATGCTCTCTCTCTCTCTCTCTCTTTTTCTCTCTCTCTCTCTCTCTCTCTCTCCCCCCACCCCATCATCCCTGTGCCATTTTCCCCCAATCCGACACTTAATTGAGCAACCGGGACACCTCACGTGCAGGACTGATTTGTAGTTTGAACACGTGGCTCATTGAAAAAGGCAGAACTTAGGGTTTTTTTGTTTTCCGTTTTCTTGATGTTATTGAGAGGCGGTGCCTACACAAACGTGTCTGACAATTTAGTCGCATCGCCAAAGAATAAAGAAACTTTCTCTGGTTTCCTCCTAGCCCTTGCCTCGCAGAGGTGACGGAATAAATAATTCAGCTCGTTTAAATCAAGAGGAAACGCGAGTGCGCGCAACCACGGCGGCGATCTCGTCCATCAAATATCTCAGTAGCTTGGAGTGATTGGGAGAACACTCCCAGACCCTCCGCTGAGCGACAGTGCGGTTCTCTCTCCAAACACTGCCCATCCGAGCGACGCGATAAAGGGCTGCCCCTCTGCAACACGGTCGCTCTTTTTTTGTATACAACAAAATGAATAAGCTTTACATTGGGAACGTGAGCGAGCAGGCGAGCGCGCTGGACTTGGAAAGTATCTTTGAGCAGTGGAAGATACCTTTCAGTGCACCCTTTCTCGTAAAAAGTGGCTACGCGTTTGTGGATTGCCCCGACGAAAAGGTAGCGATGAGGGCCATTGACACTCTTTCAGGTGAGACTTTTATCCGAATGTGATTTTGTCCACCCTCCATATGAATTACAATGCACACGCAACGGTCGCGTTTAACAATTAAATGCCTATGCAAAGCAGGGATGTGCACGTAGATTGAGCAAGTGTTGAATATTCACTTTCAGTTTTTTAAACCACGGGCTTTACTCGTCGAGAACGCCAAGTCTCGCTTTAGAACCAAAATAACTGAACGGCAAGTGTCCATCAAAGTTGCAGCGTTGCTTGTCTAACCAGGGCGAAATGTGAAATGCTGTGTCCAAGTGGCGAGTGGTTGCACATATTATTTATTTGAATTAAAATTGTCTTCATGTTTGGTGTGGTTTTTAAACGCAGCTCGCAGCTCGTGGAGCACTTTCTGAATGTGAACTGAAGTGTTACTCAGAATTGGTCGTCTTCGAACTTTGCCATTGTAAAATTGTATCACTTTTATCGCTAGCTGCTCTAGAACACCAGGTGGTTGGGTTGCATTGGTGGCTTGTAGGCCTTTCGACTACTCCCCTCGTCTCCAGAATATGGGTTGATTATGTTTGGGATGAGTGTAAATTGTGTAAAGGCTGCAATATTTGCTGTAAATGGAACGTATAAGTCAGTGGACATTTTCGTGATTTTTCTAAAAACAAGTCAGTGTCTCGCTGCTCGTGGCTGAGGCCTTAGCGCAAGCGTGGGGCAAATTTGCCTTCCATGTTTAACCTCTGGGAATTTGTATCCATGAAAAAAAAAAAAAAATTAAAAACCTATTTTGCTTTAAGATGTCGTGGAAATTTAGTAGGCCTACATGTCAGTGTAGTTTCTGTACACGTAACATAAATAGGAATTTAATTTTTTTTGCACTTTAGTACATTGTAAACATTTGACACATAATAGACATTTTGTTTGAAATAAGAATGTGATTTATTAAAATACAATTAATATTTTTCAGGGAAAGTAGAACTCCACGGAAAAGTCTTAGAAGTGGAGCACTCTGTCCCTAAACGACAAAGGTAAGATTCATTTGTAAATTTCGCAATTTCATCTACGTTGAAATTGAATCCACGTTTTTGTTTTGAATTAATACCTCTAAATTTCTGTCCACTGTAGCCCTGCTTTTAAATGGGGATTCTTGTTTTTATTCTTTCAAATGACTAATTTGATTTGTTTTCGTTAATATGATCATTCAAACTGTTATTTGCGAGCTAAATGCATTATTAGGGTGGTGACGGTGTTTCATGCATCTGCATTAAATGTAAATCTGCCGGTGTGTTTAGTAACAAAATAAGGTGTGTAAGCTACTGGTTGAACCTCCATGCCAGCGTGAGGAATGTGGGTTTTTGTAACAAATCAGAGGCCCTTGATGTGCTGAGTTCACATATTACTGGGCCTTTAGGCCTTGACCAAATGTAGCAAGGAACGTAGCACGGTGTCCAACGTGAGAACACAAACGTAAAAATAAGACCGCACATGAATGTGCATTAATGGAGTCATGCTTGCAGTGGCGTCCATTTAAGAAGAAACTACTATTCAGTCATGCCGCTCACTCAGTGCTTCCGCCCCCTCTTCCCCTCCTCGCGCTGCTCAGGCACGAGATGGACTCCTCAGCGCGTGTGGACTGCAAGGGTCGAGGTCTTGTCACAAAACTGGTTTGTGGTTTCACAGGAACTGTAACTACTAAGACCCGGTGTAGGCTAACCCACAAAGCACTATATACCAACCGTGTACGATTGGGTTGCCGTTTTATTTTAATCAAGTTGACGTAACGACACTATAGCTAGCCTAGGCTATAATGAATATTCCCCTTATTTTCAATATACGTCCGAGCTACGTATATAATAAGGCTACACAATTCCTTGGCGTAGCTACTGTGTTTTTATTAATAACTAGCGTGCAGTGTTTTTAATATTGATTGCTCAGGCAAAAATCAACGCAGTTTACACACAGATTTTACGCGATATAGCCTACATTTATAATTGTTTAATTAAAGACGTTGCATTTTAAGCGTTTAAAACGTTTAATTCAAATAAATGCTACGGAGTGTTTGATTACTTTATTTAGATTTTTTTTCTCGTACTGGTTAAACGCATGTTAAGTTAATTTCTTTTAAATTTTAAGGTGGAACAGCTAATGTTAAATGTTGGTGACATGCAAGCCGTTTGGTTGCCATTTAATTTTTATCCACTAACCGTGTGTCAAACTATGGCTTAATATGCTGAGTTTTGTGTGTAAATTATAGAAAAACTATCATTTAAGTGTGTAATGCTCATTGTGTGTGTGCTGCACATGTGCTATAGCCTACTTGCTGATAGGACCAGGTCAGAGGTTGTGTATGTAAAGTTGATTTGAACTGCGAACCAATGAGAGTTAAGTATAGTGAAATGCATGATGGGAGTGATCTTGCATTCTATCATACGAGTCTCGGCTTAGGCCCTGCCCACCTTTACACACACACACAAAACATAAGATTTGGGTAAAGTTTGGCCCCTTAGCTCTCTCTCGTGTGTGTGTGTGTCAAGGGGTGCTGTGCATGCTATGGAGCCGTTTTCTGGGAGCTTTAGTGTGGTCAGGGTGGCAACGTGTGTACAAGGCTGTATGTACATGGGACTTAATTATGTAAATATTCAGTATTATTCACCTCAACATTTAGGCTGGATTATTTTATTTTTTTCCTTTTAATTCAGAATTGTAATTTTGTAGCATAGTTAAAATGTTTCATACATAACAACATGATGACCAGTCAGACTTTAACCAGTCTTGTGTGTACAACGTGAGCTTAGCGGGGGTCTGCATGGACAACCCATTGGCCTTTAAAAGTTTAGTTTCATACGCCATCTTTCATTTTGTAGCTTCCTCTTGATTACTAGCATAGCCGTTTTCACTCAGAGCTTGCGCTGTATGTGTGTGTGTGCATGCACACGTGTGTGTGTGTGTGGGGGGGGGCTTGAAGGGGGGCCCCAACTGGAAAAGAGAGTGGGGGAAAAGGGTCTTCAGCTAGAACAGATACTCTGTTGTGTGTGGAAATTTTTTTAAGCTTTGTGTGGTCTTTTTATTGTATTTAATAAATATTACAGTGCTGAAATTTGCTATTCTTAATGTTACTAAAAAAAAAAAATTCTATAACGTTTGCAAGTTGGGAAGAAACTATTCCTAGATATTTGGCTTTCTTTTTACTTTGGTTAAAAAAAAATGCTAAAATGTACACACACAAAAAAATTGGTTTCAGTAATATAATGTAAAGTGTCCCTTACAGCATAAAAAGTTCTATTTAATTGGTGTATGGTTGAAAACCCTCCCCTACTTTGGTATTTCAAGTCACACAATGTGTAGCTGCTATTTTATTTTATTTCTTTGTGCTAATGAATTTGGTGGTAATTTTATCAATTGTATTTTCTATTTTATTTTGTTTAACTTATGCAATATCAACTATGGTTGAAATGTTCTCTTTTTTTCTTGTCTTTTTACTCTTATGAACTAGTGAGTATAAAACCTAAATATTGAAGTGTCTTGATTCAGACAGAATTTTGGGTTCTTGTGATGGAGTCACGGGCTTGTGAATGATATGCAGCCATGTTTCCTGGTTCCTCCAGGAGTGTTTGTGTTGGGACGTCTACCCCAATCCCCCCATTGTGCTATGTATGTTCTTACACGTGTACACACAGAGACAGTTGTTGCATGTCCGTTGGATTTTGAAGTAAATGAAGATGCCCTCTACTTCCTTTACGTCACAACCAATCCCCCAACCCTTCTTTCCTTTCTTGTCTGTAGGCTAACATGTTACCATGGTAACCAGACCCCACCCCCTGGGGTAGAGAGAGTTTGTTACCCTGAAATGGGGCACTAACACCCCACCCCCGTCTTAACCCCCAACACAAACACACACACACACACACACACACACACACTCACTCACTCCCCTCTTGCTCCTATAGCTTAATCTGCCGTAGGAGAACATTCCATAATGCATTCCCACTGGAATGCAGACCTGGACTGGAAAAGCACACCAATCCCACCAAATTCCTGAAAAGAAAAGGGAAGTGTTTAATTCGTATGTCAAACCTGGAATGTCGTACGGCTGTACTTTCCGCTAAAGTTGGTTTTAAGTGAACGTAAAGGCTTACGAAATGGCATTTGGTTTTTTTTTTCCTTCTTTTTTTTTTTAAATTCACTCACCCCAGTTAATGCTATACTGTTGGCCTTGGCTCCCCCCCCCCCCCCCCCCCTTCTCTAGTCCTGCATATGTCTCTGTTCATTCAGTTGAGTGCTAATGTTTTCTTTGTGTCTGTTCCTTTTTAGTAGATTTAATTTTGATATGATTGTATGAACTAAGTTTTTTAAATTTAAAATATTGAATGTGTATATTGCTGTTTTAGGTTACGTAATTCTGTCAGAGCTTACAGCCACAGTGGATTTTAAGTGAAGCATGGACAGCTTCTCGTGTTGTGTGTGTAGTATCACTCTTAACCCATGACTTTAAGCTCAAAATTATTTTTTATATCAGTTTGTTTTCTCTATAGGAGCTTTTCCCTGTTAGATGTTAGCATAAGCCCTGAACTACCTGTGGTATTTTTGCCTCACTGGTTACAAAAATCAAATTTGGATTGCGCTGCCTTGGATTTTTTCACACCACAGACACGCTGGGGAAAACATGTCCAGGAATCACACAGATGTTAAATGCAAGTTGTGATGCATTTTGATCATTCCTGAGATGACTCCCAGTGATTGTTCC
The DNA here is from genome assembly GCF_963993115.1 of Abramis brama. Lineage (NCBI taxonomy): Eukaryota > Metazoa > Chordata > Actinopteri > Cypriniformes > Leuciscidae > Abramis > Abramis brama. Next base: position 14,971,774 of record NC_139974.1, on the reverse strand, counting down.
CCTCTTGACATGTACACTCTTCATGAGTGCAAATGTCCCTTACACCATGCACAACTTCATCTCTAGGCCTTACTCCATTTAGCGTTACAAAGCTAGGGTAGACGGTCTAGTTTTTTTTTAACATGCTTTAAGTTTAAGAGTTAATGTGTCAGTGAGTATTTGAACTTGTCAATTTCAAGGTAAAACAACAAATTAAAAGGTCAAAAATTGTTGCAGGAGTTAATGGTGGCAGTGTATGTCCAAATATTATATCCAAGCTTGTTCCAATTTGCAGAAGCATTATGGTATGACCATTTTGAGTTTGTATTTAGTTGCTACAAAGTCCTGAATTATTTACATGGTAATGTAGTGCTATTTAAATTTGTAACTGTACAATCTACATGACAGGAAATGGAGAAAATATGCAAATTTTTAGTTTTCCCTTTCTTTTTTTTTTTTGTCTAAATGAATAATCATAAATTCAGCTTGAAAACTGCTCAATTCTTAACTTTTTTTTTTGCAGCAAAGACATTGCTGTTAAAACAAGATCCTCCATCTGTTTTTTCACTGTCATTAAAACAACTTGCACAAGATGTTTTTTTTTTTTTGTTTTTTTTTTTGTGGTGGTGGTTTACTGTCTTTTAGGGAGGTGAAAGCTGACATTTCGATAGCCAGTAATTAGAGCACAATACACTAAGTAAATAATCCCGATCAACCATTGAGTTTATAAAGCCATCAAAACTGTTGATGCACACTGTTTGCTTTAAGCACCTATGTGCATCGACATTGATTACTCTATTATGGTGGGTCAGTTTCTTGAACACCAGTGTCCTGCGAGTCCCCTATTATTACTATTTAGGCCCCAGTCTATGTACATGTGTAAAACGTGTGTGTTTGAGAGAGGGAGTGTGTCTACCTGTTCAGGTAGAGGCTTGTTTGTTCCCATGTCCTCTGTACATTCTGTTCTTGTTAATGTTAGTGTGTAAATACGCAAGTATACAGACCGTGAACTTTGGAGCCGTGTAAAGTCAAGTGGCCGGTTATAGATCTTTCACAATCGCTACACCAAAACATACACATTATTATTGAAACCTATATTAAAATAAAAGTACTGGTCTTTAAAATCTATACCACCATTAAAATTGATTTTACAGTGCCAACTGACATTTACTGGCTCTGTATAAATCTGAGAAATGCTGTCATTTCTAAATGAATCTGAAGAAAGTGTAGGCCATCAGTATCTTTTTTTTTCTTTTTTTTTTTTCTCCATGGAATAATTCATTTGTGCAGTTTATATTAGGATTGTAGCCAAGTTGTCTTTGTACTCGTAGTAATGTAAACATTAAATACCTTGTCAGGGTTCTTGACTGCTACAGGTGTCTTCCTCAAAAGTTAACTGACACATTCTTCACATTATTGACAAAATAGTTGATTCATAATGGATTTGGTTGTAGTCTCTGACCAGTTGGTATTGTAGACAGTGTGCTGTTTTGAATTTCTTAAACAAAAAAAAAACCCTGCAGAGTTTAGATCAAACTCACCTGCCTGTGATCTTTTTATTTTTTTTATTTAACTTTTTGTTTCCTAGTGATCCTGAAGAACTTGATTAGCTTTCTAAGGTGTGTTTGATCAGGGTTGGAGCTAAACTCTCTAGGCCAAGATTTGGGGAACCCTGACCTATGGTATAATGTTTGAATCAAGCTTGTCCATTATATAAAACCACCTTTAAGTTCACCTTTAAGTTCACCCTACGTTATCTAATTATGTCAGCGTTTGTGAAATCAAGGCATGTGGCAATATGCCAAACATCTCAGACATAATGACATCTTGTATAGTCAGGTTTTATCAGTCTGCTATATATGCAAAATCAATTGCATCTACAACTGGAGGATAATTAAAACACATCTGGCTCTGAACATGTACATGTTAAATAATAACTAGAATTATCTTGACTAAGGGTGTTTAAATCGAGATACATGAGTCAGCAAGGTGTTCAGACATTGGTAAGAGATTTTTACCATTGTTTAAGTTTTCATGCTGCTTTACGAAAAGCTAGGGACCTTTGAGATGATTGATTGAGACTTTCGGAGACTTCAAGGTGACTGTATTAAATGAGTTTTAAAGGAAACCACTGTCAAAAAGCCTTTTAAAAGGCCTGAGCCTTTTCTACCTATTTGAACAGGTTTACTGTTCCCTTTCTGTGGCTGTAATGTACTTAAAAACCAACTGATATGTACACTTAAGTCGTTGGACTTTCACCATTTTCTACACTCTAGCTGATTACCTCCTTCACATATCGTTCCATGAGAAGGATGGGCAACCTTTCTGTATCAATTATCTTGATTTATAAACCCCAATTCCAGACTCAGTTGTAGTAGGAGACTGGTTTACGTTAAGTATCTTTGTTTCCTAATACAACAAATCCCAGGTTGTGTTTGTTCCAGTTGATGGACTCCAGTATGTCTTTTTGCTATCTTGGTATCAATGGCTCACAAAACCACTAGCTTGCTTCCCTCTTGTCTGATGAGTTACTTATGTTTGCTAATATTGCCCCTAACTGGATCCCTAATCTCCAATTACATGTACCATATTGTCAGATAATTTCTTTGAGTTATGAAGGAACAGCTAATGCATGTATTTGCAATACATTGGTGTTTGCAGGTCTACATATTGAAACTGAGGTCTTTAGAATTACTAAAACTCCATCTATGGGAGATTATGTAGCTTAAATAAACCTAATTTTTTTCAAGATCAAACCCATTTTCTATTTGCTGTTTGCTGTGTTAGAGAGGCTGTTTGATTGGACACAATCTAGCTTTAATTTACCAGTAATTTCCTTTCGTGGAAACCAAAGTGGGAAGTGGAAGGACTTCTGGTGACAAGTCTCAACTAAGAAATGGAAAATGTATAGAAATTGACAATTACTACATTGATTTGTAGGGGGAAAAAAGCCTATTTCAGAGTGCAAGTTTCAATTTTTATTTTTATTGTATTACAATGACCCCTCTCTTTTTTTCCTTTTTTTTTCAGGAGCTGCAAGCTGCAGATCAGGAATATCCCCCCTCACATGCAGTGGGAAGTAAGTGACGCGCGCTCTCTCTCTCTTTCTCTCTCTCTCTTTTTCTTTTTTTTTTCCATTTTCTCCTCCTCCTCCTCCGAGGTGAAGGGGCTTGTATGAGGTGTGGTGTTGAAGCCATACTGTGACTTGCCGGCTCACCACCACACCTCAGCAACACTATTATTTAAGCCAGCAGCCCTCCTGAGTAATGTCCTAGAATTTGACATCTTGGGCCTTGTGTTTTAAGTAATTATCCTTCATATGTATCCTTCATATTAATCAATGTTTCAAACGGCTTTTTGTGAAGTAGCCTGTTGTGTATGTTCGTTTTAGAGGTGTGTGACTTGTGAGTGAGGTTTGAGCTCTGGGAAGCCTCGTCATGTGATGTAGAGTTACAAAAATTGCTTTGAAAAAAGATTTGGATCTAAAATACTTGGCATTAAAAAAAATCCTGATTTTGTGCCGTTATCTCACAAGATGGATGGGTATTATCTGGCTTTTCTTGATTAGCATAGTGTGGGTGCCAGTCTAGAACAGATCTAGTAAAAGCATATGATGTTCAGTTAAAAAAAAATCCCCTTTACACCTACTAACCCATTATTCTTGTCTTTCACTTATCAGATCAAACTATCTGTAGAAGTGATCAGTACGGTTCAGTACTCTGCTCTTTGCCCTCCTGCTTCTCATCTGAGCTTGAGACAAGATCTCACTGACCCTTTGAAAGCGTGCATGACATGCTCGTTTTGCGTATCCCTCTTTCTCGCTCCATTCTTGCAAGTTTACATGGCTGCTCGTGAACATAGCCTTACAGAAGTCTACAAAAGTGCTCTGATCATAGGAATCAGTTCAGATTCAAAACTGCGTTGTTTCCCCAGCTTTTGGGGGTGCTGGGTAGGGGGCTTCTCAACTACCAGTTTCATTTAAATGTATTATTACAGTAGTAGGTCATTGCCTCTTTGATGTTGGATTAAATGTAATGATTTAAAGAAACAGAGTCGACAATAACTACAATTAAAATGGCGACTAGCTGTGATTTCCATCATAGATTTAGTCAGCAACATAGGGAGCTTTCGGTGTGTGTGGTTTATTTTTTTTCCCTAGCCAACTCAATATAATAAGCTTTTAATAGAACTGCTGTATGTATGTTTGTGCAAAACCTGCTAATGGTTAATGATTATTATTATTATTATTATTATTATTATTATAATAATAATATAAGAGGTGTGAATCTTCACTTGCCTCCTGAACCAATTATGGTTTGGAGAATAACAATTAGATTATAAAATGATTCTCGGCGCTTCATAATGTATCTTTTCCCAATTCTCATTAACTTTTTATTTTAATAGAAATAAGAACAAATATGCAAAAAACAAGCAGTAGAGCTAAAACAATATAAGAAAAAAGTAAATAAACAGTGCTTTACTTTTTTTCATTTACATCTATTTATCAGAAGCATTCAAGTAAGACGTACAGAAATTGAATAATCAAATGTAAGAATAATTACTGCATAATCACTGCACACTGTATCATTAGCATCACTTATTCTTGTTTGCAGCAGTCCTTTTGCATATTTTATTACAGGTAAAATGAGTAAATAAAGTCTACTGGGATTGTTTGCAGTCACAGTAAAACAGCTATAATATATGAAGTGTTGTGACCGATTTAAAGGCTATATCAATATGTATCGATCATGATTACTTAAAGTGTTCCTTGACAATATTATGAATTATGTTGATGTAAGTAAACCTGAAAAGCCTCATATATGAAAAGTATGAAAAACAAAGTATTGTAATAGTTTATTGCACCTATAGGCAAAAATATTAGTTTTAAAAAAGCATGTTTGGAGTATCATAATTGAATTGATATGTTAGGCTTTTATGGCTCTCATTGTATGATCGTAGAATATGGACTTCATACTCGAGGAAAGAAGCAGAGGTCCAGACTGAGCAAAAATATTAAATTTGTAGGCAATATGCAGTTGCGCATATATATATATATATATATATATATATATATATATATATATATATATATATATATATATATATATATATATATATATATATATATATATATATATATATATATATATATATATATATATATATATATATATATATATATATATATATATATATATATATATATCTTTAATGTCCAAAAAGATTAAATTCTGATAGCTTGTAAATGTAAATCAATTAGATATTTATCTATATAGCAGACTACTTGCAAAAAGTGCATATATCAGTTGTCATTTTATATCTTCCAATAATATGTCTTACTTTCTTTAGGTTCACTTCCACTACATAGAACTGTTATTGGTCTTTGATCCATCAGGGAATGCAGTGTATCTGCAGCAACAGTAATGGGGGATCAACAATATGGTATTGGTATTCATATTCCGGACCGAAGCTCTATCTTCACAGCTCAGACTCGAGCGTTGTTGTTGGTTCTAGAAAATATTGAGAAGGGTCAAGGGTCTGTTTAATTGCCTCCGACTCAATGTCTTGTCTTAAAGCTCTTGAATCCATAAAGACTGACCACTTTGAGATTGAAATTTTATCTAAACTAGAGCTTTTACAGAAGGAAAACTTTAATTTGATATTTTTCTGGGTTCTGGGACGTGGCTGCCAGGGAAGTGCTTGACCTGGAAATATCAAATACCACCTTCTGAATCCAGACCATTAATTAGCTTATATGTCACTAACAAGTGGCAGATAGAATAGAATTAATATTTTTAAAAAAATGTAAAAAAAATAAAGAAAGCCCAGGATAAAAAGACCTGACTAAGTCATCTTGAAAGGGTAACTCAAGACTCGCATTTGGTTTTCTATCGAAAGGCGAAGCTCCTCCTTTGACTCTTGTCATGTTCCTTTGACTGGTAAACATATTCTGTTGGACTGTAATTTTTATGATGCTACCAGAAAACATTGTCAAGTTGAAATGTTCAATATAGTATTTTAAATGGCATGGATTGTTTACCTTGTGTTTGTCATATAAATAGCCCTGATGCTAACATGGCATTCATTTTAATAAACTCAAGATATTTAAATGGTTAGTTTTATGATCAAAGCTCCGTATTTTTTTTATTGTGGGGCAAATGTACAAAGAAACAGTCCTCAAAAGCCTGATGTATCTTTCTTTAAATAGTGGGGGTTTTTTATGGTTGGTTGTAAGAGTAATCAAGTAAACTGGAGTTGCTTAAGTCCAGTATGTGTTTTTAAAGTAAATTTATTCTTGCGTATACTTTATAAAAATCTGTAAAGATTTCACTGTAAAACATCACTTGCATTATCAAGTAAAAGAAAATAAACACCTTCATGTGATGAAGTATAAACTATCAATCATAAGGCATGTAGTAGATTGTGAACAACAGGTGTTTCAGCGAAATTGTGATTATGCTGAATCGAGGCCTTAGAAATTGATATAGTAGTCTTTAGGGTTAATATTTTTTTTTTTATCTTAATATTTTTGTCTAAAGGTTCCTAAAAGATGCTGTAAAACTTGAACAGTGTTTTATTCGACTTAAGAACCACTTTTCTCTGATATTGTTGTACGTAATTGTGTCTGGTGTAGACTGAGAACAGAAACTAATTGGTGTGTAAGTGAGTTTGTTTGTTTTTCTCTCCCTAGCATTTTTAATTTTAATACCATGTCAAAACAGTTCAACTTTTAAAAGTGTTTCATTATTACCTCTGAATTTAGTTTCAATTTCTTTGCACAGCTGTGTAAAAAATCTCCTATTTAAATGGCCACATGCTTTCTGTTTCCTTTTCGTGTTGAAGTAGCTATGATCCATACTCAGGTAGAAGACATTAAGAGAAGACAGTAAGAATGATGTATTCTCTTAAGAGAACATTCTGGGGGAAATGTTTCTTAAATGGATTATAGAACATTGACCATTTAAACCAGTTTAATTATTATAATTAAACATGTATGTATTAATATATTCCAGAGTTTGTCACCTGTGTGTGTGGGGGGGTGTGTGTGTGTGTGTTTTGATCAATACACCGATATAGCAGACTTTAACTCCTCGTGGCCTCATTGTCTCATATGTGAAAAATGAAATATGATGTCTTCCCTGAATAGATAATAGGCACACAGACTGGTTTTCTTACAATCACAATTCAGTATGCAAATGGTTGGAATTGAATTGATGGAATTCTTTAACAATCTATCAGTAAAGTGAATGGGATGTTGTCAACTTATTAAAAAGTATCTATTTACAAGGCTGATGTAATCTGCAAAACTTTTGTATGCATTCTGTACGTTTTAAGCAGTTAGGTCTGAATTTGAGAAATTTGTTGGGGGGGGCTGTTAGCACTGTAAATAACACCTTTAATGTTAAACGTGTATATAAAATATCAAAATGAAACTTGTGTAAATTTTGCGTCATCCTGATATACTAGGTTTTCTGCAGCAGAATTCTGCTGAAGTATTTATGATCCATCTGATGAATCATGTCTACTCAGGTTTTGCCTTGTGGCGTTAAGCTCTGTTGCTGGATAATACTAATCTGTTTGTAGTCCATTAACCCGGAAGACAATGATCATTTGAACCATGGGCTTCCTTGGGAATTTCCAGTGACTTTAAGACTTGTAGATACCTTCACGTTTTGTTCTATAAGTTGCTACGACTACCGCAAGTATGTGAGTTTCTGTGCTTGACAAAGCGAACCATTGTAAATCCCTATGTTGTAACTTATGTAATACTGCAAGAAATGTACTAAAAAAAAATAATAATAAAAATCAACTATGTAGTAAATGCTTTAAAATTCACTTTTGAAGTATGATTGTCATTTGTTTTGGAACAAAGCATGAGTCTTTTAAAGTGATGTTTATCACAGACCTTTTTTTTTTTTTTTTTTTTTTTGAGAAAAAACAAAACAAACTGAAACCGCTATGCTAAAAAGCCATAAATTCCAGAAGGAACCCATGGTGAATTAGCCTCTCAGTTTGGCAGATTAAGTCAATTGTAAAGGTCATAAAGGCTCACTTTATTTATTTATTTTAGCCTGTAGTCCATTTGTGAAAGAAAGCTAGATAAGAAGAGTCATTATTTTAGTGTACTGTTCAGAAGTTCAATTTTTTTTTTCTCTCTTATGCTTACCAAGGCTGCATTTATTTAAACGAAATACAGTAATATTGTGCAACATTATTACAATTTTAAATAACTTTTCATATTATTTAAAATGTACTTTATTTCTCTAGTGGCAAAGCTGAGTTTTTGACAGACATTCAGTCCACATTGTTCCATGATCCTTCAGAAATTAATTTTATATGCTAATTTGTTGCTGAAGAAACTTTTTTTTTCTTTTTTTTTTATTGTTTGAAGTGTGTATATATTTGTCTTTACTATCACTTGATCAATTTAATTATCCTTGCTGAATAAAAGCATTTTATTATTTTAAAAGTACAAAAAGAGTACTTTTTCAGCAGTACATCTCAATAAATAATTTGAGAGAATTTCGGATGTACTATTTTTAAAACCACAAGCATTTAGTTGGATATGCTGTATTTATATTCAGATAGGTGTATCAACTTGGCATGAACCAAAAGTTAACAAAAAAAAATTGGACCTTGTCTAATTGTTTTATTTCCCATGCACTTGCAAATACACTTACTTAATTTATAGTGCATTAAATTTCCATCTCTTATTTCAGCTCAAAATGAATCGGCAGTCACATGATGTCAGGCTGCAAAAATGTCAAGTACCTACTTAAGCGAGATTTAGTTATTTAATCTCTCCCTTTGCTTTTCTTTGAATTTGACCTGCCATTTGTGTTCAGTTAGAAGGTATGTGTATTGTCTTGTTACTGTGGGCACATGTTGAGATCTTGGAGTGTGTGTGTGTGTGTGTGTGTGTGTTATCTGTGATGGCGTAGCTTTGGGGATGTGCATTTTGCTGTGTGACCAAGCTCAGGCGAGCTTAGCCGGGGCTGGATTTTAACCTGCTGCCCCGTCTAGCTACAGGCCTGCTCCATGTGCGGACGCCCAGAATGTGTAGATCAACCCCACTCCCCCCCCCTCCCACCTTTCCCCTCACTGCATGTTGTCTGAAAGCCAACCACACCCCCTTCCTCTTTCACCCGACTGAAGGAAGCGTCGTCTTATTGGCCTGGACTCAATGACTGACTGGTTATGTAGCCAATGACTAGAGATGCACAATGGCTGCTGGGAATTCCATAGTAATGCACACGCCAACCAATAGGACTGCTTGTAATGGAGAAGGGAAGTGGCGGTGGTTTGGGGCATTATGTGTGACGTATAGGGGGCTGGTGTATGTGAAAGCCTGTAGGCTTCCTTTTACCCATGTTCAGTGTTTGCCTGCACGCCTCCTTAAGAGCAGGAGTGGTAGAAGCGAAGAACTGTGGCAAATGAGGTGTAAAACAGTGCTATTTATTTATTTGGAGAGGATATTATTTTTTTAAAGTATAAGATACCATAAGTGTGCTTTTGAGTTCAAATCTTTGGTCAAGACCCCTTCAAATCATTAAGAGGCAAACTGCTTAAAGTCAACATGAAATGAAAAATCACCCTATTTATTTTCAGAATGCATGTTATAGATCTTAATGTGAACAATTTATCCGTGTGGGTGTTTAAAAAAAAAAAAAAAGGTAGTTTGTCACAACTGGACATTCCAGTTAAAACAGACTTCGCTCTAGTGATGTATGCTGGACTTTTCCAATCATATATCCCATTTATTCCACTTTAACCCCTTAATCTAAGCCAACTGATGCATACAAAGTTCCTTTTCCATTTCGATAATCCGTTAAATTTCAGATTAACATCGCATTATGAAAGATCTATTGTTACTTTGTTTCATTAACTGCAGTGACTATGTATATTGAAGAAAATGTATGTTGTCATTTACACTCCCTCATCTGTTCCAAACCTGTGTGACTTTCTTCTGAGCAACACAAAAGCTAATGGCTTTTTTGTTTGTTTTTGTTTTAAAAAACTAAAAATGGTTCAGAAGCAACCATTTCTTCTGACACAGAAGAAAAAGTCATGCCGGTTTGGGTGAGTAAATGGTTTTTGGGTCAACTCTTAACTTCAACCGTTCAATATTTTTGACCCCATTACTTAGACTATTTGGTTATTTCTTGGAGTTCTACCTCCAGTCTCTTACACCATTAATCTTATTCTGAAGGTTTGTTTCTTGTCTTCACCAACAGGTTTTGGACGGGTTGTTAGCCCAGTACGGCACAGTGGAGAGCTGTGAACAAGGTAGGATGTGCTCTTCAGCAGATTGTTACTTTAGTAATTCATATATTAAAAGATTAGTTAATTCTCTCCCCTTCTGTCTTCCTCCTTTCTATTCCATCTTCAGTCAACACTGACACGGAGACTGCTGTAGTCAATGTGCGATATGCCGCCAAGGACCAAGCCAGAGAGTGAGTATCATCTGCCTCGGATTCGGCCGACTCGGTCACCACCCCACCCCCTCCAGTGCATCTCTGTCCCACGTCTCGCAGTGAAATGTGAGACTGTCGGTTACACATGCACTGCTATTGGGATTTATTCAGCAATTATAATAACTCATTCAGTGCCACCTACTGTTTGATTAGTTGAACTGCAGAGCGGTCACAGGGGTTGGTGAAGAAGCCTCTGGTAAATGAATGGAAAGGCTTGGATAAAAGAATCTTCTGCAATTGTTTGCACACAATAGGGAGTTCCTGTTACCATCCGCTAGTAGATGTCAATGAAAGATTTGGTGGCTTTAAAGGGCTCTGGCATTACATCATGTCTAAGCCTTAAGCGAAACCGATGGGGAGTTGAAGAGCATACGTTTTACATGTGTCCTGTTTGAGAAGAAAGCTGAAAAGCAGATTTCATGCCCTTTGTCTCAGTCGCCAGGGCTATTCCCCGAAAATGGCCAATATTGAATAAAAAATAGTTTTGCAAAACACTGGGCCTCATTCATGGAATGTTCATTAAAACTATTTTTGTATAAACTGTTGCAAAAATTGAATTATGTATATTTACTAAATGCTCTTATAAATGAGGCCTATCTTATTTTCAGCAGTTGTTTTTTATACTTGTACTATTTTAATTTGTTCCAAATCAGCAAGAGCCAATCTGTTTAAAGGGATAGTTAAACCAAAAACTTTTTACATTTTTCAAATGTGTTTATGCAATAATATAATCAATATTTTGCTGAAATGCAGAATTGCATTCATTAATGAGGCCCAGTTTTATTTTTTTTATTCAACTAAGCATAATATCCCACACATAAAAGTGGGATGTTTGTTTATAAAAGTAGCGTTGTTCATCCATCATTGCTTTGGTCCTTTCACTGAAATATAACTTCTAAATGAAACATGATTTTTAAAAATGAGTTCTTTAATAAAAAGATCTGTTCTCGTTAGTAAGTTAATGTTTCCTCTGCGCTCACTTTTCCAGAGCATTGGACAAATTAAATGGCTTCCTTATGGAGAACTACGCACTAAAGGTTTCCTATATCCCAGATGAGACGGCTACAGCAGATACCCCTGCCGTGGGCGGCAGGAGAGGTTTCAACTCACGCGGACCGCCTCGTCAAGGCTCTCCCAATCTGGGCGCGAGACCTAAACTACAGTCAGACGTGCCTCTACGCATGTTGGTGCCCACCCAGTTTGTAGGAGCTATTATTGGCAAGGAAGGTGCTACCATCCGCAACATAACCAAGCAGACTCACTCAAAGTAAGAATGCTCTGTGTACGTACTTGTAAACAGTCCCGTTTCACAATGCGCACAAGTACCACATATTAACATTACAACATTTACACTCAACACTGAGCCTATTTGCTCTATATACCAGTTTATTAAAATCTTTTGCAATATTGGATTTAATGAAATCGAACTGATCAAAGTTGTATTCTCGATGATTGAAGAATTTGATTAAATAAAATCAATGTATTTAATAAAATTATAAAATCACTCTCCAAATTGATGCATTAAAGACTGTTTTTGAAAAGTTTGTTTAAAAAGTGTAACCACTGCTTGATGCGTAATTATGTACAACTTAAGTGGTTAGAAAAAAATATTGGCCCATTTTACAACCAGTTTTCAAATTCCCAGCTCTGTAGATGATGTACAAATGATTTTAATGGTTTCCGATTGTGCAAATGTACTTACAATACCAATCAAACGTTTGGGGTTGGTAAGAATTATTATTTTTTTTAACAGTATATGTTGCTCAAAATTAATATCCAAGTCATATCTTTTCATGTTAATGTATATATAAAAAATAATAATAATTCTGTCATGGCAAAACTGAATTTTCTGCAACTATTACTCAAGTCTTCATTGCCACATGATCCTTCAGAAATCATTCTAATATGCTATACTCAGGTAACATTTCTTATCAACGTTGAAAAACTACTTTTTTGTGGAAATCGTAAGACTTTTTTTTTCAGTATTCTTTTGAATAGAAGTTCAAAAGAACTGTATTTGTTTTAAATGGAAATCTTTTGTAACGTTATGAATGTCTTTACCTGTCACCTTCGGTCTATTTAATACATCCTTGCGTTTGGGATGGGAACCCAGCGTTGGTCAGACTGCTCTAACAAGTTGATAACATATTGTGTATGTGCACACAGGATTGATATCCATCGTAAGGAGAATGCAGGGGCAGCGGAGAAGCCCATCACTGTTCACTCCACTCCAGAGGGATGCAGTTCTGCCTGTCGAAACATCATGGAGATCATGCAGAAAGAGGCAATTGACACTAAAATGTGCGATGATATACAAACTCTGTCATTCTGTTTCTGTTGATCCCTTTTTGTATGTCATACTACACTGTTACACAAACTTGGTCCCAATTTGTGTACTTGTGCACTATTCTATGACGTTTTGTAGTGTAAATAGTGCGAGTAGTTCTCACTGAAAATTCCCAAAAGTGCACTTTAAATCCCCGGATGATGCACTAAATTGACAGAAAAGTTGCAGCTTTAATTACATAGCGGAGGGAGAATGACAAAATATCCATATAGAATTCATACACTACACTGTTAAGTACATAGTGCATAAGTACATTGTGTACAGTGTATCATGTGGGACACAACTATAGTCATTTACACTCAATGTTGCACATTTAGTCACATTAAACCCATTATACCCTCCATATACACAGCACTGAGGAAATCCCTCTAAAGATTCTGGCTCATAATAATTTTGTCGGCCGTCTGATTGGAAAGGAGGGACGCAACTTGAAGAAAATTGAACAAGATACTGACACAAAGATCACAATCTCACCGTAAGTATTTTTATTTTTATACTTTATACCTTGAGGTCTGTTTGCTTGGTTATGTTTCCCAGCATGCACCATGACATGAATAAATCATGTACACTGGGTTGAATCTTTATTCGGTACCATACAAACTTCCGAAGATGTCATTTATTCTGCAGAGATCATTGTTTTAAAACTTTGCTCGAGGCAACATTCTCAGATATACACTGTGTGACCCACTGAATATGCATTTAACTTGTCCAGTGGGTTTATCCATGCTGCACAGTTCAGTTGGAGTGTTTGGATTCCATCCAGCATATTACTAAATAATGTAGGCTGCATAATAATGAGGACTGTTACTTCAAGTGGTAGTTTGACCTTCAAATGTGAGGGGATTTAGGTTTTTATTATTTTATTATTATATATTACTAAATTATGCCTCTTTCTCACTTTTATCACTCGTGTGTGACTGGTTGCCTCTTTTGGCACACATGTCTAAGGTTGATGACTCCGTCTATGCCACTTTACCAAAGGACTTAACTTGGTGTGTTTTCGCTTTGCTTCTACTGGTTATCTTTAGTGTTATTTTAGTATTAATTAGATACTATTATAGGATTTATTGATATTTTGAATTGGCTTTTATTTTCTCTTTTTTGTTCTTTTTTTTCCCAGTAATTTTGTGCATTTGTCATTTATATTTGGCTTTATTAGTTTTGGTCATTTTAGTACTAATTTAACTTAAGCCATGGCAATATTGGTAATTTTTCTAATTTATTTATTCGTATATGTATAAATGTATAAAATAAATATATGTATACAGTATATATGTATACGTGTGTGTGTATATGTGTGTGTGTGTGTGTGTGTGTGTATATATATATCACTTGCAAAATAGCAGGGTGTTCAAATACTTATTTTCCTCACACTAATTAATTTATATATATATATATATATATATATATATATATATATATATATATATATAATTAATTAGTGTGAGGAAAATAAGTATTTGAACACCCTGCTATTTTGCAAGTTCTCCCACTTGGAAATCATGGAGGGGTCTGAAATTGTCATCGTAGGTGCATGTCCACTGTGAGAGACATAATCTAAAAAAAAAAAATCAAGAAATCACAATATATGATTTTTAACTATTTATTTGTATGATACAGCTGCAAATAAGTATTTGAACACCTGTCTATCAGCTAGAATTCTGACCCTCAAAGACCTGTTAGTCTGCCTTTAAAATGTCCACCTCCACTCCTTTATTATCCCAAATTAGATGCACCTGTTTGAGGTCGTTAGCTGCATAAAGACACCTGTCCACCCCATACAATCAGTAAGAATCCAACTACTAACATGGCCAAGACCAAAGAGCTGTCCAAAGACACTAGAGACAAAATTGTACACCTCCACAAGGCTGGAAAGGGCTACGGGGAAATTGCCAAGCAGCTTGGTGAAAAAAGGTCCACTGTTGGAGCAATCATTAGAAAATGGAAGAAGCTAAACATGACTGTCAGTCTCCCTCGGACTGGGGCTCCATGCAAGATCTCACCTCGTGGGGTCTCAATGATCCTAAGAAAGGTGAGAAATCAGCCCAGAACTACACGGGAGGAGCTGGTCAATGACCTGAAAAGAGCTGGGACCACCGTTTCCAAGGTTACTGTTGGTAATACACTAAGACGTCATGGTTTGAAATCATGCATGGCACGGAAGGTTCCCCTGCTTAAACCAGCACATGTCAAGGCCCGTCTTAAGTTTGCCAATGACCATTTGGATGATCCAGAGGAGTCATGGGAGAAAGTCATGTGGTCAGATGAGACCAAAATAGAACTTTTTGGTCATAATTCCACTAAACGTGTTTGGAGGAAGAAGAATGATGAGTACCATCCCAAGAACACCATCCCTACTGTGAAGCATGGGGGTGGTAGCATCATGCTTTGGGGGTGTTTTTCTGCACATGGGACAGGGCGACTGCACTGTATTAAGGAGAGGATGACCGGGGCCATGTATTGCGAGATTTTGGGGAACAACCTCCTTCCTTCAGTTAGAGCATTGAAGATGGGTCGAGGCTGGGTCTTCCAACATGACAATGACCCGAAGCACACAGCCAGGATAACCAAGGAGTGGCTCTGTAAGAAGCATATCAAGGTTCTGGCGTGGCCTAGCCAGTCTCCAGACCTAAACCCAATAGAGAATCTTTAGAGGGAGCTCAAACTCCGTGTTTCTCAGCGACAGCCCAGAAACCTGACTGATCTAGAGAAGATCTGTGTGGAGGAGTGGGCCAAAATCCCTCCTGCAGTGTGTGCAAACCTGGTGAAAAACTACAGGAAACGTTTGACCTCTGTAATTGCAAACAAAGGCTACTGTACCAAATATTAACATTGATTTTCTCAGGTGTTCAAATACTTATTTGCAGCTGTATCATACAAATAAATAGTTAAAAAATCATACATTGTGATTTCTGGATTTATTTTTTTTAGATTGTCTCTCACAGTGGACATGCACCTACGATGACAATTTCAGACCCCTCCATGATTTCTAAGTGGGAGAACTTGCAAAATAGCAGGGTGTTCAAATACTTATTTTCCTCACTATATATATATATATATATATATACACATATTAGATTAATTTAAAAAAAAAAATTCTTCAGCTTTATTTCTACGATCAAATATTTTTAATAGTTTTAGTTAATGTAACACTAGATTTCTTTAGCATATATTTGTATTAACAGAGCTACTTCATGTTTCTTTATCTTTCTTTCCATATCCCTCCAATCCTAGTCTGCAGGATCTGACCTTGTATAACCCAGAGCGCACCATTACTGTTAAGGGTACATTAGATGCTTGCTCAAAAGCAGAAGAAGAAGTCATGAAGAAAATCCGCGAGTCCTATGAGAATGATGTAGCCGCCATGCATGTAAGTCTGCAATGATATCATTATGGATTCATTTTCATATGAGACTGCATACAGCACGACAACAAAATATCTGCCCTTTTATTCCTCTAGCTACAATCTAACCTGATTCCAGGGCTCAATCTAAACGCGTTGGGTATTTTTCCCGGTGCAGCGGGTGGAGGGATGTCACCCTCTGTGGTATCAGGACCTCCGGCAGGGGCTCAAGCTGGCTATCAATCTTTTGGGGTAACAAAATTAGCTATAATTGTCTGTATTTGTGTGTGAGAGATGTATGTTTGGTGTACACTTATGCAAGTTGAGAGCGTGTTAATGTACGTATAGTGTTGTCAAAAGTGCTGACTTTGGTACCAAGTCGGTACTAAAATTTAAAAAATGTGACACTTTGAGCGCTGTTGAGCGGACCAGTCCACTGATAGACGCCTGCTTTCAAACGCTCTGTGTGGATCTGTGCAAGCGCTAGGTGAAGATCATCATTAATGTGTGTGTGTATATATACAACATGTTTTTGAAGCGTTGATCATTGTAGCCAATCACAGACATATTTGATGAGCGTTTGAACACAATGGGCAATCAGAGGTGTTTCCGATTCCGCTCAACAGCGCTCAGTCACATTTTTAAAACTTCAGTACCGACTTGGTTCCGGAGTCTGTACTTTTGACACCGCTATTTACGTATGTAACGGCAATATGTACAGTTGGCGCCTACAGCCGTGGACAAATTATTGGCGGTGACATAAATAGTTTTCCTTTGTTTGCTGCTTAAGTTGTTGTGGTGTTGATTCACATTGTTTCTAGATTATTGTGCAGAGTGATCATGTGCAAAAAGGCCTCATTGGCCAAAGAAATTAACACTGACAAAACCCAAATTTCATTATTTCATATTTTTGGCCCTGGCACAAAATGACCAGCTAACTTATTTTCACTAATATCATCAGTACATGGGGAAAGTGTGAACAAGTACTAGACATTACCGCCAGTGAAGAGCTTTCTCAATATTGGCAGCAGGTGGGTATGAAGAAGACTTTTGGACAATGGCTTGGTGTCAAAAAGGGCAGAAAAGAAGCCATGAGTCGTGTTGCGCCAACAGTGAAGCATCATGAAACCATCCATGGGTGGGGTTGCTTTTCATCCAAGGAATCGTGCTCTCTCACAAGTATGCCCAAAAACACTGCCATGAATAAAGAATGGAATCAAAATGTCCAGCAAGAACAACTTCTCCCAATGATCCAGAAGCAATTTGGTGATCCGTGCATTTTGCAGCATGTTTGAGCAAGAAGACAACAGTGGTAATGAAGTGGCTTGAAGATCATTACCGGTACATAGCAATTTTGGATCTGTGGTAGGTTTTGGCCCAGAAGCTGATACCCAGCATGCCAGAGTGAGTTGCAGAGGGAGGCTATGAAGAAGGTGACAAACTTTGCGTAACAATTCATGCCACTGCCTATATTTTTGATCACGGCTGTATAGTGTGTGTGTGGGAGTGTGCGTGTTAATGTGTATGTTTCTTCCTTAGTGCAGCGTGTTTGGGAGTGAGGTGCCGTTTTGGGCCTCTACGCTCTCCTCCAGCAGCAGTACAGCCTTTTCTGTAAGTTTTTATTTATTACCCACCATGCACTGCATGGCTTGGCTGCTCGCTACTGGATTTGCTGAAGGGACAAACGTCTGCTCCCTGATTAGTTGCTGCCCCGGGGACGTCGCTCAGCCTCCACAGCTAACAGAAATGCAGAAAAACTGCGGGTCAAATATTTAACACGTGATGTAGACATAAAGTGCTTTGTGTGTGTGTTTGTGATGGGTGGGAATGAACGTTGTCAAGTTTGAAAGGGCATGAATAACATGGAGTTGGACTAACCCAAAAACTAGAATGAAATGCACAGGTGTGTAATATTGTGTCTATAGTGGCTTATTGGGGATTTATTTTTCACCCCTTGGCTTTTCTGAATAGTTCTCATGTTGAATGTTTGCTCAATCTACATTTGTATGACTCAGTTTTAGAGATTTTATTTTTTCTGACTGCTGTGCCTTTTAATAAAAACCTCTTCATATGTGAATTGAGTTGAAACCGTTTGCTCAAGCGGTTTGGTCGCACCTGTGATAAGTTCTAAAATACATTTTTTGCATGCCACAAAGTTGAGACTGAACTGGGGACTTCTGTTAAAAAGTAATCGTATAGCATAAAAATAACAGCATCAGTTAAATAGTTTTATCCCACTATAACTTGGTGAGCAGATTTTCTGGTTGCTGAATAGGCTGGGTATTAATATATCTATAAATGAAGTCTTCATTCCTTATGTTATGACCCCTGATAGTTGACTAGTTAAGTGAATGGTTTTTCCTAGGACGTTGTTTGCTGTCTTGTGGCATATTCTCTTGATGTATCTCGCATAAAAGCAGATTTATTTTGTTAAATGTGTGATCATAACTCATGAGTGTATTTTGTGTCAGCAGTCACAGATGGAGTCAGAAACCGTGCACCTCTTCATTCCTGCCCTGGCAGTTGGTGCTATTATCGGCAAGCAGGGCCAGCACATTAAACAGCTAAGTCGCTTTGCTGGTGCGTCAATCAAAGTGAGTGACCGCAAGAATGACTTGTGATCTTTTTCTAATCCTGTTTGTTAACCTTAATAGTTATAGGTATGATGTATTATTTTTACCATGCTAATGCAATATTAAAGTTTAAGATCTGTCACTTTGTCTTCAATAGATTGCACCTGCTGATGAAGTTGACGCCAAGCAAAGAATGGTCATTATTATTGGACCACCGGAGGCACAGTTCAAGGTAACAATGTTTTGACGTTTTATGAATCAATTCATTGCATGAATATACAGTCATTTGATTGTGTGTTCATGCATTGATTCTCTCCGCTGTTTTTCTCAGGCTCAGGGACGTATATTTGGGAAGTTAAAAGAGGAGAACTTTTTTGGACCGAAGGAGGAGGTTAAATTAGAGGCTCACATAAAAGTGCCATCATTCGCCGCTGGCAGAGTCATTGGCAAAGGAGGCAAAACGGTAAACGGGCACTTTTCTTTTTTATAAGTTTTCAATGCTCATATTTGCTTTACAGATGCATTTATTCCAGCATTCAATGGTCATAGCTAGCTAAATCCTGGCATGAAGTGCCTTTTGGACATCATAAAATTTAGAAAATCAAACTCTGTTTTTACATTTGAAAAATGATTTGTCAAGCTCGGGTACAAGATGAATAACAGCTTTAAAAAACAATCACGAGGAGGGTTATACTGATGTATTTTGTGGTAGAATAAAACACGAAAGTATCTTGAGCTTGTTACCACAGACCTAGTCTCGCGTAGCCAGACCTTCAGACTGACGGCTGAAGGTCTGGAATTCATAGCAGCTTTCTTTGGCCAAGGCCCGCCCATAAGGCCGTTTGACCGACATGTCAAACAACCAATTACAGTTCGTTTCGTTCAGCGTCACGTTTCTGGGCGTGGAAATGTCCCCACAACAACAGACCGGCGTGCAACAAGTCAGTCAGCATAGAAAATCAAAGAAGGAGAAGAAAACAAGCAGTAAGTCATTGATCTGTTCGTGCACGTATAACAATGGCGTCTGCATTACCACATCTTTTAGCTGATCTTGATAAATGCTCATTGTCACTCATGTAAACACAACAGTTTTTCTTCCGCAATCACACGTCTGCGCTTTGTTTCCCGGCGGACCGAAAATAAACGCGACACTCGCGCCCCCCGGAAATCCGATAAAATTCAACCAATCAGATGACGACTTCGACATTCCTGAAGTGTTTCCAGTTAAGTGTACCATATGCATCAGACGTTTAGCCAACGTTCCGTGGGCGTGACGTCTGAGGCTGAGACTACCACAGACCTTATTTCAGCCATTTAACCAAAAACCCATTTAAAAAAAAAAAAAAAAATTCACTTCGGGAAGATCCGGAAGTAGGAAAGTGACTTGTTTTGGCCTACAATTTTACGTCATACCTGCACCATTCTATAGCGCTGTGCCTTTACAGCTCGTGCCTTGTATACTCAATCAAAATCAAACAGATGCTGAGATTTTTTTGGCAATCTCTATCGTGGTCATGCTCACGTGACATTGCAGTTCTTCATCATGGAAGTTTATTTCCATGAGTTTTAAAGCTATATCAGTTCATACCAACTTCTGATTTATGGTTTTCTGAGCCCACTCATAGAAAGCTGGATGTCAGATGATGCGTCGCGTGAGTATTAAACTAAGTTCACTTTCGCGTCTTATTGCGCTTAAACTGTCATTCACACAAGATTGTCAAAAACGCACAAAGTTCACACACAGTCGGTTATGTATGTGAATGTAAACGGTGGGGAAAGAAATCGCATGTGTATACCAAATCTTTATTAAAGTGAATGCATTATAATATACAATACCTACTGCTGTGTATGATGTTAATATGAATAAGTCGGAATTGTCGTCAAAAGTACCGACTTCGGTACCAAGACGGTGCTGAAATTTAAAAAATGTGACTCTTGAGCGCGGAATCGTAAAACTCATCTGATTGTTCACACGCTCATAGGATACTGTATGTCTGTGATTGGCTACAATGATCAACGCACAGGAGCGTTTGAGAGCACACGCAGGCGTCTATCAGCGGACCGGTCACATTTTTAAAATTTCAGTACCGACTTGGTACCGAGGTCGGTACTTTAGACGACACTCCTTTTGAGCAATATTCGTCACAATTCTGCGCTCATAGGAGCCACTTCAAAGATTTTGCTTAGCTGAAGTTAAGGCAGTTGCTCAAGGAAGTCTGTGAAAGGACAGTGATGTCTCTGAACTTATAAGTACCGGTATTACAGCAACAGCTTTAAATGCAAGCAAATCAATGAGGGCTCGTATCAGAAATGTTAAATTCTGCTCTTTTCATCATCTCATGAACAACTATACAAAAAAATCTGATCTGAGCAATAAATCAGAATTAAGCACTAAGGCTCACAGTGTGCGCGTAGCCTTTAAGACGCTGTTACATATTAATGGGGAAAATAACAATTGGAGTGGATGGATTTATGTTCAAAAACAATATAAAAGTGAATTTTGCATAATAGATCCCCTTTAAAACACTTTTTAAAGATTCTAGTTTATGGGCGTACATTTTATCTTGGACAACTCATGTCCCTTTAAAAGCATAAAAGCAGTTAAGCAAGCTAAGCAGGGTTGAGCCTGGTTAGTACCCGAATGGGAGACCTCCTGGGAAAACCAGGTTGCTACAGGAAGATGTTAATGAGGCCAGCAGGGGGTGCTCTCCCTGTGGTCTGTGTGGGTCCAAATGCCCCGGTGTATTGATGGGAGTGGGGACACTACTGTGCAAGCACTGTCCTTCGGATACACACTCGGTGTCCACTCTGTTACGTCTTCTGATTTAACAGGTTGACATTGAATTTCAAAGATAAAATTTATTTTTAAAAAAATAGACAGTGAGAAAGTAGTCAAAAATAAGAGTGGACAATAAATTAAGGGACAAGCTAAAAATGTTTATTGTAATTGTTAAAATTAATTTAATAATTAAACTCTTTATTTAGAGAGAATCAATACTGATATACCCAACAACGTAAAAAAAATGTAAATAGGAAAAATCACATCGTATGTGTTGTATTTAACATGAAAATGGGGTATGCAAACCTGGGGACATAGGAAAAATGGAGCTATATGGTGGTTCAAAATGCTGTAAAATGTCTTTAAAAAAAAAACAATTATCATCTACTTCAATATGCTTAGAGTTCAAATGGTGTTATTTATGACTAAGACAGCTTTGATATTGTTCAATATTTTAAGGCAGTAAAATCATAATCTTAACTGGGGGACACCAAAGGCACTGATTCCCAGGAATGACCGAGCTGCTCTGTTTGTCTTTAGGTGAATGAACTACAGAACTTGACCAGTGCAGAGGTGGTTGTCCCGCGGGACCAGACGCCTGATGAAAATGACCAAGTAGTAGTAAAAATCACAGGCCACTTCTATGCAAGCCAGGTGATTGAGCTACTAGACATGCTAGAGCTGAATAATGGTTAAAATGTGAAATTCTCTGGTGGTAAAATACTTTCTCTGATCCCAATAAATGTGTTAATGTATTGTATTTAAATAATGCTTACAATTATATATAAATATTTTATTATTAATTTCAATATTTATTTTGACTTTAGTCACATTTGATCATTTCTTAATTCTTAATTCTTCATTGAGCCTTACACACAGCTTTATCCAGTATACAATCATCCAGCCTTTTTTCATTTATTGCTCAAATACTGTGATATTATGTTATTTTGCGCTTTGATTTGAGTATTTTTCCGTTATCTTTCATGTCTCTCAGCTGGCTCAGCGGAAGATCCAGGAGATTATCTCTCAGGTGAGGCGGCAGCAGCAGCCTAAGGCCTCGGCCACAGGTCCACCAGTCACCCGGAGGAAATAGAGCCACCGCGTCTTCTCGGAGACTGACAGGACACGGGACGCGTCCATCTCAGGGGTCAGGGAATGTCCTTACAACCCCGCCTGCTTTTACACCCATTCCTCCTGAAGTTTCATTGAGACTGTGTACACCTTCCCTCCCCTCACAATTTCTTTGAATCAAATCATAGGAAAATCAGCCACCCAGTCCCTGCCTTAATACGATAAATGCACAGTCCTTAATTGACAAACGTTAAACGTAGTTTTTGATATTTGAGTTCATTGGGAAATGCAGCATTTGAGTGTAAAAGGCATTTTGAGCCTGTTTTTTTGGGGTGCGGAATGGGTGACACGGGGTGGGGTTTAAGGTCTTCGGCTTGAGATGGAAAGAGGATTGTTGAAGTACGCACGCTGTCCTGTGATCCATAGTGGCATTTTATAAATTCTGATGCATTTTATAGATTAATAGATATATATATACATATGTAAAATTATGAAAGGTGGAGCAACACTGCCACTTATGACTGAGGGAAGTGTTGATTGGTGTTGGCCAGGAAACCAAGTTAATATGCATTTTACTGATCTACCTCAGGCTAGAGTACCTCAGAAAAAAAGAAAATGATATATGAAAAAAAAATGTTCTGTTTTTTTATTTTGCTTTGTGGTATTTTGTATACTTTATAAAGCTAATAGTTCTTGAACATTTTTATTTTTTTAAGAAAATGTAAAATTTAGTCTGTAGTGAACGGATGAATCCCGGACTCCGCCTTGTTCCGTTTGCAGCGTGCGCACGATTAATAACTCAACTGTATATAAGTTTGCGCATATCTGGTGTGTAAAAGTGCGGAGTTTGGGCTTCTATGTTAACTACAGATAGGAGAAAGAAAAGAAAAGCGCCTCAGTGTCGCTGAGGAGCCACCACCCTCTGAACACGTCAAGGTAATGAGAAATAACGCCAACCATACATACCGCAGCAATGCCGTGCTAATATGCTAATACCTGTCTCGGCGGTAGCATACGTTTAACCCGCAATTCATTACACTTCAGTTAGGGTTGGATGCAAGCAATAGAGGTCAGGGATAATCAAGGTCCTGCTGTAACCTCTTTGACACCCCCTCATCCTCAACGCGACTAGTTGTCTATCATAATAAAAAAGAACGACCAGCCCGATTGAGGTTGTTTTTTCTTTTCCCGTGCTCATCGTTTTTTTTTTTCTCTCCCCCTTTTCCAAATAATGCGCTCCGTTTGGTCTTGGGACGGCTTTTTGCATCAAACTGGGCTTTACATGCCGAAGATTTTCAGTGTTTAACGTCAGTCAATGCATGTCGGGGTTGGGAAGTTTCACTGTTCTGATGCTTTTGCGTTAATAGCTATTAGGTTACAATAGTCGGGGGCGCGTCTCTAGGCTAACGAGCTATGACGTAGAGATGAACGCGCGAACGGTTTCATTTATATCTTTCGTTTATCATTCAAAGTGAAAAAGCAAAAAAATATATAAAATGAACATTAGCAAAGAAACTAAACGTTTAGTAAATAAGTGAAAAAACCAATATTCCTTTGTTTTCATGCAGAATGTAAATATGATTTGATTGTGGTAAAAGAGTGCATCCATGCTTCCACACTAGTTAGACCATTGTCTACCTCAGCTGAGGAAAGGGTGTGTGGCGGGAATCCTTCCATCTCACCCGAGACCTCCAGCGCGCGCAGCGATACCTCGAGTCCCTCGCGAACACTTCCGCACTGGGAATGCGCGTGGCGCCGAGCGCTGACCAGAGGGGCACAAGTGATCGTATTGTTTTTCTTTCCACACTTCTTACACCGTTTTTTGATCTACCTCTTGTTAGAAAAGTATTTAAATTAGAGGCATATTGCTATTTGTTAGAATCTATAGGGTCATATCTCATCTGTCCCTTTCCTCACAGAAAAAAAAATATCATTTAAAAAAAAAAAATCATGTATGGCTAGGCTTTAAAGATGACTAAGAAAATGATTTCATTTTTGCCTGCAATTTATTCTCTGCTAACTGATTTGAAACCTCACCTAATTGCTTTTCCCCCCTTTTTCTTTCCGCTTCTTGGTTTGGTGGTGTGGCTTCCTTGTATTGGGCTTTATTTCTTGCATAGGTATTGTATTAAAGGTCAAAGTGTTTAATTTGGAATCTGATTAATGATGGCTATAGAATTTTTTTCAAGGGCCTGCTTCATTTCTTGCTTATGAAATATGAACAATGGAGTCTTTATTTTTTACCTTTTTCATGTCTTATGGATGCTACAGTTTTTTTTTTTTTTTTTTTTTTTTTTTTTTTTTTTTTTGACTGATCTGATCTGATCCAATTTCATTTCATGGCTGTGTTGTGTGGTGAATCATGTTTCAGTGGGAATGTGATGTGGAATTCTGGGATCTGGAATAGTTCCTGGGAAAAACGTGGTCCGATTTCAGCATGATGAGCAACATCCCCTCCGACCGTGCTTGTGCGCCCTCACACACCTCCACTTGTCAAATGCCTCTGATACAAAGAAAATAATTAAAAGTCAAGTTGGCTCCTAGCAACCATTGTTTGTGATTCCTTGGCTGTTCTGTGTGTCCATATTTGTCACTTTGTGAACTGGAAGGTTGTTCCCTCCCCATCCCCAAAACTAATTTCAGTTAAAATACAATGACCCCTACAAAGGTTGAAGAATTTTCAAAATGGGTTATCAATATATAAAAATGGCAGATACATTAGCAGATAGTGGTTTAGAAAGTTTATTAGAATATTTTTGTATATATACAGCACTTACAGGAGTGGTTAATTATATTTTCCAGAAGTGCTGTCAAATTAATTTAAATACCCAACCTGCATGTATGTGATCAATACAAATTTCCCAAATTCATGTCATAAGAAGAAATTGTTAGTAAAGTGTTTTCTTATGAAATAACAGCTTAATTACCATCAACTGAAAGACATCGGTCCTTCTCCAAAAAAGTGCACCAAATCCACTCCCCAAACATTCAAAAATGAATCCAATATCTCTTGAATATATTCAAAACCTGGCATCTTCTCGGAACATTACACTACCCTTCTCACTCAACTTTCTCATCCTTTCTGCACATTAAGAAACATTTCATATGAACATGTCAAATCAAATGCCACAAAGCTTCACTCAAAATTGGCCAAAAGCGGTAATTTTCAGCTTTAAGTCCTGGTTCATAGATCTGGTATATTTGAGCTCATTCATCCCATATCTCCCATTAAAAATCTTTAAAGCTTGTATGTGCGGTAACTAAAATGCTTTGATTATTTATTCTAACTTAACTGAATAGAAGATGCCAGAGTAATCTAATCTTGCTGAAAACACTGGTCTACGAGATCACTTGTTATTCTTATAGATAGACTACAGCTTTGAGTGATGTATCGAATAAATAGCAGCTGCAGAAACTAGATGCTGCGACAACTCGGATCAGTCTATTGTGGCCTTTCTGTCAATAAATGACTTCTCTCCTCGTTGGCAGAAAACAGAGCTGCTCTTAGTCCGCTTAAACTCCAGCTACCAGTATTTCTCTCGGCATCCTCCAGCATAGAGCGTCTCACTGGACGATACACCTTATATCGCCTAAAAGGAATAGAAAAAAAATGAAGGGATTAAGATTCGTATTATGTTTTTAAAACATCAGTTTGGTCAGTGGTACTCACTTGTAAGCCATGATGGCAATGAATGCAAAGATGGAAATAAGCACAGCGCTGGAAGACAGAACCACCTCAGCAACATGGGAGGATTTAGGAGAGTCTAAGAAGAGGGATAACATTTTTTTTTTAAATATTCATCAGCCAATTATAATTCTATAAATATTTTATTTATAAGTCTGTACATTTATACATTTCTAAATCTTTATAAAAGTTTGATTTAAAGTTAAATATTTGTGAGGACCAAAACAGAAAATGTTCAGTTTAGAGACTTCACACCCCTTTAGCGACTTTAACGGGAAAAAAAGCAACTAGTGAGTTTTTGGACTGCTGGTTAACATTTAGTCAGTCACTATATTGTTCTGCTGTCTGACAGAAAATATGTAAATGATCAGCTATGTATTAAATACTATATATATAATATTAAAATACAGTATGTGAGCACATATTAGGAGTTGGTGCATTACGTCATCTAGTAACATTTAACGACTTTTTTGAGCAGGCTTTAGCTATGGGAAATAGTTGGCACCACTAAACAAAAATTGTATTTAAAAAGCTGAAAAAAATCTATAGCCTACATTTTACATAAAACACTTAAATGACAATTAGAAAATTTGCTTTGGCAACTAACTGAAATAAAATAAGTTTAAGTACTAAAATGACCAAAACTAAAACTGAAGTAAAAATAAATTGAAATATATTTTTAGAAACTAATAAAAACTGCAAAAGCACATAACAAAATAAATGTAAAATTATACGAGAAAAAAAGCTAATTCACAATATTAAATACTATAATTTTATATAAATAATACTAAAATAACTTTGTAACAATATATATTATAAAAAATTGGTAGTTACTTTTGATGGTCCCTTTTGAACATTCAGTAGACTAGAAGTAACTTTGCAACTACATGCCAACTTATTCTAACCCTACCAGTCTACTAATACTTTACTAATGTTAGTTAGTAGACATGTAGGTGCAACATTACTTAGTCAACAGAATGTGTTATAGGGACCGTCAAAATAAAGTGAAACCGGATAATTCTATAAAAATAAATTGCAAAAAAAAAAAAAAATTCAAGGGACACTTCATACAAACTTACTCTTGTCAGGGCTGTTGCCAATTGTGACTGAGGTGGTGGTGGCAAGAGCCAAGCCTCCAGGCACACCCAGTGTGATGTTGACACAGTAAGTGCCTGGCGTTTGGAAAATGCGTGTCAAACTGATCTTGCAGCCCTCGCCGTAAGGGGCCACGTCCTCACACAAGATATTCTTGACCTCCCGACAGGCGGAGTTGGCCACTATGGTGCAGGCCACTGAGGGAACACTGAGAAAAGGAGGGATGATGCTCAATCATATTGGGTGTGATCCACACGTCATCTGTGTTGTAAATGTGACTGAATGTTTTTGACATGACGGTGACGTGCTGTGAAATGTCTCAGCTGGAGGGCCTCAAATGCTCACTGCAGATCAGAATCAACTACATCTAAAAATGCTCTTCACTTTCTGTCTTCTCATGTGAAGCACATGATCTTCTGTCTGCTTATATATATATAGGCTATATATATGCGATTTGTCTAAATCTTACCTGCCTGAGCATGTCACCATGAAGTTTACAGATGTGTTGGAAATTTTGTCAGCTGACACTTTTAAAATCTGATTAGCTGGCAGATTCTGAAGAGCTGGAGGAGGTTCTGTAGAAACAGACATAAACATTTTTGTTTTTAAATAAAAAACAATAATGTATTATTATAATAAGGACAAAACATACCAGTGTTATTTTAGAATCACTGATATATTAATATATTTTTTGTAATATTTTAGAGTATATTAGATTTTATTTGTATATTTTCTGTTTACATTTTACATTTAAATTTAGTATTTTTAGGCATGGTTTCACAGACAGGACTTAGATAAAGCCAGGATTAGGCCTTAGTTCAATAAGGACATTTAAGTAGCTTTTTTAAACGTGCCTTAGGAAAAAACAACACATGGCAGTGCAATTTGCTTCCAGTTAAACCAGCTCAAACATGCATTTTAGTCTGTGGAACCAGCGGGGAACTTTTTTTGTTTATTTAGTTCAACTTAAACGTGCAGAAAGCGATTTCTGAGAAACACTGTTGATATTTGAAATCAACCCAAACGAACACAGTTGTGATGTCCAGTTAGCGAACTAATCGTTCTTTTGAACCGGTTCTTTTTAGTGAACTGGCTGAACCAGTTCACCATATTGGACTGAACCGTCTGAAACAGTTTGTGGCTCAAATCAGCACAGATCTACCAGTTACTCAATCAAACACTTTCAGATGTGTCTGACAGTCATACCATCTTGAAATGAGCCAATATCCGGAGTATGTCCTTTGATGCGGGTTTTTGCCAACTCATTCTGCACTCCAGTTAGTCCAACAGTACACTGAACTGAGTCTTTCGGGTATGTCCGATATGCTAAGAACTGTGTGCAGAGGGTTTCATAATGGGGCAAAATTTAAGTTTCTGATGTCTTTTGCTGAAAAGCATAAAGTATAACAAATTAAAGGTATTGGATGAATGCAATAGTGGATGTCTCTTTTATCATAGCAGAAGCTAAAATAATGCTTGGCGAAACATAAAGAAAAGATGATGAACGAAGAACAAGGAAGAACAAAAAATTAACATATACAGTACACAGAAGTATACAAGCAAGAGTTTGCTGTTAGTTGCCAGCAGCACAACAGCTGCGTTTCCATTACCCTTCATATTGCGCAAATTGAAATCATGAATTGAAAATACGCCCAATGGAAACACATCAATTTCACAAAAACTCCCATATATCGCAAAACCGTTTTTAAGCTTGTGTGAGGTGGTAACATGGGTCCTAAAACTGTTGCCTGATCATAACCTTTATTTTTTCCAGTGATATTCCCCTGAGCTTTTCTCTTTTGTAATGTCTCTCAGCCATCTCTCTTTCTAAAGTCTTTCTTCAAATCTCCCTCTTGCTCACTCTCTCTCCTCCCCCATCATGAGTGGACACGCCCCCTACTGCTGATTGGCTACAAGTTTGTTGTGTTGCTCCGTCTGATCCACTTTCAACAGCATTTCTCAGAAATTGCTTACTGCACCTTTAAAGTAAATGAAAATGAGAAATGTATCTTTTTTATATTTTATTTTATTTCAGTTATTGTTTATTTTATTATAAACAATTATTTTTTAATGGTTTTAGTTTTAGCGATAACCCTGATACAAACCAAAAAAAAATCGTGGTCTGGTAATTTTCTTACCAGTGATGATTATCTCGCCTTCAAATGAACCATACATGTGGCGGAAACAGTCTGACTCCTTGAAGTGTGTGTGTTTGATCATCGGCGGAGAGGTGGGCTGCTTATAGGTTGAACTGGCCTCAGGTACAGCAGTTGCTGTAATAGATGTCACCTCTGAATCAGTTTGGAATGGTTCGGTTGCTGGGACAGCAGTTGTATGAACTTGAGGGGTTGTACTTGGTGAAGGATTGGTGATAGGAGCTAGAGAATAGTTAAAAAGTATTAAACACATTGTACAACCCCAAATCCAGAAAATTTGGGACGTTCTGTAAAATGCAATAAAATCAAGAATCTGTGATTTCAGCTTTATTTAACTGACAAAAGTACAAGAAAAGATTTCCAATGTTTTCACTGAACTTAATTGTATTTTGTAAATAATAACAAATGTTGATTTTGGTGGCTGCAACACACCAAAAAAGTTGGGACAGTGGCATGATTACAACTGTTAATTACACTATGAGGATACTAATTGTTTAAGTTTTGCAAGTGGAATTTTTGCCTAATCTCGCCTGATATCAGAAATCTGCTCAACAGTCCGTGGTCGTCGTTGTCTGATTCTGCTTTGGATGATATGCCATACATTTTCAATAAGAGACAGATCTGGACTGCAGTCAAGCACATCCACTCTATGGTGTAAAGTGTCTAAGAAACCACTGTTGTAGAACATGCTGAATGAGGCCTGGCATTGTCTTGCTTCCCAGGAAAGATGTCATCTTGATGGCAGTTTATGTCTCTGTACAATCCAAATATATACATACAAATATATATATACAAATATATATACAAATATATACGCCTACACCATGTCAATGTACCTTCACACACATGCACCTTTAGCCATGCCGTTTGCACTGATGCACCTCATACCATGACAGATGTTTGCTTTTGTACCTGTCGCTGATGATAGTCTGGATGGTCCCTTTCGTCTATCTGTGGGACTGAGAACTCAATGTCCGTTTTCCCAAAAAACAAGCTGAAACATGGACACAACTGATTGCAGCACACTGTCTTTCCACTGTCTTTTAGACCATCTGAGATGAGCTCAGGCCCGGAGAACTCGCCGGCATCTCTGCATTAAACAGATGTATAGATTTCTCCTTGAAGTAACAGAGATTCGAGTTGCATTTCTTGATGCAGCGTCAGACTGTGTTAAGTGACGAAAGTTTTTCAAAGAACTCCCGAGCACATGTGGATATATTTAACAGAGCAGCAGGATTGTTTCTCATGCAGTGCCGTATGAGGGCTCAAAGGTCACGCACATTCAACAGAGGTTTCCTGCCTTGCCCTACATCTACTGACATCTATGGATTCCCTGAATTTTTCACAATATTATGTATGGTAGATGGTGAAAGACATAAATTCTTTGCAATCTTGATTTGAGAAATGTGATTTTTGAATTGTTTGACATTTCACTCGTGATATTTGG
Source organism: Abramis brama (assembly GCF_963993115.1). Lineage (NCBI taxonomy): Eukaryota > Metazoa > Chordata > Actinopteri > Cypriniformes > Leuciscidae > Abramis > Abramis brama. The sequence continues at coordinate 14,940,824 of NC_139974.1, read as the reverse complement.
CTCAAAGTGATGAGCCATGATCCATCTTTGCTTGCAAAGACTGAGAAGCTCTTTTACACTCAATCACAATACCCTCACCTATTACCAATTCACCTGCTCATTGTGAACTGTTTCAAAAGAGTTTGACTTGGATATTGTATAATCTTTTTTTTAATTTTGCCTCTGTCCCAACTTTTTTTGTAGCAGCCATCAAAATCAACATTTGTTTATATTTACAAAATATTATTAAGTTGTTCAGTGAAAACATTGGAAATCTTTTCTTTGTAATTTTGTCAGTTAAATAAAGATGAAAGAGAATTAACTAATCACAGATTCTTGATTCCATTGCATTTTACAAAAGGTCCCAACTTTTCAGGATTTGAGGTTGTAGAAATGTCCTTTACATGTTCTGTTTGTCATTCATATTAGAAATTTTTCTTGCGTCAAATACAACTTGTCTTACCCTTGGTGGTCTCCATTTTGCTAGTAAATGCATGAGTGCCAGGAGGTAGAGTAGGCATTGCTGAAACACAAAACACATCAAACAGATTAATGCTGTATATTGGCTGGCCTTTAACATGACAGCAGTTTTAAGCATAAGTGTCCACATTTTGACCTGATTTTATTGGATAATAATGAATATTATATGTCTGGCTTAGGTAAGAGGATATCTGTTGTCTAGGAGTGTAAAGTGCCTGTGTTGATGAGATTACCTGGGGTATGAGCCTGTGTGAAGTGCATTGGTGTTGGAGTCGGTGGTGGGCAGGGTACACGGAATGATGCCACCACTAAGAGCTTGACTGTAACATTTCCAAGAGTGTTGTATGCATGGGTTGCCACATTGCTGTGGGTGACCAACTGGTTGCCATCCCGAAAGTCCCAACTGAAGTCCACCGCATCAGCTGTCTTCAGATAGTTACTTGGGTCGTGGATCTGGACGTTGAAAATCACATCAGACCCTCTGACAAAGATGTTTTTGTCAGTTATGCTGGCTGCTTCTTTCTGGGAAATGTTCACAGAGAGCGGAATCTTATCTGGATGAAAGAAAAAACCTTGGTTAAAAATCAAAAATTGATCAATAAAAGAAGTTGAAGGGGTTTTAATCTTTATATATATATACACTGAACAAAATTATAAAATGCAACACTTTTGTTTTTGCTCCCATTTTTCATGAGCTGAACTCAAAGATCTAAGACTTTTTCTATGTACACAAAAGGCCTATATCTCTCAAATATTGTTCACAAATCTGTCTAAATCTGTGTTAGTGAGCACTTCTCCTTTGCCGAGATAATCCATCCACCTCACAGGTGTGGCATATCAAGATGCTGATTAGACAGCATGATTATTGCACAGGTGTGCCTTAGGCTGGCCACAATAAAAGGCCACTCTAAAATGTGCAATTTTACTGTTTTAGGGTTAGGGGCGGGAATTCCTGGAAGCTGAAAACATCCCAGTTCTTGCATGGCCAGCATACTCACCGGACATGTCACCCATTGAGCATGTTTAGGATGCTCTGGATCGGGGTATACGACAATATATATATATATACTTCAGATGCAAAAGCCTCTAAGTCCATCTAACGTGTTTCTTTAATATTAACATTTTTATCAGGCTCCTATGTATAGGTTTCTACCCAAGTACCGGCATTTCAGAATGGGCTGAGGCTGCGATTTAGTGAGTTTGAAGTGAAAGTATTTGATGAATGCATACTATGTGCGGAGAGCATTCACCCAATATAATTATCTCATTTTTGACAGAGGTGGCTTTTAGAGGCTTTTGCATCAGAAGTCTTCATACATACCACTAACTATACATATATGAAGACCTCTGATGCAGAAGCCTCTAAAAGCCACCTCTGTCAAAAATGAGATAATTATATTGGGTGAATGCTCAATTGAGTTATATATATTATAAACTATATAAATGCAACCTTAGTGAGGAAAATAAGTATTTGAACACCCTGCTATTTTGCAAGTTCTCCCACTTAGAAATCATGGAGGGGTCTGAAATTGTCATCGTAGGTGCATGTCCACTGTGAGAGACATAATCTAAAAAAAAAAATCCAGAAATCACAATGTATGATTTTTTAACTATTTATTTGTATGATACAGCTGCAAATAAGTATTTGAACACCTGAGAAAATCAATGTTAATATTTGGTACAGTAGCCTTTGTTTGCAATTACAGAGGTCAAACGTTTCCTGTAGTTTTTCACCAGGTTTGCACACACTGCAGGAGGGATTTTGGCCCACTCCTCCGCACAGATCTTCTCTAGATCAGTCAGGTTTCTGGGCTGTCACTGAGAAACACGGAGTTTGAGCTCCCTCCAAAGATTCTCTATTGGGTTTAGGTCTGGAGACTGGCTAGGCCACGCCAGAACCTTGATATGCTTCTTACAGAGCCACTCCTTGGTTATCCTGGCTGTGTGCTTCGGGTCATTGTCATGTTGGAAGACCCAGCCTCGACCCATCTTCAATGCTCTAACTGAGGGAAGAAGGTTGTTCCCCAAAATCTCGCAATACATGGCCCCGGTCATCCTCTCCTTAATACAGGGCAGTTGCCCTGTCCCATGTGCAGAAAAACACCCCCAAAGCATGATGCTACCACCCCCATGCTTCACAGTAGGGATGGTGTTCTTGGGATGGTACTCATCATTCTTCTTCCTCCAAACACGTTTAGTGGAATTATGACCAAAAAGTTCTATTTTGGTCTCATCTGACCACATGACTTTCTCCCATGACTCCTCTGGATCATCCAAATGGTCATTGGCAAACTTAAGACGGGCCTTGACATGTGCTGGTTTAAGCAGGGGAACCTTCCGTGCCATGCATGATTTCAAACCATGACGTCTTAGTGTATTACCAACAGTAACCTTGGAAACGGTGGTCCCAGCTCTTTTCAGGTCATTGACCAGCTCCTCCCGTGTAGTTCTGGGCTGATTTCTCACCTTTCTTAGGATCATTGAGACCCCACGAGGTGAGATCTTGCATGGAGCCCCAGTCCGAGGGAGACTGACAGTCATGTTTAGCTTCTTCCATTTTCTAATGATTGCTCCAACAGTGGACCTTTTTTCACCAAGCTGCTTGGCAATTTCCCCGTAGCCCTTTTCAGCCTTGTGGAGTTGTACAATTTTGTCTCTAGTGTCTTTGGACAGCTCTTTGGTCTTGGCCATGTTAGTAGTTGGATTCTTACTGATTGTATGGTGTGGACATGCGTCTTTATGCAGCTAACGACCTCAAACAGGTGCATCTAATTTAGGATAATAAATGGAGTGGAGGTGGACATTTTAAAGGCAGACTAACAGGTCTTTGGGGGTCAGAATTCTAGCTGATATACAGGTGTTCAAATACTTATTTGCAGCTGTATCATACAAATAAATAGTTAAAAAATCATATATTGTGATTTCTGGATTTTTTTTTAGATTATGTCTCTCACAGTGGACATGCACCTACGATGACAATTTCAGACCCCTCCATGATTTCCAAGTGGGAGAACTTGCAAAATAGCAGGGTGTTCAAATACTTATTTTCCTCACTGTATATATATATATATATACATATTTAAGGCTGCATTTATATAGGCTACATCTATTTAATTAAAAAATACAGAAAAAAACTGTAATATTGTGAAATATTATTACAATTTTAAATAACTGATTTCTATTTAAATATATTTATATATATTTATATTTTAAAATGTAATTTATTCCTGTAAATTTCAGCAGCCATTACTCCAGTCTCAATTACTAAGCCTCAAAAATCATTATAATATGCTGACTTGTCAGATATTATTGGTGCTCAATTATCAATAATGGTTCTTACTATTATCAATGTTCAAAATAGTTTTTCCTGCTTAATAATTACTGGAAACTATGATACATTTTTCAGGATTTTTTATTTTTTATTTTTTATTTTTTTATTAATATAAAGTTCAAAAGAACAACATTTATTTAAAATGTAAATATTTTGTAACATTATAAATGTCTTTTCTGTCACTTTTGATTAATTTGAAGCATCCTTGCTGAATAGTATCAATTTCTTTTCTTTTTTTTAAATAAATCTTACCCAAAACAAAATAATTACATAATAAAGGTAATATATTGAATTAAATAATAATATTAATAGTATAATAAAAAACAATATTATACATATAATATTATTTATGTATTGATATATATATATCAATCAAGGGACATGTATGATCCTGTACATAAATATGACTAAAAGTAACTGGCAGACCTGTTATGAAGAACACAGTACTGTCCGTAGAGAGCGGGCTGTACTTTCTGCGCTCACGTTTACGATAAACCATCACTTCCATCACACCAGCTCCAAATGTCATGTTAGTGGTGTTCAGGGTCAGATGGGAGGAGGAGCCATCACATGTCTCAAAATACTGGCCTGTGAGGGAAAAACCACAGGATGATGGTACATTAGTGTGGTTACACTGATATCATTTGGGTCAGTGAATGGCTGAAACTCACCCATGGTGTGCCACACATAGACATAACCTCTACGTCTCCAGTCATTGGTCTGAGGAAAAGGCCTTCCATCAGGAAAAACATTGCACCTCTTCAAATCTGTACACTTCCCAAAGCCATAGTCATCCAACCAGGATGTCCAGTTAAACACATACCCTGAACGCACCTGCCCATTAGCTGAAAAAAAGCAAAGGGGTTGAACAGATGAAAAAATAATGTGTGATATGTAAATGCAACCTTTTGAAATACAGCTCATTTTTTCCCCTTGCAATTGTGCATAGAGATTATAGGGGTATGAAGCACCTGAGGCCTCCATCATACCGTCGTCACAGTGATCGTCATACACCAGGTTGCCACTGCTGTCCTCCTTCTGGCATGGTGGGAACTCCAGAGCTGCAGTGAACGACATGCTCGAGCCGTTCATTGCAGGGCTGTCGCTCGTGAGGCGCACCTTCGGTGGTTTGTCTGTGATGTTCACGAGAGAGCATTGACTGATTATTGTGTGGGGTCATTTTACAATACAGATTGTTTCAAAGCAGCTTTATAGAGATAACAGGAAAATGCAACAAAGTCCAGAAGAAAATAGCGTCACAGTCCAGCTTAAGTAAGTTCAGTGATGTTTCATTTTGTTGTAAAAAAGTTATTAACTTTGTTCATTTATATATATATATAGCGGCTCTGGAGAAAACCGTGATGTCATCATCCAGCTTTAATGTACATTTTTATTCCTGTCATGCAGTGTATTTTCATGTCCCCAATTTAATGTGAGATTAGTATTTTTTTTTCTCAATATCTGTTAACATAATGGAGAAACATTTTTAAAAATATTAATCTCACAATTTTAAAAAATGGAAATTATAAAAGGACAAAATGGCAATTTCTAAAACGTTTTCTTTGGAATATTGTTTAAATTGGAAGTCTTTTTTTAGGTTTTTCGTGTGGCCTTAGTATGACCTTTCCATCTTGTCAAACTTTTATAATATCACTTAACTAATGAGATCATCTTCCTCCTGGATGTAAGAGATATAATTTTGGTGGGAAAACATCAGCACATATATCTGTAAGTATGGGGTGCGTCTCAATCAGCTCCCTAGTTCAGTAGTCAGGGCACTGATCAGGGAGCCTGCCATTTTAAGGGCTGTCTCAGTCGCAAAATAATTCCAGTTCACTGAAACTTTCGCTTCCTAAACAATCCCACAATGTATAATGAAAACCAGGGAACATCGATGCTCACTATGCTGCATCCGAAATCGTATACTTTCCTATAGCAGGCAAAAAACAGTATGTGACAAAAGTAGTATGTCTAAATTCACAGTCCTCATAAAAGAGTGGGCAAAAAGTAGCTTCCTTAAGCAAATTATTCTCCTGGCGAGATTCTGAAGTGTGCATAATATCCCATGAGGCCACTGGAGAGGATTTGTGAATGGCATGTTAATGAAAACATGGCGAATGTAGTATCTGTCCAGATTATATTCACATTCACATTCATACTATAAAGAACATACTTTTTAGCGGTCGTGAAGTAGCCTAATTAATTAATTAAAATAAGTAGGCTACATAGGCTACTCAAAAGAGTAGGCTAAATGTAATTTCGGACACAGCCAGGCCAGCCCTGTTCCCTTAATGAAAGTTCTGAAGTGTGAAACATAGCCTACATCCCGCGAGCCAACTCATCACACACAATAACATGTAGGCCTAATAGATGTTTTGAAAAAACAAACCATTGTTTTATTATAAATGAATTATTTAACTCTTTCCCCGCCAAACACAGAATTTTCCGTTATTTGTGAGAAAACGCTTCCCAGACAAACACAGAATTTTCCTGGCTTCTGTGTTTTCACTGTAATACGCAAGGGCCCCTAGGGGGCGCTATGACACATCTTCTGAAAGAGTACTAAATCTCTTGATTAAAACACTGAAATGCTAGAAATACATCAAAGTTTATTTAGATTGCGGAGGCTTCGGATAGATGTGATATTTTGCTGGGTAGGCTACCTTAAGTAAAAAAGGGGAATGAGAGAGCAGACAAAATAGGAACAAAAAAAATCAACCAGGATGAGCGATGTTATAAATATTACCTTTGGTAAAGGAGAAGCTAAGGCAGTGATCAAAAAAGAAATGATGAAGAAAGGGCAGGACAGGTGGGAATAGTGGAAGGAAATATTACAGTGTAGAAATCTGCAGGGTGTGATTATGAACAGAAGGGAAGAGTCCGTTTTAACCAGACTGAGGTATGACCACACAGGGTTAAATAAAAAAAAAAGGGTTTTATAAGGTAAAAGTCAATCAGATGAATGTTTGGAATGTAAAATGACAGAAAGTGCAGAACATATAATGTTTCATTGTAGGAAATACAGGGAAGAGAGGATTAGACTAAAGCAAAAGATAAGTCAGGCGGGAAGAAAATGGAACCTTGAGGGTGTATTGGGAACAACAGGAGAAGGGGGAAAAGATACATAGAAAGCTGTTGTGGAATACCTGAAGGATATAGGAGTATATACTATAGGATTTAGTTTATTTATTTTTAATAAAATAATAAGTCATGGTTGCAATCCGCCATAAAACTAAAAGAAGAAGAAGATTAAAGCACAGGCGAAGAAGTAAGAAGCAGAAACAAGCGATGTCATATGTAATCATTTGCATATGAGAATATGCAGGCTAGAATAAAACGTTTTTTTTTTTTTTTTTTTTTTTTTTTAATGAGGGTATGTTCTTTCTATTGATATATTGCATGTTCAGATATTCATACAACAAAATATTCTGGGGGCCATGACATTTTTGTGAAAATGATCAAAAACGCTGCAGTGCCTGGCAACTTAAAAAAAAAAAAAAAAAAAAGATTTAATTTGTTTAGATTTAATAGGCCTATAGCATAAGCATAGCCTACATCACTAGACAGGTATAGTGAACATAAGTTAACTAATACTATAATTTATTTACAGCTGAAATTATGCACATAGGCCTATGTAACAGGCAAATGTTGCAAATATATGCAACAAGCAAGGTATTTATCATAATGTAGGCTACTTTAAATAACATGTAAAAAATAATGTCTGAACGATATCAGTTCTGCTGTTGTTCATAACATGTTGTACAATGAGGACGTTATCATGTCACCGGAAATAGAGTCATTAGTGTCTCTATTTTTTCTATAGTAGGCCTATACTCATTAGTTACTAATAATACTACTATAGTAGTAACTCATTACTACTAGCGTAGTGAGCCAGGGTCCTTACTGTCCATCCCAGTGCCTGAATTGGTGAACACGATATGTTGATTCCCGACCGAGGGAGCTAGAGAGCTGATTGAGACGCACCCACTGGCAGTTTGATGAATTCTGTGATGTGTGCTATTAGCTGGCTTGTCTCACTCTAAAACTTTACATTATGTTTGCCAAAAGTCCAGAAATTATTTTGATATCACAATTATTAAAACGGGGTAATAATTATCTCATATCTATTGTGTAAATATAAATAATCATGTTATAATTAATACACTTCTTAAAAATAAGGTTCTGTATTGGCATCGATTGTTCCATGAAGAACCTGTATCCACTGAACCTTTCCATTAGCCTACACAAAAGGTTCTTTATAGTGGAAAAAAATCTTTTTTTTCTTCTTTTTTTTCTTCACACTAAGAAAAACATGTTTGTTTGTTTGTTTGTTTAATAACAATTCACTGTAAAGTTCATTGTGGAACCAAAAATGGTTCTTCTGTGCATTTCTGAAGCGTGGTGTACAATTTTATACAAATTATTTTATATTTATTTCACTCAGGAATGATCTTGTGGATCAATATAAGTAACACTGATAGGCTATTTTACAGAACTCTTACCATGTCTGCGAGTCAGCTGTTGTTTGATGGGGGGATACAGAGATTCGTCCCAAGGGTTCGTGTCCGGATCCCATCCAGGGATTGGGAACGGAAAAGGGAGCTTGTGTTTGTGAGGGAACATGTCACCATAAGCTGCACTCATGACAAGGGAAAACAGATATTTTAAAAGCATTGTGAATGAAAATAAAACCATGCAAAACTCATGGCTCCATTACACAATTTACATTAATTAGTCTTGAAATTTTATAAACCATATCAGGGAAAACTGGGCTAGTTGTCACACAGGGAATTTGCCACTTTTCACTGGGCTATATCTACAAAAACAGAGGTGAACGTAAAAATATCAACCTACTAAAACATGGGACAATAGCCCCAGATATAGCCTTCTTCCCAAAAATAAGTCTTAAAATGCGCTTAATTTACGCACTAACTTTATCCATCCTTGCATTCTGCGTATGGATACTTTTAACGAACTCATATATTAAAAAGAAAAGACTAGAAAGCATATTCGCACAGTCTGGACGAAATATTGAGGAAAGTATTTTCACAAGACTGACTTGGAATCTGCACGCAAGTATCGTAGCCTAATTAGTTTCATGAGACTGCAGCGCGCGGACGAAAACAATTAGGCTATTCCAACACACTGTAAAACATTTTTAAGTTATGTAGGCTATAGCCTATCATATGTTTTTCCAAACATAATTTACGTCGATATTGGGGGAATTTAGAAATGGCAACCAGGAATATTTTACACTAGGCTACACTCTATATAAGATTATTTTAGTGGTTTAGCCTATTCAAAATCACCTTGATTCAACAATCACTTGTCCAAAAACGTAAAAACTTTATTATGAAAATGTGCGGACAGCATGTAACAATTATAAACATACACTGATTACTTTTTTTTAAACTAATCGTTTCGTTAAAAAAAGTTTTTACTTACTTTTTTTGCTGTTCGTTATAGGAACGAAAAATGCCCAGGCCAGCACAAGTAACATTTCCAAATGCATCATGTCAATACAAATAGAATTGATCAGATTGTTTTTTTTTCTTCTTCTTGTATGTCCCACTCTGCCAGTCCAGCTGCTCGTCCCAGACCCCTCAACTCTCTTCTGCTCAGTCACTCGCACGAGCTCTAATTTAATACAACAATCATGTGACGTTTCTGTAACAAGAAGCATCTGATTCTTAATTGGGATCGAGCGCGAGCTGAGAGGAGACCTCGGAGTCTCATGTTGGCGTGACCCTTGTTGCTTTCTCCTTGCATTTCGAAACACAAGCTATTTCAAAATAATCTTATTTTTCTTAGACTGTTGTCTGAGACTTATAGTCTTGTCCAAAACAAATGGTAGGCTACATTGTAGCCTTTTTAATGGCCCATTATATTACATATTCTTGATCTGTAGTGTCCTTTTTTCTTCTTCTTTTTTTTTTTAGATTTGAGGGTCAACGACAAGTAAGAATGATTATATGTGGACATATTTTTAAAAACGTATATACACGTTATTAAAAATGTAATATTTGGATTGATCATTTCATACATTTTTGAAAATCCTTTATAAAATTTCAACAAAATTTCTGACCTGGGATAGGCTACACTTGGGTGTACAACTTGATAATTATTTTCAAAAAGTTTTGAATCGCGAAAATTTTTCTTTGAGTTACTCTGTTTGACCTGAACTAACCTTGCCTTTTCATTAAAAAGGCCAAAATATCTTTTCCACTGACTTAGATTTGGGGACAATATTGTTTAAATATAGTCCTATTAATAATAAAACTTCACTGCTAGGCATTTAACCCCTACGAAAATCGGCTATACAAAATTTAAGTCAAACATTTAAAACATGTTAATCAAAAGAGGTTTATTGAAGATGTATTCAAGTGAATAAGCATGAAACATTGTCAGTTTAAAAACATCATTAAAGTCTTGCTACGTAGGCTAACTAACATTAGGCTATGTAGACTACTTTTTATTGTTTTAGGCTATTTGTGTTGCACAGAATGTCCGTTGACAGTAAAAGAGATTAAATTAGACTAAATAACATTCGCACAGTCTGGTGGTGAATGAAATATTCAGAAAAGTATATTTAAATTAACTGGCATGTGCTTAAATGCATATTAGCAGCATAGGGTAAAATATTTTCGTGACAAAAAAAGGTCGTGTCATCTAATTGCAAAGCGTTAAAAACAATTTAGAAACTCGGATGTCATAAGATTTCAAGACATAAAGCTGAGGTTTGCACAAATCCGCGCGCTTTCAGGAGACAGAGTCTTTGGGAAACGGTTGGAGGTCAAAGGAACGAACGATTGCAGAAGATTTATTGAGCGCAAAGCTCCTTTAATTATTTTAAAGTAAGACTGAAGTAGTCAGCTAAAATAGCCTACAGTAAAAAAATAAAAACATGAGAAAAATGTATTTAGGCAGTTATGCAGCATAGCCTAATAACTGTTAATCATATATGCATCTCTAAATCATCAGCTCATGTTTGCCCATAAGGAAACTGGCATGTCATGTCATCACATGCTTTGATGCGTCTCTCACGAGCTCAGCTTGAAAGTTCCTCCCAGTTTTTAATGCAATCATAATGGCGTGACTTTCCATGACATTTATGTGACATTCATTTATCCTGCCCACCAGAACCAACACTGAAAAGACAGAACCCCCCCCAGAAATAGTTTAAAAAAGAAAATAACTGATGAAAAGTATGTGGAGACTTTCCTATTTTCAAGTACAGTCATATCGCGATGTTTCACTGACAACCCTCAGTATCTAGTAGCCTATAGGCTATTATTTTTGTCAATTTTGTCGTGAACATCTTGCTTGGGAATATAGCCTGGACCTATTGCTTTCACAGCTAGCAATTTAGGCTGTGTATCTTAAATAGGTACAATGAAATACATTTTCAATATTATTATCAATATTATATTTAACTGATTAATATTGCTTGATAATGTTTGGCACACACCTCTCTTATCACGAACTGTAGTGATGAGAGAAATTAAGCTTTTCAAAGCTTCGAATCAATTGAACCAATTGCTTCACAAAATGATTCACTGTTTCGAAGCGTTCGAAACGCCACACGCTGGTGACCCCTGCTGGTCAGAACAGTGTAAATGCAACAAAAATTCAGGTCAAACATGCATAAAAACAAACACATTGCAAATGTTTTATTGAAAGTAAATTTGACTAAATCTATTAAATAGTGGCATATATGGAATATAGCTCTCTAGAGTTCTGATTATTTTAATTATTTAATTCAATAATTATGCACAGAAGATGTGCATGCACAAGAAATGTGTCAATGTCAAAATAAAATGCCATTTGCAACCAGTAATGCAATGCATTTCCATGTGAAACAGGATATTCAGTGAAAATATACTGATTAAAGGTTATGAAGACAAACTTTGGTTCCGGCAGAGACATTTGACCTGATGTATGACATACAGGACATTTTGTTTTGCTCTATCCTCTGTGCATCCGCATTCTTCAATTCTCACCTAAGCTTATGCTACTGTATGTGCTACGTCAGGTCAGAGGTCACCCTTCTGGACCTCGACTCCCTTGTAAACACACGTACGGCTGTTGCTGGAAACCAGTGATTAGTTTATAAAGTTTGAAATATGGAATATTTGTCTTACAAAAACCAAACGCTGCACTTCAGAAGGCCTTTATTAATCCACTGGAGTAGTATGGATTATTTTATGATGGATGGATGCGCTTTTTTGGAACTTCAAAAACTCAGGCACTATTCAATGCCATTACATAGTTGAGAAGAGCCAGGATATTATTTAATATAACTCAGATCTTCTTCGGCTGAAAGAAGAAACATATACACCTAGGATGGCTTGAGGGTGAGTAAATTGTGGGATAATTTCTATTTTTGGGTGAACTATTCCTTTAACAAACATTCCAATGATTTGATTTTTATCTATCAGATTAAAAACCAAGTGTTCTGTGTAATATGTGTTCTTTTATAAATTTCTAGGGCTTGTTTGGTTTGTTCCATCATTCCATGGATTGCTCACAGGCCAATAAGAGACTATTAACTACTATTATTCCTTTTAATTATACTAATGTCTAATTTAAACTTGTACAAATGTATAAAACTGATCAGAGCTTAGGTAAAACCACAGACTGTAAAAGGGTAAAACCCGTAGACACTTGTTCAATGGTTCGCCGCTGGGGGGCGATCTCAGGGAATCCGAATGAAAACCATTGAATTTTATTTATTTATTTATTTATTTTTATTTCGCAAGAAAGGAAACAGCACTGCATGCATTGAATATGTTAACATAAAAATGAAAAGAAAAAAAATACAGACAAATAACAATAACATCTCAACCAGTAGAAAAAAATGATAATTCTTATTAAACTTGTTGTTCTTATTGTAATGAATGAGTTTAAGATATTTTACAATAAGGGAAATCACTGCGATAAATACATCAAATTTAGGCACAGTCTTAAGAAATTTCTTTTAGTTAATACATTTCTAAATGCAGCACAAAGATTTGACATACAGTATTTTCCAGGGAATAACCATGCTTTCTTCCAGTGAATACTGTCAAAAAATGTTCCAGAAAAATGTATGTGTATGTGTGAACCGTTGAATGGCTCTGCTGTGAACCATGACGTAACGACGCCTCGTTTACTGAAATCACGTGACTTTGGCAGTTTGAGACACGCTCCGAACCACTGATTCGAACCAATTCCTTTAGGTTTCGAAGCTTCATGAAGCTTCATGTTTCGAAATCGCCCATCACTACCGAAGTGAAGGAAGATCACTGGGTGGCGCTATAGACTGTGTTCACTATCCTTAAACACAGACGAAGAAGGAACGTCACCGGTGTGACAGAGGTGAATTATTTTGACACAAAATATTCTTCCTCTTGAGCATATATGCTCGTTATGCTTTGTCCGCTTAATTTTTATCATTTCTTATAATTAATTTAAAGATAAATTGAACAGAAAACGGATTATTTTATTATCATTAGAGATAAATTGCTTGCTGCTCACGTGTGTGAATGTCAGCTGTTGAGAAGAAACTCTCATTTCAGATTTCAATGTCGTTGGTTATTGTTCAGTAAATACAACTAACGTGCTTTGTATTTGATGACGTTATCAGGTGTTTGACCGGGATCAGACCGTCTATCTGATCAATCATGAGTGTCCCGTGTTTTGTAAGAACGGTGGCCAGAAGTTTCGCTGTTGGATCAAAACTGTTCAGACCAGCTGTTTTGTGTTCATGTAAAGACACAGTCACGCGGTGAGTATCCAGAATCTGGGGCTGTTTCTAGAGGCTTTGTGTTTTAAAACCTCTTGAGCTGGCTACCTAGTTGGCATGCAGCAAAAATACTGTTTAACGTTAGTTATGTAAGGAGCGCACTGGATTTTGAGACACAGCCAGCGTTTAGACACTATCCTTTGTGTTCAACCTAAACTTTACAAAATTTGTTTCAGAAAAATGTCATCCAGAAGACAGACTGACCATCTAGAGAGAACCTCTAACGTTCATAGAGACATGGTGAGTCTTATTAGATTTCTTTATCTATATTGGATGGCCTGTTGACCTCTGATTCCTCTGAACATATAAATGGTTAACAAATGATGTAGCCAAGTAGGTGAAAGTTCAGACACTTATTCTGTGTTGTAGGTCAACCACTGTCATTTGATTTTTGCCATGAGAATTCAAGACGACATAATCATTTATTTATTATTTATTTCTACTTTTATCGTACTACTTTAATTTGTAGATATGTAGCATACTGGATAGTATAGTGTTATTTCATTAACATATTATGCAGATTATATTGTCATGTTATATATTATCACACTTAAATCATTGAGTGTGTGTATAGTTTTGAGTGATAAAAATGTATAATGGCTCTCATTTGTACATCCAAATTGAATAAAGCATTACATTTAAAATCCTGAGAGGCTGAAATATGGGGATTTTATTGTAAATTCTCTGTAAAGACATGATTTGCTGTTCTGTGTGCATCCAGGAGCTTTTCTCTGCACGTGTTAGTGAGGTTATGAACGAATCTGAAGCAGTAAAGCGACTGAGACTGGAGGTTCCACATCCTGACTTCAGCTTCCGTGCTGGACAGTGGTAAGAACGCTATACTAAATGATATCTTGTATTAATGTGATGGGGCTGTGGGGGTATATGAGACAATAAAAGTTGGGAAACATTAATCTAGACAGTCTGGAGCTAATACTGTTCCTAAATGTTACTTTATTTTCATTTGAAAGTGACTAATGGATAAGAAGACATGGAATTTTTCAAAATGGCCAGGAGATGGTGCTTTCCTCTCACTTAAAATTCTCACTTATTTCAGTGTGAGAAAATAAATGAAAAAAATCTATTCGTACATCAACCTCTCCTCGCACTTTCTCTCTCACTTTCTGCTCTTGTTGTGTGTGTCTGAGTTTTGAGGGACCCTGAGTGAGGTGAAAAAGTCAGGTGTTGATTTATGCAGATATATGCACATAAACTCCTCCAGACCATATGATGATGTGTTCCTGCTAAAGAACACGAGTCAGGGAGAGCAGCGCGAGTAGGTGTGTGTGTGTACGCCTGACATATGTGCTTATCACTTATTCATGCTCTGCATACACATATGGTGACTCTTAAAGCATATGTTGTTTCAGTTTTTTTTTTATTAAGTATTATTGATTTAAGTAATTTTGAACACTAGGGTTTTGTTGTCCTAGAATGTTACTGTGTCAAGACAAGTCACATTTATTTATATAGCGCTTTTTACAACACATTGTTTCAAAGCAGCTTTACAGAGATACTGTGTGGGAAGAATACTTTCTCTTAACTTTCTAAAAGTAGTTTATGTAGTTGTGTTGTTAGTTTTCAGTAGTGTGTCAGTATATTATATTATATTATATTATATTATATTATATTATATTATATTATATTATATTATATTATATTATATTATATTAATCATTTTGAATTGCTCCCTTTTTCACAGGGTGGATTTCTTCATCCCAGGTGTGGAAACAGTGGGCGGCTTTTCCATTTGCTCGAGTCCTGGCCTTCTGCAGAGAGAGGGAGTTATCGAACTGGCCGTCAAAAACGCACGCCATCCTCCAGCACAATGGATTCACACAAAAGTGAGTGAATGAAACAAAATATACACTACCTTTCAAAAGTTTGGGGTTGGAAAGATTTTTGTTTGTTTGCTTTTGAAAGAAGCCTCTTATGCTCACCCAGGCTGCATTTATCTGATCAAATATAGAGTAATATTGTGAAATATTATTACAATTTTCTCTTTTAATATATTTTAAAATCTAATTTATTCCTGTGATCAAAGCTGAATTTTCAGCGGTCATTACTCCAGTCTTCAGTGTCAAATAAAATACTAGTGCAAAGTGCCCGTGCAAAATCAGTTTTCGTGTGTGTTTTTAGTAATTGTTGGTTCGGTGTGTTTGAGTGCTCATTGTTACAATTGCACAGCAAAAGTTCAGTGACTTTTTTTATTTGTGCATGGTAGAAAGCAAATACTGATACTGACATAATGACATACAATAAATGTGGAAAATTGAACTACACGATTGAGGGAGCAGGCTACACAGTGAACTCCGAGAAAACGCTACGCTTGAGCAAACAGTTTGTGAATAGGCTACTACAAATGATGGCCGTGAAAAAGAGACTGTGAATGCATTGAATAGGATATGTTTAGTTGGTGAATAGCATAGGCTACTATTACACAGTAGCGACAACGTTAAGCGCACCAGAATAAAATATAATATTAAGAAATAAACAGTGTAGCTGAGATTAAGTTAACATCCACAAATGAATAAGCACGACGTCGATTCAGGGAGCAGGCTACACAGTGAACTCCGAGAAAACGCTACTTAAGCTCCGCTGCTTTCTTCGACCCTCTCTGTCTCTGGTCCTGGGCTGTGCTCACTCAGTGTCAGTGTGAGAGGGGGAGTGGCCAGTGGCTAGAGCGGCAAAAGCCAATGTGTGCTTCTTTTACCGATATATTTACCGATATCTTTTGCATTTCTAATCCAAACAACGCCAAACTTGGCACTGCACTTACTCGTGCCCATAGCAAGACACCTAAAGACACTTGAAATCCATCGGACTAACGGTTCGAGAGATATGCGAATAATAGACACACACACACACACACACACACAGACAGAAAGACGTTCCTGTAATTTATAGATAGATATAATATTCAGAAGTAAACAGTGTAGCTGACTTACAGATTCAGTTGACATCCACAAATGAATAAGCGCAACGATTCAGGGAGCAGGCTACATGGTGAACTCCGAAAAAACGCTAAGCTTGAGCAAACAGTTTGTGAATAGGCTACTACAAATGATGGCCATGAATAAAATATAATATTCAGAAATAAACAGTGTAGCTGACTTTATGTTTAGCTGACAGAGTGTTTATGTCAGAATGTTTATTTTTAAACCACAACCTTCTAAGTGCTTCTTTTACCGATATATTTAACGATATCTTTTGCATTTCTAATCCAAACTACGTCAAACTTACTCATGCCCGTAGCAAGACACCTGTCAAGTTTGAAATCCATCGGACTAATGGTTCGAGAGATATGCAAATAACAGACACACAGACAGACGGACGTTCCTGTAATTTATAGATAGATATGTACTGTTACTTTTGTAAAAAAAATAATTCATCCTTGCTGAATAAAAATATTAATTTGTTTAAAAAAAAATCTTACCAACCCCACACTTTTGAACTGTAATAGAATTAGTATCATTATTCAGATTTTTAATCTGTTTTTATTTGGAATGTACTATTCCCTGATTTTATTGAAATGTTTGTTAAAGAAATAGTTCACCCAAAAATAAAAATTATCCCATAATTTACTCACCCTCAAGCCATCCATATGTTTCTTCTTTCAGCCGTAGAAGATGTAATGGCATTGAATAGTGCCTGAGTTTTTGAAGTTCCAAAAAAGCGCATCCATCCATCATAAAATAATCCATACTACTCCAGTGGATTAATAAAGCCTTCTGAAGCGGAGTGTTTGGTTTTTGAAGACAAATCCATATTTAAAACTTTTAAAAATATAATCACTGGTTTCCGGCAACAGCCGTACGTGTGTTCACAAGGGAGTCGAGTTCCAGTGGAAGGGTGACCTCTGACCTGACGTAGCACATACAGTAGCATAAGCTTAGGTGAGAATTGAAGAGTGCGGATGCGCAGACAAAATGCCTGTTATGAATTAGAAGTCTAAAATGTCCTGTATGTCATACATCAGGTCAAATGTCATCCCTCTGCTGGATTAAAAAAGTTAGTTTTTAATCAGTATATTTTCACTGAATATCCTGTTTCACATGGAAATGCATTGCATTACTGGTTGCATTAATGCATTACATTTCTTGTGCATGTACAATATGGATTGTTTTTTTTTATACGATTATTCTACCATAGAGAAAGAAAATGCATTTGAAATAATTAAAATAATCAGAACTTTAGAGAGCTATATTCCATAAATGCTGATGAATGCCTTTATTTTATAGATTTTCTCCAAAAAAATATATTCTCTCCCCTTTTTTTTTGTAAATTCCGATTTGTCCTCCTCCGTTTCAGTGCTCTGTGGGCTCTCAGGTAGCAGTGAGGGTGGGAGGTAATTTCTACTTTGACCCTCAACCTTCGGACCCTGTGGTGGACCTGTTGCTGGTAGCTGGTGGTGTGGGCATTAACCCTCTGTACTCCATCCTGCTGCATGCAGCGGATCTGCTCAGACACGCTGATGGTCACAGGTACACACCAGGACACACACACCTGTGCTACAGCGCCAAGAACACCAAAGAGCTGCTCTTCAAGGCAAGTATATGCACCCTTGACTTGTCACTGAGGGGAGATTAAAGCTGCCAACTGATTTTTAGATATCTGCTCCATTTAGAACACCATTATTGACATTTGTCATGAGCGACCAGATAGATTCTCCTGCGATCTCCATGTTACCCAGCAGAGCTCTGACATAGAGCAGGAACTTCAGCCTTACACCATAAGTGAGTAGAAATATCTACAGTTGTTATTTTTGCTATCTGTTTCCTAAAGTTTTATGCGTCACATGAGATATTCTTGTGTCTCGGCAGGTGGAAGGATATCAGAAGAGGAGCTTCAGCGCTATGTAGACTCGGAGCGCACATTGTGTTATCTTTGTGGCCCTCCTCCTATGATAGAGAAAGTGAGTTCAGACCTGCAGAGAATCGGCCTACCGGAGGACAGAATCCTTTTTGAGAAATGGTGGTAGCTTTAAACCTCCACCCAAAGCAGAGGACACAGTGATGGATGCATTTGCATCGGTGTCATTATAGAAACAGACTTTAATGGCAATGGACCTGTAATAACTTTGATATCTGTTGAAACGCACAACAGACAGACACTATGTCTGCATTTGAACAATTTTACCTCATTTTAAAGATGGACTCAACAAATTGACCATGACAAGCACTGTAATGATCTACATCATAGTTCATTTGCTGGTTAACGTCAGGAGTCCTGTTTTGAAGGCATGTTAAAAGATTGCACACTCAGATTGCACTGTTTTTGTTTTTTTAGGTCTGAATAATTATGTTTGCATTTTAGAACACATATTTATTCATTTCAAACATTCTTCACAGGGACGTAGAAATGATCTGGAAAGAAGAAAACATAAAACATATTTTTAACTATATTTAATATAGTCCTAATTTGCTGAAAGGTGCTAAACATGGTAGAAGTCCCTTTAAAGTCATTGCAGTATTTATTATAAATGTATCCGTGCACATCATTTTTTTTAATTCACGTGCCCTCATAATCTTCAAACAAAATAAGCCATATCCATAACACCCATGAGCAGCTATTTCCAGCTTTGCAAGTACAGCTCTCATCTATTTAAATTTTACTTAAAGACCGAAATTTGTTTGTTGAAATTGTTTCAATAACATAAAAATCAGACAAGAACTGTATCATATATTGTGCTTTTT
Organism: Abramis brama; assembly: GCF_963993115.1. Lineage (NCBI taxonomy): Eukaryota > Metazoa > Chordata > Actinopteri > Cypriniformes > Leuciscidae > Abramis > Abramis brama. The sequence goes on along the minus strand of NC_139974.1, from coordinate 14,921,554 downwards.
AAGAGCAAGTCATGCCATTTTTTTTGCCTGGTTGTAGTTTATCTAATTTTACTGTAAAAAGGGGGACTACAGCTGCAATGTTGATTTTTTTTTTGCATTATAACCAGGCAAAATTAAACTCTTAAAATATAATGTCAATAATCGTCATGTTCGAAACAAATTATTTTTCTCTAGTAGCAAGCAATTGTTTAAATATGTAAAGTCACAATGAAAAGCGACATTGAAAACTGCAAGCTTTTGCTGTAAATCAGGGTTCCTCAAATCTGGCCCTGGAGGGCCACTGCCCTGCAGAGTTTAGCTCCAACTCTACTCAAACACGCCTGAACCAGCTCAAGTTCTAGTTACTAGAGTTACAAGAAGATTGCAGTTCGGTGAGTTTGATAAGGGTTTGAACTAAATCTGCTGTAAATGATGCGTCTTTAATTTGCATCTTAAGCCCATCATTGAGAGCTTTTATTTACACCATTAACTGTCTCACGGACATTCACTATAACTGTTACTTTACAAAGTAAGACATCAGTTACTGCCATCCTTACTGCGACTGTCTTAAATAAATAAATCTTTTTCATTTTACGGATTTGAGCTAGTGTATGACATATTGCGTATGCTAATATTGTATGTAATAAAACGAGCTAACATCACAGATTCACACGGGTACAAGTCTCAACACATTGGTCAGCGTTTAGCATATTCAGAGCTCCTTGAAAGGACGTTTTCATACATTTGCTACAGCAATTTACCCTAAAAACCTAAATAATTACGAGATTCAAACCCCTCTTAGCAATCTTACCAGGACAGTTACTCCATCAGCAGATGTATTTGCCCAGACAAGGGCCCGACTATAGTGTGTTCTGCCTGAATAAACATGAGCATATTGTAATGGTTAAATATGCATAAATGAATAGTCAGCACACTCCAGAGAATAAAGCTCTCTCTGTTACCGCCACTCGCACTTCCTCCAATTTAACACACGTAATTGTGCGCTTTAATTCCTGATCGCCGTTTGTAATGCCGTCCTTTTTTCCTGGGCTGATGTTCGGGATGTCGATTCTCTGCGTGTGGAATTCCACCGTCCTTTCCGCTTGATCTCTCCTCTCTGGGCTTTCTGGCAATGTCTGCCCATTTTCCTTTTGGATAATCTCACATTGTCTCATCAGACTTGTGTTTTCTCTCTCCATTCTTTCCATTTCTCTCTCAATCGTTGCCAGCGGTGATATCTCCCTCTCTGATGTCCTCTTACTATTCAAGTTCCTTTTGTTTTGACCTCTGAGGTGCAGTTTCTGGAAAACATACACACAAACTGTCAGACACTGAGCTACTTTTGAGGATTTTAATGTCAACTGACAACGCTATTACAATTTCACACAGTTCTCTTAGACAACTCTAATCTAATTTTAGCAGAATCCTTTCTTTTGTGGCAGAAATAAACCTTGTGCCATGCATACACACCGTCAAGTCTCTCCTCTTGCGAGGCAGCGTGGGTCTCTGGAGGAAGAGGATCTGTTTTGTGGCCAAACTTCCATCACTAAGACAAAAATAACAAATCAGATGTCTGTAAGAGCTGTTTAAATGAAGAATAAAAACTAAGAGAAGACTTCTTTTTCAGGTAATGTTTAGCCCCTAAACTGTATCATTGAACATAATGGTCTTGATTAAAGGTTTAGCATGACTTTGGGACCTTTTCATTTTGACGATGGGGGTGGGCAGCACACACATTAGTCTCCAGCCGTATGGAGCCAGAGACTGGAGCAGAGGGATGTAGTCTGTCTTCACTGCGACACCCTGCAAAACAGTCAACATAATGTGTGAAAACATTTCACTCATTCCCTATTGAGACAAATTGTGTGAATGAGCACATATGTTTGCACTCATTTAAAAGTTAGTTGGTAAGACGAAATGTGTAAGTTTCACTACAAATAATAGAATTGTTCATGTAAGTAACAGAGTAGACTTACATCAATCACAGTCCATTGCTCAACTACAATAGCATCGTACACTGTGGTTGGCCCAACATCACCTGAAGGACTTTGGAAGATAAAAACACTTTCCACAGTGGAAGAAGATGCTGAAGATAAAGAAAAAAGGATTGGAAAAGGTTTATATGAATTCAAGATATACCAGGACGTAGCACTCATATTACTATGAATGGGAGAAAGTGCAGCTTGCAATATGGCAGAATAAGTCCCGCCTTCAAAAATAAAGGGCCAATCGCCAGTTAGTAAAGTCTTCATGTCACTGCAGCTGCCCTTAGGAATCTCCGGTTACTACAGCCTATTTAATGCTATTTGAGCAGTAATTTATGGGATAGTTTATCTCAGATTTTGTTGCTGTTATGAAATATGTTATTTAAATGTAAGTATGGCAAATAGTGTTTGGGATTTCAGGATTTCCCTATTCAAATAGATAGGACTTAGTCTTGTATGCCTGAAATAAGTGCCCGGAGGCGTTGCAAATAGAGTGGTGCAGGTATGACGTCACTTTGTAGGCCAATCGGCAGTTAGCGTCACACTGGTTCCATCGACAAAAACCCAATAGGATTTTCCCATAGGTTTTTGGATTATCGCTAAAAACAAGCTCTGTGATCAACAAAAGTTTATGATACTTAGACGTTTTGTCCATCAAGATAATTATCACAGATGAACAAAACTTTGATGAATTTTGAAGCCTAAATGCAGTCGCCAGAAGTAAAAAGCTAAAGGTAGGCTATAAACGAACTACACCACGGTCCCTCAAATTCAACGTCACCATCACTAAGCTTCCGACAACTCTTTCAGTTTTTATCTAAAAAAATTTTTTTCCCAGAAAGTTTGACTTAGAATAGTTTCTAAGAGCACAATTATAAGCATAACGATGCTGTAAAAGCAGACTGAGTTTATCTGTTCAGCGTGAGGATGTTTAATGTCCCAGACAGTCTTTTGGTGAACAAGTCCCATTTAGCCACTTGTTAGCAACCACCTTTTACAAGACACGTAACAGCTTAAAAAATGGGGTGGGGTGATATTGATGTATGTTATGTTGTAGAACAAAATGTCAAAGTGTCTTGAGCTTTTGTTCATCACGGACCTAATTTAAGCCATTTAACCAAAAACCCATTAAAAAAAAAAACATTGACTCTGGGACGATAGAACCGGAAGTGCAGACTCGTTTCCGCATTTTGGCCTACAAAGTGATGTCATATCTGCTCCACTCGCCAAGTGAACAGACTTTCCTTGAAAGGGACTTTATATGAATTGTTGATCAAATTTGTTTTATAGTCACCGCTGATTATAGCTGATTTCTAAAATAATTATAAAAGTAGTTATTTTAGTTTTGTTTTATTGTTTTTTATTTTATTAGATGTTATGCATTTTGTCACATTTGTTTTTTTCTAATAATTGTATCATTAATTCATTAAAACTCGTTAAATGAATAAATGTAATACATTAGTAGAATATGTTTTTTTATTCAGCAAAATTTACTACCATTTGTAAATTATCACTACATCTCTAGTACCTGCGTCATCTCCCAGATGAAAGTAGCCGTCGATGAGCTGTGCGCCACTTCTGAAGTGCTGCGTCATGTGATCCAGCCAATGAGAGTCAACCGAGCTAACAAGCCCCGCCTCCCTGTGCACCTGCATTGGAACCCTCAGAGAAAAGTATTTTGGCGATCCCGACAGAACTATCGTATGGTTGTACAGCGCGAACACCTGCACACCTACACATACAGAAACAAATACTTAGACTGTTGCTACATATTGATTCAGACTTAAAAAGCCAGATAATTATAAACAAACTTATAGATAAGCAACTGCTACATGAGCAAGTGTTTTTCAGAATATCTGCAAAACGAAGCCGCTGATAAACTGTGCGTCTGAGAGTGCTATTGATTTTATACAGCAGCTGTTGTTTTAAAGTTAATAGTGAGTAACTTAAATTTTAAACACAATATTCCCTGTTACTTGGTCTACTTTTGCTCAGCAAACAAAAATAATTCCAAACAAAGCCACAGAAGAATTACCGTTGCGCAATACACAGCAATCACTTTCCTGAATAAATCAGTGCGTCGACTGTTAAAAAAAATTTCTGTATAGTCGTATAGTATGAATGTGTGTGGTATGAATGAAATTCGGACGTAGGCTACTACATCCGCCATGTTGTCAATGTCATGTAGCCTATGGCATCAGTAGCGTCGCTTCATCACCATTCACAACTCCTCTCTCATGGGATAGCAAAGTGCCTATTGAATGCACACTTCAGAATCTCTTTTTGCCTACTGTTTTCGAATACTATGTATTCTGACATAGTACTCCGTTTGCGCATTCCGTTTTTCGCATACTATATAGGCCTACTATATATGCAGCAAGTCACTTGTTTAATTCCTGAATCAATCAGTGTTTGAACAAATTGGTTGAATGAATGATTCCATGTGATGTATTTTGTCAATAGATTCTACTATACTATATGTAATATGTACTTCTACTATATGTAAATCGTCTCTACAGTTAGATTTGAGTCATCAGCATATTTTGAAAATAATTATGAATTGGACCAACACAGTGGAAGTGAACTGAGACAAATCAAATTCAAGTTTTCTTCACTATTAAAGAACTGTGATTAAATCAGACCTGGGAATTATAAATTGCTCATCTTATTTGATATAATTATCTTGATAAGACTTGATATAATCTAAAAGAAAACATGTTTTCTTGTTTGTTTTTCCACCAGCCCATTTTCTGTATTTCTACAGGCTGCATACTTACGATTCAACATCTGGGTGGTTCCAGTGCACTTGCTGGGTTTGTCTTGGCTTTTGACCTGCTCTCTGTGCTCTCTTTTGTGTTTTTCTGCCAAACCACAGCTGGACAGGACCGACTGCATTCTAGTATTTTGGGTTTGATGTGGCTCTGATGCACAAGAGCTTAATATAAACTCATGCGATGACACTCGATTCTTTAAATCATCAGCTTGTGTACATTCACATTCAACATTTAGGTATTGATACTCTGGACACTGATGGTTCTCGGTGAAAGGATTCTGATTATTCCAGCCCTGGCTGCTCTCAGTGCTTTGTATTTGAAGGCTGTGGTTCATAAAGTCTTCATCGTGTTGGCTCTGGTTCTCAAAATCTGGATTAAAGGTTGTACGATACTGGTTTCGATGATCCCCGTTGCCTCGATCCTGTTGGCTCTGCTCGCTCACAGGGCTGAGGGTTGGAGGTCTGCTGGTGTGATGCACAGAACAGGGACTGGAGTGCAAGGAGGAAAGCTCTTCTGGTTCCCAGTGACCAAGGAAATATGGACCCCCACCGGGCTGGGGCAAAAACCCCACAAACAGATCACCCTGATCAGCCAAATCCTGCACCTGCATCCCCAAAAACAACCAGGACTAATTGAAAACATTAAGACATTCATCATGACACCTGTTCTATTCAAAGTGTACAATCAAAGTTGACAATGAATGTAAATGGATTCCAATGTAATATGAATAATTTTACAGTGTCTTTGGAAGAGGAAGGTGGTGCATTTTCCTCTAGATGCTTTTAAAATAAGCTCTGTGGAGCTGTGACAGGAAATGCTAATGAAAACCATATTTTCCAATCATCATACTGTCACGCCACACACGCATATGTCTAAATCATCAGTAAATGTCACACGGCGCAAACACTTCCCCACACACACACACACACTCAGTCAAACACTGCTTATCTCCAGATAAATGCAATTACTGAAAAGGCGAGGGGGTGACGACTAATGGAATGGCAGATGAATACGGGGTGTCTGTGTCTTTGCAGCAGCCTGTCAGCTTTTGTTTTCTGTTTTACAGCCATATTGTAAGACCATGATAGAGAGAGTCTGAAGTAAGTGGGTTTTTGATGCCATCTTTAATTGAGTGATGACACTAAGTGTGCCACTAAAGTGAATGAAAAACAAATTGACCTGCTGCTCTCTGTTTGAATGAAAACAAATTAACTTTAAAATAAGGTCAAACCTTTTTCACATAGCCCTGTATGACTTCTGGGTCAGGGTCCTGGTGACCGAGGTAACACACGTCTGTTGTGAGATGAGGCTCCACCCAGTTCAGCAGACCACTGTCGGAACCACTGTAACAAAAAAGCACCATAAAGCGACTTTTGAACATCTATAATTTAAATGCACATGAAATCAAAATAGGCCCTATTACTCAGTCTTGATTCATCTATGAACCTTATTCCAAAGAAAGAAAATCCCTTGTGGCAAGCAGGGTGGGGCCAAGAGCCATGGGAACGGAGCGGGGCTGGTGGCACGAGTGCTAATGATTGGTCTTGAGTCCCACAGAGGAGTTCCAGAAGGAAAAAAAGGAGGAGTAATGACATTGAGGGAGGAGAGAGGACCAGGCCATGGACATTTATGTTTTGTTTTATTATGTTTACATGCGGCACATTTTGAACTTACTGTTTAAAAGTTTGGGTCAATGTTTCTAAAAAAATTGAAAATGATTCCTATGCTCACCAAGGCTGCACATATTTGATTAAAAAAAAAAAAAACAGGAAATAATCAGAAAAATATATTACATTTTCAAAGATCTGTTTTCTAGTTGAACATATTATATATACTATATAAGTTATTCATCATTAACTTTATAAATATTTTTTTGGAAAATAAATATTTTGTAACAGTATTTAATGTCTTTACTGTCACTTCTAATCGATTTAATGCATCCTTGTTGAGGTAAAATATTGATTTCTTTTAAAAACCTTTTTTACTCACGTATGGTATGGTAGTCACAATTTTTGTTTTTTTTAAAGTCACTTTTTAAAACCTTTTACTGACCTGACATTTTCACACAAACTAAAATGTAAAGTAACTCTCTATTTCTAAGATGATCACAGCACCACTTTATATGATTTAAGAATGCAACATAGTTGTATATAATGCAAAAATATTACTATTTGAAATGTTGATTGATGTGTACAGAACACTGTTTCCCTTTCGTTCAGTCACTACGAGTTACGTCAGTGAATGACAAATTGGGGGTTTCGCTTAGAAGCCTATCACCTTCGAGTTCTACAAAATGAGCCAATGGCAAGGAAAATGCCATGGGTCTGTGGAATTTGCACAGCGCAACTCCGCCCCACCGCGTGGGTATAAAAGGAGGGACGCTGGCAATCTCGCATTATGTTTTTGCTTCGGAGCCAAGAGTTTCTGTTCACTCCTCTGCAAGCCTGTATCGGAGTTCTTCGACTACGAGACGAGCGGCTCTCCAGAGTGTTGGTGCAACGGCGTGTTCCAGCGAGATCACATTGCCTGCTGCTGGTCTGTGCAGTGATCTGCCAACAGTGCGTGTGCTTCTCCCTGGGCGCTTCAGCACGCTGCTGAGCTTTTTTCCTCTCACAAAAGAGCTTGCGCGTGGCACGTCTTTTTCAAGATGTCTCGTCCGTGCACTTCTGGGTGCGGTCGGTTCGTTTTGCCATCTGATGGGCGTCATGAGGAGGTCACGAGGTCCTGGAAGTCTCCATTGTCTTCCCGTGATCGTTCGGCGGCCTCCTTTGCCTTCTCTTCCCTCGATGGGGCCGCGGCTAAAGGGTACACTGGGGTCGCTTCTACCTGGCGTGGTGATCCAAAGCAACCCTCCAAAGCCTGTAAGTTTTCATATACCCTGGTGGCAAAATCTTATAGAGCTGCGGGGCAGGCTGCCGCCTCGCTACATGCCATGGCTATCCTGCAGGTCTACCAGGCCCGGATGCTCAGGGACATGCACGAGGGTAGAGCTGATCCGGGGCTCATGGAAGAGCTCCCTGGATCAGGTAATGTCCATAGCTGTGGTCCAGGAGAGGCACCTTTGGCTAAACCTGGGTGATATGCGAGATGCTGAGCAGACCCGGTTCCTAAACTCCCCTCCCGCCTGGCCCCAACAGCAGCCTTCACCCGGGCCGCGCTGTGGAGGTGGCCGCAGGAAGGCGCCTCAGTCCACACCAGCCCCGCTGCCTACCAAACACCAGGCGAAGTGGCACTCCTGATGCAGACTGCTCAGAGATGGGCTGCAGTTCTTCATGGGAGATGGTAGCAGGGCCACTCCTTCCCCCTCTCGGCTGGCAGCACTTTAATGTGGTTAAAGGAAGAACTGACACCCCCATCTCTGAGCCCCCAGAGGCCGCAGATGGCAGTGTGCGACGCTCTGCCTCACCACCCTCGTCCCCCTGTCGCCAGACCCCTGTCAGAGCAGGCCCCCGCGGAACGCTCGTCCTTCCCTGGTCTCCTCTTTCAGGACGTGGCATATGACCGTGCCTCACACCGGGGCGCTCCGCCTCCCACGTCCGGGCCGGTCATTCCACCTCGCTGCCCCATCGTGGGTACATCTGTGGTTCGCATTGACCCCACTGGTTCAGTTTTTGGGAGCCTGGCTAGAGCTTCCCAATCTGTGCTGGCTGCCCCTACTTCATTGTACCCAAGAAAACCGGTGGGTTATGGCCAATCCTGGACCTGCGCGTCTTGAACCAAACCCTTCACAGGCTTCCATTCAAGATGTTTACAGCCAAACGCATTTTTGAATGTTTTCGTCCTCTGGATTGGTTTGCAGCGATCAACCTGAAGGACGCGTACTTTCATGTCTCCATTCTTCCTCGACACAGACCGTTTCTATGGTTTGCTTTCAAGGCGCAGGCATACCAGTACACGGTTCTCCCATTCGGGTTAGCCCTGTACCCTCGCGTCCTCACGAAAGTCGCCGAGGCAGCACGGGGATCACATCCTGAACTATCTCGACGACTGGCTAATTCTAGCTCTCTCTCAAGACCAGGTTTTGCAAACATAGGGACCTGTGAATATGCCACTGGCTCCGGCACCTGGCCCGTCTGGGCCTTTGGGTCAACTGGGAAAAGAGCAAACTCTCCTCCTCCTCTTTTCTCTGTATGGAAATCGACTCGGTCGCCATGTCCTCGCAGCTTATGAGCGAGCGCGCGAAGTCACTGCTGAATTGCCCGAGTCAATTCGAGGGCAAGAGTGCGGTTCCACTGAAGTTATTTCAGAGGCTCCTGTGGCATATGGCATCCGCAGCGGCAGCCACACCACTCGGACTGCTTCATATGAGACCGATTCAGCACTGGCTTTGCGATCGAGTCCCGAGATGGGCATGGCAACAGGGCACGCTCCGAGTACCAGTTACTCGGGCCTGCCGTCAGACCTTCACCCCGTGGTCGAACCTCTCCTTTCTACGGGCCGGAGTGTCCTTAGAACGAGTTTCCAGGCATGTTGTTGTCTTAACAGATGCCTCCACCACGGGCTGGGGTGCCATGTGCAATGGACATGCTGCCGCGGGCTCCTGGACAGGACCTTTGGCATGTCAATTGCCTCCAGTTGCTGGCAGTACGCTTGGCTCTGCACCGCTTCCGGGCGTTGCTCAAGAACCAACACGTACTAGTCCGTTCAGACAACACGGTGACAGTAGCGTACATCAACCGACAAGGTGGTCTACGTTCCCGCCATATGTTGCAACTCGCCCGCCATCTCTTCCTATGGAGTCAGAAGCATCTGAGGTTGCTTCGAGCCATTCACATCCTGGAAGAGCTGAACCGTGCAGTCGACGAGCTCTCAGGGTTTTGGCCACTTCCTGGGGAATGGAGACTCCATCCCCAGATGGTTCAGCTGATTTGGGAACCGTTCGGCAATGCACAGATAGACCTGTTTGCCTCCCTAGACTCTTCCCATTGCCGCTTGTTTTATTCCCTGATCGAGGGGACCCTCGGCACGGATACACTAGCGCACAGCTGGCCGCGGGGCCTCCGCAAGTATGCGTTTCCCCCAGTGAGCCTTCTTGCACAGGTCCTGTGCAAGATCATGGAGGACGAGGAGCAGGTCCTTTTGGTTGCGCCTCATTGGCCCACCCGGACTTGGTTCTCCGAACTGGTGCTCCTCACGACAGTCCCTCCCTGGCCAAAGGACCTCCTTTCTCAGAGACTGGGCACCCTCTGGCACCCATGTCCCGATCTGTGGAACCTGCATGTGTGGGTCTCGGCAGGTTTGAGTACCATACCACCTCAGGTGGTGGCTACCATCACTTCCGCTAGGGCCCTGTCCACATGCCTATGCGTTGAAGTGTGACCTCTTCGTCACCTGGTGTTCTTCTCGCTGAGAAGACTCCAGAAAATGCCCAATCGGGTCCATGCTCTCCTTCCTCCAAGAAGGGTTGGAACAAAGGCTGTCTCCTCCACCCTGAAGGTTTATGTGGCCACCATGTCTGTGCACCATGACCTTGTGGAGTCGAAAACGGTGGAACAGCATGACCTGGTCGTCAGGTTCCTGAGGGGGGGCGAGGAGACTAAATCCTCCTCGCTCTCCTATTATACCCTCTTGGGACCTCGCAGTGGTCTTATCAGCCCTGCAGAGAGCTCCCTTTGAGCCATTGCGATCAGTGGAGCTTAAGTTCCTGTCTATGAAGACAGTGCTCCTGGTTGCTTTTGCCTCCATCAAGAGGGTAGGGGACCTGCAGGCATTTTCGGTTGACAAAGAGTGCGTAGAATTCGGCCTGGCTAACTCTCACGTGATCTTGAGACCCTGGCCTGGATACGTACCCAAGGTTCCCACCACTCCTTTCAGGGATCAGGTGGTAAACCTGCAAGCGCTGCCCTCGGAGGAGGCAGTCCCAGCCTTGGCACTGCTCTGTCCAGTATGCGCCATCCGTGCTTACGCAGACAGAACGCAGTGTTTCAGGATCTCAGACCAGCTCTTTGTCTGTTTTGGTGGGAAGCTGAAGGGAAAGGCTCTCTCCAAGTAAAGGTTGTCTCACTGGATAGTGGACGCCATTGTCTTGGCTTACCAGACGCAGGGTCGTCCATGCCCCCTAGAGGTGAATGCACACTCCACCTGGAGTGTGACATCCTCCTGGGCTTTAGAGCATGGGGCCTCGCTAACAGACATCTGTAGAGCTGCAGGCTGGGCAACACCCAACACTTTCGCGAGATTCTATAATCTCCGGGTAGAGCCAGTGTCCTCTCATGTACTCGCTTCCACTAGCCAGTAAGTAGGACCTGCTCTGTGTCATCGCTTGCTGCGCCATTCCACTCCACGGACTGGATAGGTGCACTATTTCACTCAGAGTTCTCCTTAGACCCTGAGTTCCTCCTGCACTGTTGACGCGTTTTCCCTCGGCAAGACCCCTCTTGCCATCTCGAGGTTGAAACATTCCACCCTGCGGGTTGGATAGCTCTGAGTTTTCCATATGCAACCCGCACACGGGTCATATGTGTATACTAAGTTCTCCCTATGGGTAGGCGCTGTGTTACATATTCCACCTGGGATATGCCACCCAGTGTACCTTGGTATTCCTGCGTTAAGCCTAGCCCTTCGTCCGTGCTAGTCTCACGACAGGGAGCTCAAACTTGCGCAGGGCACTGGAAGACAGCCGCTGTGGCGTGATTGAATTGGGACCCCTATTTCGTCATTCACTGATGTAACTCGTAGTGACTGAACGGAAGGGTTACGTCCCTCTGCCACAACCGCTGGAACGGCCTGGAGTCTAGTCTTGGCTCCTCAGCGGAAAACATAATGAGAGATTGCCAGCGTCCCTCCTTTTATACCCATGCGGTGGGGCGGAGTTGTACTATGCAAATTCCGCAGACCCATGGCATTTTCCTTGCTATTGGCTCGTTTTGTAGAACTCAAAGGTGATAGGCTTCTAAGCGAAACCCACATTTTTTCCATTTACAGATGTAACGTCTCCGTTCCCTCCTCAGAGAACGAGGGTTACATACGTAACCGAGACGTTCTGTACAATAAGCATATGCCGAATATAGTCAAGGTTTGTGTGTATACCTGTGTGTTTGTCTGATGAGCACGGCTCTGTGTAACTGCTTCTGTAGGTTAGCACTAGCAGGGCCGCAGGAGTGAACAAAGGGATGGACAGCAGCCAGTACGAATCCCTTCTGATACAACTCACACACCTGCACTGGAAGCTCTCTGACTGACGACAGACACAGCAATGAGGACACTGACACCTCTGAAGAGAGAGAGAGAGAGAGTCAGACAGGCACACAGAGAGAAATGAGCAGAGAAAGAAAATAAATAAATAAACATGTTATCTATCGTTCAACTATCATTGAAATGAACTTACCACCATGACAACTTACTTCTAATAATAAAAAATACCCAGAAAATATATAAATATTTTGAAAAAACCTTACTGATGCGCACACACACACACGCACGCACACGTACGTACGTACACACACACTCACACACAATAATAAAACAAATGATATCAATCAGTAAGATTTCAGAAAGATTTTTTTGAGAAATTAATAGTAAAGATAGTAAAGACTTTGACATTGTTACAAATTTTTAAAATTTTAAATAAATTGTGTTTCTATGCTTTCTATTCATCAAAGAATCCTGAACAAAAAAAAAAAAAACTGTATCAGCATGTTAGAATGATTTCTGAAGGATCATGTGACACTGAATATTGGAGTAATGACTGCTAAAAATTCAGCATTGCCATCACAGGAATAAATACAATTTTAAACATATATCAAAGCTGAAAACAGTTATTTTAAATTCTAATAATATTTCACAATAATACTGTTTTTACTTTATTTTGATCAAATAAATGTACCATAAAAAACCTTACCAAATACAAACTGTTGAACTCTTTAGGAATGTCTAATGGATGAAAAAATAAATCACTAGATATTTACCAGAGTAATAAATGTGACAACTAGCCCTAGTCCTTCACATATGTCAATGTACCAAAACTGAACTGACATTCTCATAACACTATATCTGCATGAACTAATATATTCACCCCCACCACATACCCATGTGGAAACAGGGAGGAGGAATGACGAAAGACAAATATTAGAAGATAGGTGCAAACCATTTCATTCACAGTCATCTCTGGCAAAAAAAAAAAAAAAAAAAAAAAAAAAAAAAAACCTTAAGAAGCTCATTTTCTGACACACTAACTGAAATGCTGTAGAAATAGTTTGAAAGTATTCTGGTGAAATGGTTTTACAAGCAAATTGTTTCTGTGATCAGTAATTAAAGTTAATTTCCAGCGCTCATTATTCAGGGCCGCAGTGAGCTGCAATCATCTTTCAGAGGTGTGACGAGCTTGTTTAAACAAAACTGTGACGGTCTGAACACGCTCTCACTCTGAGGGGGGTTTATTAGTGTTTCCAAAGAGGAAATAACAGCACGGTTCACAGCAAATGAGTGCATATGTGTGATTTCTGTGACGCAGTGTGAATTTCACTGTTAGGATGCAGGTCATGTTAAGGAAATTATGTTATTTATGTCTGGTCGAAAATTTCAATTCAACCATGTCAGTAGCTCAGCCCAGTTCTTGGAAGGTTCTCTCAAAGTTATGAACAAATGTAACTCCAGTAATGTTAATAGAAGGTTCATTCAAAGTTATCTGGTCTTTAATGATGTTCTCAAATCATCTTCTCAAATGATTTGTACATCATTCATGAAACTTTTTTTGTCCAAAATGTTTAGTTGAACATTTGTCTAACATTTTTTAAATGTTACTACATTTTAAAATGTTCAGATAACATTCAAATGTAACATTCCCATAATGTTTGCAAAATGATACAATGGAATGTTCCTTTAATGTTCACATAACCAAGAAAAAACATTTTTAAAACTGGTCGTTTTGAACATTCAGGGAACATTCAGAAATAATGTTTTCATAAATTAATGTGAATATTAGCAAAACGTTCTTAGAACACTGTTAGCTGGGAGGTTTGGAATAGATTTGCTTATAATTTAAATTTGTAAACCTTGTACATGTTAAAAAAAATGAAGATTTTGAAATGAAGAGACAAAGAAGTCTCTTGTGCTCAACAGGGCTGCATTTATTTGATAATATTTTTATTGAAACGGTGATACATTCTTTTCAGGAGATTTTGATGAATAGAAAGTTTAAAAGAACAGCATTTGATTGAAATAGAAATATTTTGTAACATTATAAATGTGCTTTACTGTCACTTTTCATCATCATTGCTAAATTAAAGTAGTAACCCCCCCCAACCCCCCCCCCCCCAAACTTTTTTTCTGAACCAAAACAAAATTTGTCACTCTCTCAAATATGACGAGAGAAGGATCACATTTAAAAACAAAATTAACACCAAACAGTTACATTTACAGCATAACTTCAGTATCCAGTTCAATTATCAGTATAAACTTCACCAAATAACAAAATCTGTTTGCAATCATCAGGTAGTGCTGAAACAGCGGAAGTGTCTTAGACTTTATGATGTCTATTAACTCCACTCCGGTCCAGAGCATGAACTATATTAACTAGCACATCACGCGAAAGGCCTGTGGCAAAGGACACTCTATGCTTCAGCTATGCGTGAGAGAATGAGAAAATGCTTTTCTTTGTGTAGGACCTACACACACACACAGAAGATTTGACTCCTCCTGAAAGGCCAAATATATGATAATCTGTCCCTATATTTACTACGGGGAAATTCCACCTTTATAAAACAGAATTACCCAGTTGGGGGTTAAACACTCCAGTAAACAGTCCTTCTCAGCAACATAGTCCACCTCAAGAATGCAATATTCCTCAGTCTAAATCCATGTACAAGCTCTTAAAATGAGAAGCAGAGACTTCGATTGTAGACTTTGATAGCAGAGACTTCAGATTTGAATGTACTATGTGCGTTTGTAATGAAGTTGTTAGAGTTTGTGTGAGTGTGATTAAGTGTGATTAACTAAAATCCAAACACACTGATCTGCTCTGTTTTATGGCTCAAATTAACAGAACACAAGCAAGCACGTGGGGCATCATAGCTGTTATATTGAATATAACATGTATATAATTTTCAGCTTATTGGCCAGAAATAATATCCGTGCATCCCTGATATTGACCATGAGCATCCAGGACTTTAACTTTTTTTTCATTTATTATTTAAACAAAGTGGTTCATTGTATTGTAAATGCCAAAGTAATTTGATTTCACTGAACCAATCCTCTAGATGATTTTTTGAACTAAACGTGTTAGTTGCAAATCTATTATATAGCCGTCCCTTCTTCGGCTGTGCTGACCTATCAGGACTGCTCTCTAAATATTGATATGTCATAAATATTAAAGTAAGTGTTTATATGATTCATAAATATGAGGAATTCTTGCTGCTTATGACTGTGATGTCGGGTCCTGGAGGGGTCTTATTTTATTTTATAATAATCCGACAGAGAGCAGAATTGAATTATTTATAGAAACCAATTTAAATTAAAAACAGATTTTGGCTATAAATACAGTTCAGTGTCACTAAGACAACTGATTTTCTCTCTTATGCACATACAAACAGATAAATCCTGGATTTTAGTACTGACCCCTCACATCTTCAAGATCAGATAATCCTTAAAACGATGCCTAGCATTTTCTCTCTCTCTCTCTCTCTCTCTTCTTTTTTTCCCTCTCTGTTATTTCATCCCTGTCAATCATTCACATTCATTAAGTCACTTAACATTGCTTTCAATATTGATGCCCCAAAACAAACAAACAAACATATTCTAACATCTCTGCCTCACACTCGTGCTGTCACAGCAGTTTGCAGTGAAACTCTTTTTTTTTGTCTCTGTGTCTCTGTAGGCATCAGTGAATTTTACATATAAATGACCTGCCTGTCTGTCTACCGATAAGCAGCTAAAACAGAAAGCCTGGAGTGAGTGTGTGTGTGTGTGTGTGTCCAGAACCTGAACGATTGTCGCTGTCCCAGTTCTCACACATTCAAATTTTTTAGAAATAAATATTTGATCAAGGTCACAATCTCAGACACAAACCTGCACACACACACATTTGTTTGGGTAATGTTTCATGCGTTAACTTTAAGTAGTAAAACTGCTAGATGAGATAAACTAACAATACCTTTTTTAGTCTTTATTACCTTAAAGATTCCAATAATAGAAAATAGTATTTTTCAATGTACAAAATAATTGGATTAGAAACAAGGCAAACACACTATATTACAGAAATATAAAGTCCTCTGATATCCTGCTGGACGGCGCAATCTCATCAGATTTCAGTCAAAATTAAGTATTCCAATCCCATATATATTTTTTTTTATAAAAGTATTGGTTAAAATTTCACTATGAAGCGTTTGGCCCTCTAGAGGTTAAAAAAATTGCATTTTGGTAATGCTTCGGCTCTGCATGACTGTGCGGATGAATATGACCCTTCACAATAGATAATGCATTACAATGAACTCTGTAAGAGAGCTATAAATCATGGCAATTAATCTGTTCAATAAAACATCTGTTGACTCATAAAAAGCCATCTCTGCATCACTTTTACAACATTTCAAATCTCTCAGTTCTCGCAATCTCCGAAAAGCCAAGCCGATGCTGATTCTTGTTTTATTACGAGCATCTGTTCTGCGTTTTTTTTTGTAAATGTGTGAATCTCCGGAGGTTCGAGATTTAGAGGCTCCATATCACTTTCTCGGTTGTTGTAACAACTAACCTATGCCACTCCTACGCTGCACACCACTATGGTGCACTACATTCACACGGGGAGTCTGCGTTAACGCTTCTTATTTACTTTGAAAGAGTGACGTCATGCGTTGCCGAACTGAATTCTTCACTGTGTTGAATTCACACTGGCGTTGCTCGTGGCAGAAGTTGAAAACTTTTTAACTTTTCAAACGCCAACGCAGGCGTCAGCCAATCAGATCGTCTATGCAAATACCCTAGCGCAGATGTTAGCCAACTGCAGTCATGCAGCACCGAAAAAAAAAAACGGTTGCGTCAGCACCAAGCTTCAGACACGCCTTCCGTCAAGCGTTGACGCCTACGCCCCGTGTGAATGACGTGCTACACCAAGTATAGTATACACAGTATACAATAGCTACAGTAGCTGGAGCAACTTTTCTCTATTTATGGATATGACGAGTCACACATAGGCGAGTGATGTATACATGCAATTTGCATCGAAAACTGTTTGGTCTAAAATACATACACATAAGTATGGGATCAATTTCCTGCCTAAAGTATTGCAGCGACAGATCAAAAAATAATAAGCGTGAATCAAAAATTTAAAAACACATGTAAAAATATATTGCACAAACTGAAAAAAAACAATGCAAAATGATCAGAATAGCAAACAACGTGGTTATGGATCAAAATATAATAAGCGTGAATCAAGAAATAACAATCAGGAATAAAAACTTTAAACGCATTAAAAGTTATTTTGCACAAAACTTAAACTTATGGTCATGCTTTCTTAAAAATTATGTTTTCCTTGGTTTTATTACTCTGTACTTTTCATTTTTTTTTTTTCGTTTATTACTCTGCTCTCTTGCATTTTCTGCTCATATTTTACTCTTTTGTACACTTGTGCTGTTTTTCTCTTTGCTCTTCTTTCTATGTTCTGCGCTTGCTTTCGCAAATGTTGCAGTTCCAGTTTCATGTAAATTAGGGCGGGCTTAAGTGTCACCAATGGTCCACTAGTCTAGATTGACAGCTACTCCTCTAGCCAATCAATCGAAGAGGGGAGTTGACATCACACCAATGCGACTCGTGGCTACTGATGCTTACTTATACAGGGGAAGACGACAGTTTAATTTAACTTTACAAAGACTTTCAAGCAGTAAAGCTACAGTGTTTCATCAAAGAATTGCCGATTTGAACGAGAAGTTTGAACGAATAACTCGCTAGTAAAAACAGTAACTTGCCACCACCTACTGGCCGTTTTACTTTCATATTTAATCAATAACAAGGATGGGCAATGTCGGTCCTGGGTGTAGAGTTTAGCTCCTCCAACCCTAATCAAACACCTGAACCAGCTTTAAGATAATTAATACTACAGACGGGTGAGGTTTTTATCGGAGTTGACGCTAAACTCTGCAGGACAGCGGCACTCCAGAAACAACGTTACCTATCCCTGATGGAGATGTTGCTGTATTCAAATTTGAAGCTATATTTAAAACATTAATCCTAAAGTACTATGCAATTATGTAGCTATGTAAATACAATAAGTATGTAATAAATCACTGTATATTAAATCCAACTGGTTTCTGTATATCTTCTCTGTAACACAATCATTTTCAATAATCTTTTGTCAAATTTGGCGAGGTTAATAAAAAAGGTAGGCAATGCGTAGCGGTGACAGGTCAAAGTCCTAAAGTCTTCAGACAATGGCCGTTTTTAACTTAGTTTTTGCCAAGAATTGTAGCGTTTCATAACTGCAGGATGTTTCACTTACAGCAGCCTTAGCATATTGACATCATGAGCCAAGTAATATTGTTTAACACCAATTACCAGTGTGCACATTAACATTCTCATGTATCTCAAAAAAGATTAATTTAATTATTTATTTCCAGAGTTCAGATAGCTTTACTGCTTGAAAGTCTTTGTAAAGTTAAATTAAACTGTCGTCTTCCCCTGTATAAGTAAGCATCAGTAGCCACGAGTCGCATTGGTGTGACGTCAACTCCCCTCTTCGATCGATTGGCTAGAGGAGTAGCTGTCAATCTAGACTAGTGGACCAATGGTGACACTTAAGCCCGCCCTAATTTACATGAAACTGGAACTCCAACATTTGGGAAAGCAAGCGCAGAACATAGAAAGATGAGCGAAGAGAAAAACAGCACAAGTGTACAAAAGAGTAAAATATGAGCAGAAAATGCAAGAGAGCACAAAGTACGGAGAAATAAAACCAAGGAAAACATAATTTTTAAGAAAGCATGACCATAAGTTTAAGTTTTGTGCAAAATAACCTTTAATGCGTTTAACGTTTTTATTCATGCTTGTTATTTCTTGATTCACGCTTATTATATTTTGATCCGTGACCACGTTGTTTGCTATTATGATCATTTTGCATTATTTTTTTCAGTTTGTGCAATATATTTTGACATGTGTTTTTAAATTTTTGATTCACGCTTATTATTTTTTGATCCGTGGCTGCAATACTTTAGGCGGGAAATTGATCCAATACATAATAAGCTTACCATAGTGAATCAGGGTAAGACAAAAACACATTTTGGAAGAAGGAATGATGATGTATTTGCTCATTATTTAAACTGTGTTCATTTTGAACAAAAAAGTTAGGTACATAGTGTACCTTTAACTGCAAAATATCAGTTTTAATTTCTACTTACACTTTTTTTTTTTTTTTTTTTTACTGTACAAGTATTCATTTACCAGACATTTATTCCTAAATAAAGAATAATGTTAATGATACCAAATACAGTCCAGTCTTACCATGGAAAATAATTTATTTTACTTTTATTGTTACTGAGCTCAGGTATTTTCTACACCCTACATTTACATATAGGAAATTTAGTATTTTTCCTTAGTGCATTACTTTGTTTATTAGCATGTTTTCTTCATGGGGACCTTTGACTGGTGCCCACAATGTACCTGTAGGTAAATTCAGGTTTTAGTATTGTTGAGGGGTCCCTGACCCCCATCCATACACAATTATACATTCGGTCATATCCTTGTAATTATGCTCAGTAATGGCCCATATACTCCTATGCTTTTAAGTCATTAAGATGAGCTGGTCTGTTTTTCTGCTTCAATCTGTGTCTTATATTCTCTCATCCTGTCTCATATCCACTTTCTCTGAATTCAGCGGGATCCATTATTGCCTCTCTCGAAGCACACTAACAAAAGCAGCATTAGTATATTTAGAAACATAAGCCCTCAAAGAAAATACACAGTTTTTTCTCTCTCTCTCTCTCTCTCTCTCTCTCTCTCTCTCTCTCTCTCTCTCTCTCTCTCTCTCTCTCTCTCTCCTTTTTTTCTCTTCCCAGTTTGAAGCTTTACACTTTATCATCTGAAGGTGGGTTTTGTGCATTTGTGTATCAATTTATATATATCTATATCAATATATATGTTGCTCTGAATTTTGAAACACAGCAATCCTTTTTATACTGCATGTCACTCTGTATTTTAATCCTCTGATGCATGAATTATTAAGTAATTTAACCTTTTTTAACTTTATTTTAATATTTTTATTTTAGTTTTAATAATTGTTGTACTTCAACTTATTTCAGCTAGCTGCCAATGCAACTTTTCTTATTTTGGTTTTCTGTTTTCACTTTTCCATCTAATATTTATATTGATGAGTTTTTGTTTTAGTTTTACAGTAGTAACAACAACAAAAACACTGTTCCCAATACCTTTCCCACAAAATGGTGTCATTTGAGTTTCATATAGGTCTACTGCAATCGTAAATAATAAATATTCCAGAAATTCATCATCACTTCCATCAACCACAACCACAAAGGCATACATTTATTCAAAAGCTCCAACAAAGATAATCCAGACACGGAGCAGGAACAAAATCCAAACAAGGAACGGGAACAAGAATCAGACAGGGAGCGAGACAGCAACAGCTTTACAGACAAGCAAAGACAATGACCAACAACAGACTACTGAAACACAGGGGTATATATGCAGGATAACAAGGGGCAACTGAGGAACAGGTGAGGGCAATTAATTACTATGGCTACAAAAGGGTAACTATGGCAACAAACAAGGCAGCCGTGGAAACAAAAGCGAGTTGTGACACTATGACACTATGACGCTATGCACTATACACTATGCACTTATACTCTATGTACTTAGTCACTACGTAATTTTCTGTGTAGTGTATGACTTTTGTAAGGTTATTTTGTCATTCAACATTGGAGTCTGACCCTCCGCTAGTTGCAGTCAAGTGCATGAAGTGTCCAACATTCCACACCTTGTTTTTTCCTTTAATTTAGTGCAGAATCTGGGCATTTAAAGGGGTGGTTGATTATGATTTCACTTTTTTTAACTTTAGTTAGTGTGTAATGTTTCTGTTTGAGCATAAACAACATCTGCAAAGTTACAACGCTCAAAAGTTCAAAGCAAAGGGAGATGTTTTCTTTTACAGAAATCGCTTTTAAAGGACTACGACAAACAGCTGGTAGGGACTACAATGACCTTCTTCACGGGTTAGTGACATCACTAACCCTAAAATTTACATAAACCCCGCCCCCCGGGAACGCGATTTATAGATTATCATGACTAACACACGAGCTGTTGTAGCTCCGACCTCTGTGCCAGGAGCAGCAGCTCATTTGCATTTAAAGGGACACACACGAAAAAGGCACGTTTTTGCTCACCCTCAAAAAGTGACAATTTTAAATTTACTTTATTTTAAACAAAAATATCTGTGGGGTATTTTGAGCTAAAACTTCACATGATGTTGGGACATCAGATACTTATTTTACATCTTGTTAAAAGGGCATTATAGGACCCCTTTAAAGTGCACTTTTTCTTTTTGGATTTTTTCAGTGCGAACACACTATTCATACTTAAAAATGTCATAGAATAGTGATTAAGTAAGCGAATTGGGACGCACCAAGGAACGAAGCAAATTAAGTGAAACACTGGAACAATGGGAACAAAGAATTAAATTCAACATAAGAGTCTTTCAAAAAAAAAAAAGGGAAACAAGGTGTCAGAGAAGTCCACTGAAGGCGAGTTGAATTGAACCCATGTGCAGTTTATTCCAAAATCAAAAGTGAACCCCCTAACATATAACAGGAAAATTCCATTAATTTATGTATGAACAAGAATACCACTTACTAAAAGGACTTTTCAAAAGTTAAATTCTGCATCCCAATTCACCTACTTATACTATGCCCTAAAAGTATGTACTGTTTTTGTGAAGAAAAAGTACATACTTTTGAGTGTGTAGCAGAAGAGTAGGCAAGCTTTGGGACATACTACGTCATAATTACGTCTTTAATGGGCCACTCTGTCGTTTAGTTAGCATCCTGTCACAGTTTAAAGTGCCCTGTCAATCATCTTGTCAGTTAAAATTCTCCACATTCAATTTAATTTAATTTCCTACCGTTTCAGAGAGAAATATAGTAGCACATTGATCTGCCAGTCGTGGATCTTTCATGTGGAGAACTCTCCTCATGTGTTTGCAATTTGCATAATTATGCATTTAAAAGTTAATGACCAAACGTATCATTAGAAAAGTTCACAATGCTGTTGCAGATGAAATATAATGTGGATAACATAGAATAAATACATTTTCGTAAGGTTAGATACTAGGGGTGTAACGATATCCTCATGTCACGATTCAATACATATCACGATACTGAACTCACAATGCGATATTATTGCGATACTCCCAAGACATATGCATAGCTGATATAAAAAATTGGATGACTAGCAATTTCCTACTACTTAATTCTGAAAAAACAGAGATTCTAATTATTGGACAAAAAACTTCCTCACGTAATAACCTTTAATACCAATCTTTAATTTGAAAGTCACGTGTCTAGTATCTGTAAAACCGCATTTTTCCATCTTAAAAATATATATAAATTATGTCATATGCTCTCAATGACAAATGCGGAACAATTAGTTCATGCGTTCATGACCTCAAGGCTAGATTATGGGTGGTTGCCCTTCATGCTTAATAAACAAACTACAGCTGGTCCAAAACGCAGTAGCTTGAGTTCTTACCAGAACCAGGAAGTATGACCATATTAGCCCGGTTCTGTCAACACTGCATTGGCTCCCTATTAAACATCGTACAAATTTTCAAATATTGCTGATTACTTACAAAGCACTAAATGGTTTAGCTCCGCAGTACTTGAGCGAGCTCTTAACACATTATAGTCCTTCACGTCTATTGCAATCTCAAAATTCCGGCCAGTTGATAATACCTAGAATATCAAAATTGAATATCGAATATCAAAATATCAAAAAAATTGCTGGCGGTAGATCCTTTTCCTATTTAGCACCAAAACTTTGGAACAGTATTCCTACCATTGTCCGGGAAGCAGACACACTCTGTCAGTTCAAATCTAGACTAAAAACACATTTCTTTGACCTAGCATACACATAACACATTATAGACTTCTATAATTCAATGTTAGGCTGCATAGATTAGGTCAGCCGGAATCGGGAACACTTCCCATGAATCCTGATGTACTCATTACATCATTAGAAGGATGGCGTCTACGCTAATATTAGTCTCTCTGTTTATCCCGAGATTTACCGCAGTCCGCCGGATCCAGGCCATATCCAGATCTGATGAAGGACCTGCGCCTGGACGCGACGACAATGCAGTCCTGAAGTGTCAACTGGTCTCTCCCCTGTGAAGGCCTCCTTCCCCTCCCTTTACCTCTCTACAGATAAAGCTTTGTCAGGATAATTCCGGTTCGCGATAAAAATTCGGTATTATAAATTTTAAGGCCAGACAAGAAGTTTGTTGAGGGTTGGTTTGTAGGAAAGGACTACATGCCTGCGCACATATATTCAAACGCACATACCTATAGACTGAACTCGTAATACGCATGTGCACGCCATCAGCGTTCTCACAGGTTCACGTTTTTAAAGTTCGTGCAGAGAGAACTTAAGAGTTTTCTGTTAAAACGGTGTCATGTTAGTGGCCCCTAAGTTAATAACTAATGATCGTTGCGACGGAAGTGAATCAATCAAAACTAACTTTAGCTGGACAATAACTTTATTCTAGAGCTGCTATAAAGCCAAAACAATCTCTGTTACTTTAATTTCCTATTATCACTGTAAAGCCGCTTTGGAACAATCTACATTGTTAAAAGCGCTATATAAATGAAGATGACTTGACTTGACGTGACTTGACATATGATAAAAGGTTAACAGAAAATGTACTGTTAATTAAAGTGCTAAATTTGGTATTACATTGGGGTGGAAATGAATAGGCTTGGACTTGGTGCTGGTAACCCAATGAACAGGACAATAGAGACACCAGAATAAAAAATTTCATGATTCTGAAGCTGAAAATACAGAATTATTTTAGACGAATATGCTTGCACTCTATTGACTAGACATATTTAAATATGCTCATTGACTAGATATATTTAAAATAATGTAGGCCACTTTTTACTGGTAACATAAGACATTTAGCATTATCAGGACCCACAAATATTCCCCCATTGCAATATTATACATTTTATTCAACATTATATATAGTAGTTTAACTACTGAAACTAAAATAAAATATAGTCACTATCCAAGATACATTTTTGTATTGCGATATATTGTGGCACCCCTATTAGAAACTGATAATTAATCACTCAAACCCCTTTATCTAAACCTCTCTACTTAACTGTCAGATGTACACATCCGCCATGTTTGTAGTTTTTTTAATCCGTGTTTGTAGTTCTAATTGAATCCTCGTCCAAAGTGCAATGTGTTGTGGGTTATATTAGCCGTAAGAGTGTCCACGGATCTGCACTCCGGATTCTAACCGGAAAAAGTAGACCATCCAGGAATCGTTGGAATACTGATTTCATCACACTACGATTTGGGACACACTAATTCTCATTTCGAATACTATTTAGGACAGAGAGTATGCGAATTGTGGAACACTAACAGTGATAGTGTTTGTATCTGCAAGAAATGAGCATGTGTACCTTCCTTTCCTAACAGGAAGTCCAGGAAGTGGTATGTGTAGGCCACTCCTGAGTGGGTCTCCACTTGTGCTCTTCTGAGGGTGGATAAAATCTTTCCCGGAGCTTCATCTGACCCTCGGGGTTTCGGCAACTTACAGCCCATGTCTGCGCACGTGGAGAAAAACAAAGACAGAGAGAGAAAATGAGATAGATGAATATGGATAATTTGTCTGAAATATTCATGTATTCATAACTACTTTATTGATTTAACTGATTGCCTTGGCAGCAGTCCCTAATTGTCATGCTAATTAAGTCAGATTGACACTGAAATAGGAACTGAGCACGTGCAAAACAGGGGAGAGGGCATATCGGCATGTCTTTAAACATAACCACAAACATTCAGATACACGCACGCGTGCACAAGCAAAGATTCGTCACACGGTAACATAACATGAAGTCTAATTGGAAAGCTAATCAACCTTCAAGCATCAACCTTTAACACAAACACGCGTTCGCTGTATCAAGCACAATGCCCCCTTCAAAACACACACACTGTCTCCTTGGCTACTAGAAGCAGCAATCAGATAACGCTTCATATTTGATCTGTGACTACACAACCAATCAAACAGTGGAATGTGTGGCCGATGAATTAGCGTGTGGCTAATGCTAATAAGTGTCACATCCAGAACGCGCTAACTTGATGTGACAGCAAAGGCATGCCACGTGGGCCCCGGCCTCCAGCGCTAACACACACCATCAGGTACGGGTAGTTAGCTGCCAACATTTCCAGGTCAGCGTTTGATGAGCCAGAACAGGTGAAACCGAGAGGAACCGGACAAGCCCAGTGGCCGTGACAACAAGCATTAACTGCGCAATGATGATGGGATGGGGAGCAATGGATGAATGGTTTTGGGGATCAGGAACAGGGTGATCATTTGAGAGATGTGTATACGAGTAGACCAGGATAGACACTTAAAAACAGTACTGTGCCTTACCATGGTACAACAACAGAATCAGAATACCATGGTATTTTGATACCATAGTACTGTACTGTATGATTATTGTATTCAGTGGTACTGATACAAATACTGTGGTATTTGTAAGAATATGATGGCATTACCATTGTTGTAATGTCCAAAAGACCATGGTATTACTTATTATGGTACTATGTCCAAATACTATGGCAACAGAAATGAGATAAAGAGATTGAGATCCGTAAAATAATGACACAACAATAAGTATAAAAACAAATATACAGTGTGAATGAATGAATATTTTATTCATGTTCTTATGTTCACCAAGGCAACATTTATTTGATCAAAAACAGTAGTATTGTGAAATATTGTCACTATGCTGATCTGCTGCTCAAGAAACATTCCTTATTATTATTAATGTGGAAAACAGTTGTGCTGCTTAATATTATTGTTGAAAACATGAACTTCAAAAGGACAGCATTGTTTGAAATAGAAATCTTTTGTAACATCATAAATGCTACTGTCACGTTTGATAAATTGAATGCATCATTGCAGAATAAAAAGTATTAAATTCTTAAATAAAATAAATAAATAACCAAATACTAAGAAAAATTTAGATTTTTAGTTGTTTGAACATATTTTAATGCTAATATTGGTTTATTTTACAGAATTTTAAGTCATCTCGAGGCCCCCTTAGAAATTTTTTGAGGACCCCTAGCGGGTCCCGGCTATGTTACCAAAATAGTATATGGGAGGTTCCAGAAATCAATGAAAAACATAATAAGGTGGAAAACGTAAGCTGGTATCTCTGCTCTGATGTAGAGTGTTATATTTACAGAGCATCTCTAAGTGGTTCTTTGTAATTTTAGGAGCTCTCTCACTTTGAATTTCCTTTGTTCTTTTAGAATAGATTTTTTGATCGCCTCAGGTGTGATTGTGGCTGGTTATCTGCTCAAGTCAAATACTTCTGTAATCTGTTTAATCTCTGTTTTATCTTTTATTCCACAAAATGGTGGACTACAGACTTCAAGTGAACAACTGAAATGATTTGAAACAATATGCTACTTTCAAAATTAGTCATTCAGAAGAAATGAATGAGTAATTTATATTTAAACAGAGAATATACACAGGAAGGTGCTAACATAATGGTCCGAGTCGTTACCTCAAACATTATAGGTTTAAATTGCAAGTAGGAGTGAATCACAAAGATTTACTGAGACAATTTGCTTTTATTATGAATCCGACAGCTGGAATATAAATGACTAATTCATGGGAGATACACAGACCTTCACACCTGTGCTGAGTGAAGTTAATACTGGCAGTCAAGCATCCGGTTCCACTCATTTCCCTTCACTAGCCTGACAATCACATCATTACTGATGCTAATCGCTCGGCAACAGACCGACAGATCATCAGTTTGCTCACAGTTACTGAGACAACATTTGGAGAGCTAGACTATTAGAGCAGAAAAAGAAACCACAGATTCTTAATCTCAGCTGAATTTGCAATACCATCAAGGGAGCAGCAAACGCAAGCTTTGACATAAACACAAATGCTGCTATGAGCACATAAGCCTCAGTGAGGGGATAGTTGCTCCCTCATCGAGCACAAAAATGACAGCACAGCAATGTGAGCATGATACTTAGCCCTTTCCATTTGGGATATATCGGTACCATTATATGGAAACTTGTTTCTGGCATGGAATAAAAATTAAAACGGCAATTGTGACTTTTGTGACGTTTATATCTCGCAGTTCAAACTTTAAAACTCACAATTGCGAGTTTATATTTTGCAATTCTGACGTTCTTGAATTGTAAGATAAAAAGTTGCAAGTACCTTTTTAATTGCGAGTTCATGTCTCACAAATCTGACTATTTCTTACAATTGTTAGTTTATATCAAAATTCTGACTTTTTCACAATTTGAAGTTTATAACTTAGACTTAAACTTATAACGTAGTCATGAGTTTATTGACCCTTTTTTAACGATTTAAGCACATGGTCTAAAGTGCACTGCGCAAGTGCACTTAGGGCGTGTCCGAATCCACTTTTGCTAGTTTAACGATGGGAAAAAATGGTCAGCGCGCGCGGTGCATGGTCTAAAAGGGTTGTCCCTATTCTCTTAATGAGTAATGGGTGTGTTTTGGGCATAATGTACAATAAACCAATCAGAGTCTCATCTCCCATTCCCTTTAAAAGCCAGTTGCGCTCGCGCCATGGCGGATTCGCCATTTACATTGCGGAATTTTCAAGCGAAAAGACTGAATGCTTCTCTAGCGAGGAAACGGATCAGCTCGTGCGTGAGGTTAAAGTGTGCAAGCAGACCATCTACGGGACAAGCCGGATCCCACCATATCTTTATGTACACAATAATAATCTTTTACATTGTAATCCTTTTATTTGTAATATTTGGCATGTTGGTGTGCTGCTGCGCGTGCGTCCCTGTGAGTGTACACGGGTTGTGTACCCGCCTATAGGCGCATATTACTAATGCGCCCTTTAAATAAAAAAAATACTGATAAAATAATAAATGCCATTGACTTTAGACCAGTTTTTTGTTGGTCAATGGCGCAGTCTATTTCAGTTGCCTCAAAATAGCAACACGCCAACAATGCGTCTGCACACACCTTGTTTTCAGACCAGCACAGCCATGGGCGAACATATGGGCGCAAAAGCATTTGCTATTTAAACAACGTGGCGCAGGACGTGAAAATGATAACTGCGTCGGGCTGAAACTAGCCAAAAACACTTGCGCCTGGGCTTGCGACTTGCGTCGCGCCTGGGGCCCCATTGCACCGGGTGTATGATAGGGCCCTTCATCTCACAATTCAGAGAAAATAAGTCAGTTAAACTCCCAATTGTGAGAAATAAAGTCAATAAAGTCAGTTATAAGATATAAACTCACAATTCTGACTTGTTTCTTGCAATTGTGAGTTTATATCTCAGTATTAGGGTTTTTATATTAGTATTATAATATTAGTTTATTATATTAAATACATTACATTAAATTATATATTAGTCTTAAATACATTAAATGCACATTATGTTCATATACAGGATATGAGGATACAACCAGACTTGGTGATTCTCTTCAGCACAAAGGTGCATACAGTTTCATACTCTACATCACAACCACACAGCACACTTCCCACACTACACATTTCCTGCAGAACACACACGAAGATATTCACACACACAATAATCTCTCACTGTGATAAGCGTGAGGAGGGGAGCGGAAGAAAAAGGAAAAAGAAAGATGAAGAGCTAAATTTAGGCAAGATGATAGGGAAGGATAATAAGTTGAGAGCACACATCGAATTGTGGTGGTGGGGTGGGGTGGGGGGGCCTCTGGTATCCAACGGAGACGGGAGATTGTCAATATGATGCAATAAAGAAAAGCCTGATTTACTCTCTTAATGTCTTGCTCTGACAAAGGATCTTAATACAATCCTTTATATCTGAACAATAGAGTATAATAAAATAGTGTAAAAACTATGTGAAAATAACAGAAATTTGACTATCACATTGATGCGATATGTCAACAGAAAAAAAGTACATAGTACAAAAGTACTATAGTTTGACAAGGAATCTTGTTTTTTGTACATATAGCAAGATAGTAATTCATCAAAATACTATGGTAATAATTAAGTACCATGGTATATGCAGTGGTGTCCAAAAGCCTGAGACCACATTGAAAACTGGGATTCTGAATATAATTTATACCTGTAAATAAACATTTTAGAATTCATCATTTAAAAAAAAAAAGAAATGTTATGACTTGAAATCTGCACTATTTTTAGATCACTATATATATATATTTTTTTTTTTTTTTTTTTCATAAATATAATATATATAATTTTATTTAAAAAAAAACACTAAAAAAGATTGATGGTAGAATATAAATTGTAATGAAAAATATTTTATTACATCAGAGACATTTTCACTAGTGGTCTCAGACTCACTGTAGCAAAGTACCACATATTACCATTTGATACATCACTGTACCATAATGGTACCATAAAACATTTATCATTTAAAACTGTTTAAATCTGTTTCTGTATTCGGTTGTGACATGCAATCATCAGGGAGTAATGTATGTGAGAAAGTTTGTGTGCAAGATGTTTGTAGGGCTTTGTAGGTTGCTATCGCAGAAGCAGGCTGGCATGACTGAATATGAAAGTTGATGATAGCACATTCCCCTCACATTTCACAGGTTCG
This sequence comes from Abramis brama, assembly GCF_963993115.1. Lineage (NCBI taxonomy): Eukaryota > Metazoa > Chordata > Actinopteri > Cypriniformes > Leuciscidae > Abramis > Abramis brama. The sequence goes on along the minus strand of NC_139974.1, from coordinate 14,892,034 downwards.
TAATCATCTCTTACTTCATTCCTCTCGCTTCCAATCTCTCACCCTTGCTATATTTCTCTCTCTCTCTCTCTGAGTTTGACTGCTTAGGCTGTCACTCATATCAGCCTCGGAGCCCCACTGTGAGTGTGTGAGAAATACTAACCGAAGGTCATCTTCTTCTGGCAGTCAGTCATCTCACGTGATACCATCATGTGTGAATGAACAATATGTGCCTGTTATAAGCAGTTTTCTTTTTCACTTATACTTGAGGTTGAATCTGAATTCTCACATATTCTTAGTACATACAATACAAAGATATATTTCAGTATAAAGCACCAATGAATGTGCATTTCATAATTTTGCATTAAGAAATATTAACATTGGTGAAGCACTATTTAATAAATTCCTGCTGTTTGTAGCACCTGCGGCTCTGCATATACTAATATTAGGAAAGATCCAGAAGTTTAATTTAGATCATTTCAGTCCGAGTTTGAGTGGCACATTTTAGTGCAGATTGTATTATGAACTCAATGTAGCTACTCTTTCTAAAAGGCTATTTAAGTATAGGGGCTGAGGAAAACTACTGTACAGGGTGGGCCATTTATATGGATACACCGTAATAACATGGGAATGGTTGGTGATATTAAAGTCCTGTTTGTGGCACATTAGTATATGTGAGGGGGCAAACTCCTCAAGATGGGTGGTGTGTACTAATATATACTAATGTGCCACAAACAGGACTTTAATATCACCAACCATTCCCATGTTATTACGCTGTATCCATATAAATGACCCACCCTGTATATTGCAGCACCATTTTCTTTTCACATGCAAAGACTGCATTTCAATTATAAAGTCTTAAAGACAAAGGAGCGAAAAAGTTCACAACAGTTCAAAAAACATTTTTCCTCCGTGGTCTATTTACAATTAAAATGTTAGTCATAGTCACAGAAAACTGTCCATTTAATTGTAAAGATCATAGGGAAAATTGTCACAATAAACTAAATTCTGACTATTATATGAGCAAAGAATGTGACTAAGTAAGTAGGCCACATTAAAAATGAAAATAAAATGTACAATATTATCCTTTTAAAAACTGCTTTAGGTTTTGTGACAAAACACCAAACACTACATATAATGTTATATAGTAGTTATATATAGAATTATACAAAACCATTCATGCAAATGGAAATGTTTTATATATATATATATATATATATATATATATATATATATATATATATATATATATATATATATAGTTTGAATTGAATGGAAGTGTAAGTCTTTGATATTTTTGCTGTTCTCTTGCAGATGCACACAGTATTCAAAATAGAATTGAGCTCGAACTTTAAAGTGACTCACATACAAGCTCAAATAAAAGCATTGAAGTTTGCATGTAAGTATAGCGAGAGCATGGGAAGAAAGAAGCGAGGGATGAATCAGCAGAGAAGAAACCAGTGACTTACGGGTAGAATCAGAAAGTTAACAGAGTTAGATTAGGGTTCAGTGAGAGAAAGAAACTACACAGTCATTAAAAGAGTGAACATACCTGCTGCTGTTCTTTGATAATGCCTCTCTCGATTTGTGTCTCCTCTGCCGTTTCTTTCTCCCTTAATTAGGCTATCTTTCGCTTCTCTCCCGTTTCTTTTAGCTTTCTGTCGGTTTGTCAACTCTCATGCCGTCGCGCGCGTGAATGGAAGCAGGTGAGCAGATGATGAGCTCAGTTCATTCCTGCCGCTCCTTCACTCAATACAGTGTGCTTAACTAACGTCTCCTCCTCCTCCCCTCTCTGAGAATGAAAGGGGAATGATGCCCTCCACTGTTTCCAAATAGCTCTCCTTTTGTCTCTCGTTTCACCTTCAACATCGTACAGTCAAACGGGGAGGAAAAAAACAAATAAAACAGTATCCACTAGAACCACACCAAAAGAGAGAAAAAAAATGTTGATTCCAAAGTTCAGTGTTATCCAAGGAATCTCTGGATCTGCTTCCTCATTCATTAAATACAACCCTAAAACCCCAAATTAAAATGGCTCTATAGCGCCACCAATAATCCACTTTATATTTCAAGTTTTAGTTTATATATCTTCCGTTGTATGGCAAAATAATCCTAATAAAACAATACGTTTTTTGAATTGATCATATATTGTAGATTACTACAGTATAGGCTACATGCAGATTAATGTTCAAGACAATTAGCATAACATTGCTCATTATGATTCAGACAGTTTAATTCCATGACAGAATTAAACTTATTCTACAACCAGAAACGTGAGTTTGTTTTATTTTAGTTGAAGAGTATTAAAGCAAGTACATGTCAATGATCAAGAACTTGCCAGGTCGAACTAGAGTCCCAGATGAATCTGTGCATGTTTTTTTTGCTATATACACTCACCTAAAGGATTATTAGGAACACCATACTAATACTGTGTTTGACCCCCTTTCGCCTTCAGAACTGCCTTAATTCTACATGGCATTGATTCAACAAGGTGCTGAAAGCATTCTTTAGAAATGTTGGCCCATATTGATAGGATAGCATCTTGCAGTTGATGGAGATTTGTGGGATGCACATCCAGGGCACGAAGCTCCCGTTCCACCACATCCCAAAGATGCTCTATTGGGTTGAGATCTGGTGACTGTGGGGGCCATTTTAGTACAGTGAACTCATTGTCATGTTCAACAAACCAATTTGAAATGATTCGAGCTTTGTGACATGGTGCATTATCCTGCTGGAAGTAGCCATCAGAGGATGGGTACATGGTGGTCATAAAGGGATGGACATGGTCAGAAACAATGCTCAGGTAGGCCGTGGCATTTAAACGATGCCCAATTGGCACTAAGGGGCCTAAAGTGTGCCAAGAAAACATCTCCCACACCATTACACCACCACCACCAGCCTGCACAGTGGTAACAAGGCATGATGGATCCATGTTCTCATTCTGTTTACGCCAAATTCTGACTCTACCATCTGAATGTCTCAACAGAAATCGAGACTCATCAGACCAGGCAACATTTTTCCAGTCTTCAACTGTCCAATTTTGGTGAGCTTGTGCAAATTGTAGCCTCTTTTTCCTATTTGTAGTGGAGATGAGTGGTACCCGGTGGGGTCTTCTGCTGTTGTAGCCCATCCGCCTCAAGGTTGTGCGTGTTGTGGCTTCACAAATGCTTTGCTGCCAACCTCGGGTTGTAACGAGTGGTTATTTCAGTCAAAGTTGCTCTTCTATCAGCTTGAATCAGTCAGCCCATTCTCCTCTGACCTCTAGCATCAACAAGGCATTTTCGCCCACAGGACTGCCGCATACTGGATGTTTTTCCCTTTTCACACCATTCTTTGTAAACCCTAGAAATGGTTGTGCGTGAAAATCCCAGTAACTGAGCAGATTGTGAAATACTCAGACCGGCCCATCTGGCACCAACAACCATGCCACGCTCAAAATTGCTTAAATCACCTTTCTTTCCCATTCTGACATTCAGTTTGGAGTTCAGGAGATTGTCTTGACCAGGACCACACCCCTAAATGCATTGAAGCAACTGCCATGTGATTGGTTGATTAGATAATTGCATTAATGAGAAATTGAACAGGTGTTCCTAATAATCCTTTAGGTGAGTGTATTGCTATATATAAAATAATGATTCAGTAACAGCAATACACTTTAATAAACGTGAGGCAAAAATAAGTTAATTCAATTGTATTTTTTTTTTATTAACAAAAACAGCAAAACCATACAATGCCAACATCAAAATCCAAAACGTATATACATGGCAAACCCAGAGCACAATGATTAGAAGCAGCTATCAGACTATAGCACAATAGAAACCACAACTCCCATGAGGCCATGGGAACTGAGGAAATAAAACTGAAATGTCAACACAAGTCAGTTAGAGTTCGCTTTAAAAAATGTGATGAATCTGCTACAGCTATTAAATCAGCCCCCCATAAAAAAAACAAGTGTTGTAACAATAGGTATAAAATGAGAGTGCTTTGTGTTCAAAAATACCCATAAATCTTTGCAAACTTTAAAAAACAAAACTCAAATGAACAAAGGGAACTGGTGCGAAATAGTGCTGGAAAAATAGAAAAAGGCAGCCTGACTGTGTTCACACAGTGATATCAATATTCCGTTATCGCTTAAATTTAAAACAAGTCAACTGTCCCGTGACCTGCTGTGACTTACAGGGCTGAGAATAAAATTTTATTGTAATTTCTGAATTAATGCAATGATTTTATTTACACCTTTTAACCGCACTAACAAGAAAGAAAACCAGCATCAAGGAAAAAAATTAATGGAAGTACAGTGATAACTACTGATGAATGAAAGTAGATTAGTAGAGTAAAAAAAGGGGAAGGGGAGCCACTGTTCCCTGGTGCTCAATAACCAAATGTGAAAATGTTCTTGTGCCCTGAATATGAAAACCCCAAAACAAAATTTTAACAGTGAACACTCGCCAGCTTGAATCAGTAAACAAATGAACATTGGTTTAAAATAACACAGAACATGTCAGAACAGCTACCTAAATGCATACGGTGCATCACCAACAGTGAGTCAAATTTTAAAATAAGCAAACATAAATAAAATATAAATATGTATTTGTGAGCTTAAAAGTGTCTTTAAAGTTAGTTGGCCATGAAGAAAAAAGAAAAACAGACAATACAAATAAATGGGTGGAATAGGCTAAAGCGAACAAAGCTTGTCAAATGTTTCAGTAAGTGGATGTGAGGCCTTTTAGACAGTATGATCATATCAATGTTGTCCCCTCAAAATACACCTCCACATCACACCCAGGATGACCCTATCTGCAACTGTTTGAAAACACAGACAATGAAGTGCACTGCTTGATTCTCCATTAAGTTGTTCTCCTCTGCTTCTATGGGAGTCTACCCTAAGAAAAAGAAACAGTGACTCGTTAAAAGTGACTCAAGAAAACCTGTATCTTCATATTAGGTGCACAAAAACTTACCAAAAAAAAAGGAGTGAAGGTTTAGCTACAGAAGGGTTAGCAAAGTCTGGACTCCACAATCCACATAGTTCTGAAAGACAAAGTCACACATTCACTCTTATATTAATGAGCCTTTCAATGTTGGCCCACTTTATTTCCCTGCAGGTGTTTGCAGTTTTTATACCCAGTCAGCACTGCCATCTAAAGGCTAACCACAGCACAACAATTAAATATAATCTTTATTAACTACTGGCTAGTGCACTGTATGGTATTAATGTCTTAAAGCTTAAAACTTTCAAAACGCATTGCATACATGTATAGAAGCATTTTCTTATCACAACATTGCACTGCTTATCCTTCATCTACATTTATAAGTTGTCTTATTTAATACGGTTCGATTAATGAAAAGCAAGATAAGTTAGGAATTTACACATTGTAGATTCACTAGACTTTCTCTCAAACGCAACCCAATTTTGATACTATGTTTTGATTTAGCTTGCCAGTGCTTATTGATACACTGCACTGACAGCTTTTCAACTATTATTAAAACGCAAGAGGCAGCGGCTTCAGACTAGCTTACGCACACTCTTCTCAATTTAATTTACAGGGCAAAGCAATGTGGCTAATATCTCTGTTCGGTTATATCCTAAGCAATTACATTACCGCATCAATTCAAATTAAGTTTCATACATTCACCAACAAATATCGGTGCACCTCCAAAATACAAGAAAAAAATTACTACAATATTACTTGTTTGATATGGATGAAAGCATCTGTAAAATTAATAAATGAAAAAAGTTTTAGAATGGACCCAGAAAAAGTGAACTGAAGCTCCTCAATTGACCGCAAAAGTTTGTGCATTTTTAGAAAATGCGCCGGGTGTTTCCATCCTATGTTTTTTATGTGACATCCAAAAATGTTAGATGGAAAAAGCTAATGTTGAAAACTGTTGAGCAGCTTTATATTTGTGTGAAAACTGCTACTTTTTTTAGGATTCTTTGATGAATACAAAGTTTAAAAGAACAGCAATTATTTGAAATAGAAATATCTTGTAACAGTGTCTTTACTTTCACTTTAGATCAATTTGATTTAAAAATATTTATAGGAATGGCCTTTTGAGATACAATTACAACAATCTAGTTCAACCTCTTATGCTCAATCCCTTATTTACCAACCCCCCAAAAATGGAAGTGGAGCTGACCTGGTTGACAAGCCTCGTCCTCTGCTCTCCACACCACTGTGGCAGGGGATACTAATAAATACACACAAAAACAAAGGTTGACTTTCTTAGTTTTTTTTTTTTTTAACCTGAAAAAGATAACGTGTAAAGAGTTTACACAAGATATCCAAGTATGCTTGTCTGAGTGATGAAAGCAATGTGACCATATGTTTGCATGTACCTGGTAGGCATACGTGGTCTGTGCGTAGTTCATGGGCACCGGTGGGACCATAAATCCTGGAGGACTGGAGTAAGAATAAGGCTATAAAGAAAGACACAGGGAAAACGTATTTTAGGAATCTAAGGAATGTACCAAATTTTTAGGAAGCACAATGTTAAAAGGCCCATTAACACCAAGATAAGATAACTATAAAAGACAACTATAATGATAAGTACATAAGTCCACTCCAATGTACAATATTGTTCCATTTATAAGCGAGTGCTGCAGTTGTGTTGTCTGCCGCTTAAAATGCTTGAGCTCTTCAAAGCGGGGTGGATTTCCTCAATATTTCAGAAGTCAGTATTTTTTTGCGTTGATCAGCTGGAACAAAATATAGTTGTGAAAGTGATCAACAATATTGTTCCTCTGTGCCATTATCATTATAGCTGTGGTGTGAACTCTGCTATAGACCTTAGGTTAGACGCCATTTTGAACTTAATGCGGTTGAAAAACGAGGCTGTGAGGGATATAACGCACTCTATAAATGAACGCACTCACGTGTTTTACAACTCAACTTTTAAAACCGAAAAACTTTGACAACTCCATAAAACAAAGACATTTTGTCAGCAGTATGCAGTATGTTGTTAAATAATAGTACAGTTAGGGGTGTGCGATATCATGATTTTTGATCGTGGATGATAAAAATGTCTCCATGACACTCTTTTGAAGAAGCATTTTATCAGTTGCAGTTCTGGCGCCTCCGTCTCAACATGCTGTACAATGCGATGTACTTCACATCACGTTAACGCAGTTTCAACAGAAGAAAGAAACTAATTCGAGTTTAAAACATGAGTAAATTACAATTTTCATTTTTGGTGGCACTATTCCTTTAAATTAATGTAACAAAACACAAGGAGAAAATCACTCACTGCTCTTGAATGAGAACTTTAATAGTAGCATTCATAAGAATTAATGTATTTATACAGTGAGGTCTATGTAGTGTTTTTTTTTTATATTTGTTCATTTAGAATTAGAAAATTATTATTTAATTTGTATATTGTTATGTATATATTTGTTCTTATTTTTTAATAAAGAAAATGGCAAAGATTTTTTTATCTTCGCCACTTTGGCTTAAATGTCTGCCATTCTTTTTCATTTTATATTTTGTTACCTTGTAAGGCTTTGTTTTTAAAATGAGGACATTAGTTTGGCTGTAATGCTCAGTTCACTTGCAAAATAATAAAAACCGACATGAAAGAATAGTGATAACATCGAAAATCGTGATTTTTCTGAAATAAAATCGTACTATATTTGCCATATCGCCCACCCCCAAGTACAATCCATTAGAGCCCGATAGATATGGATTTTTGGGGGCCGATACCGATATTAGAGAGTAAAAGAAAAGTCTGATATCGATATATCGGGCGATATTCTTTATGTGTTGTTACAGTACAGTCAAAAGTTTGGACACACTTTCCCATTCGTGCGTCCAAACTTTTGACTGGTATAGAATACTGTATATACATAAACAGAATACATGCATACATTTTTTGCAATGATCACTCAAATGTGGCGATCAAACATTTATAATGATGTGACAAAGATATATGTAATGGAGGCAGGGTATTTAACAATTTAACAAACTTTATTATCCAAAATGAGTCTGACATCAGTGCACTGAACAGTAAGCTTAAAATAACTTTAAAACACAAATAGAACAAAAAATATATAACTTGAATTAAGAAAATAAACGAGGTAACTGTAGGGCAAGCAAGCTACTGCCAATCCAACAGGGGCAGGTTTATGCAGGAAGCACAGCTTTTCCAAATGTAAACATCTAAAATGACTAAAAATTATAGGTAGAATGGGCGAACACCATGTCTACACCGGACGTGACCATTGTCGCTCGCGTCACAACAGCTAAAAGCTGCCTACACTGGACGCGACAAAGCACCTGCTGCAAAGCATTTGTCCTTCATATCAGCACGTCATAAATAGAACGAGGCATCAGTTTACTGTCGGAGATTTGTCGCTCGCGTCGCATCCAGTGTAGACATCACTGATTGTAATGGGTTCCATGATCTTTTTTCGCATTGCGCCGCTCGCGTCCGGTGTAGACACGGTGTGAGATGCACACACATTAGCTTCCACTCCGGTGACAAGGTATGAAACGTGGCTAGCTAGCTTATGTAGCAAACGAGTAAGATAAGCTCGTAGTGAGAGTAAAAGGATGGGACATTGTTTATTTACTTTATAGCATTGCGTCTCACCAACTATTGTGAAGACAGCTTATCTGCTGCCGCCTGAACAAAAGACCTCCTTAATGAAGTAGGCAGGGTTCACGCAACATTTGTATGCTGCCAATCCCATCATTCAAATGATCTTACGTTGATAAATGTGACGGTTCAAAACAATCGTAATTCAAGAACCTCATGAAAGAGTGATTCATCTTGCACAAAAAACACGTTAACCTAGTAAATGCAAACAATTAAATTAATTTATACGAATATTAAATACAGATAAATAAAACAAAATATTTACAAACATTATAAACATGTAGCCTAGGCAATTTTAGTTCCCCTCACTCCAGAACAAATCCTTTAAATTTATCGGTAGGCTATTCAGAACAAAACAAGAATGAAAATCTCATTTGGCACAAATCCACATATTTCCATATTCACAATCTAACATTTGGTGTATTAGTGTATAACGTTAATTATGATGTAAACAAGGCTTAGTACTTTACACATTTTCAAGGATGATGTTTTACATGGATATTGGAACATGAGTGATTCATCCAAAATGTGTGTTTGGTGGGGCTGTGGGCACACTGACCGGCACATATTGTACAGCGGACCATCTAATTTGAACAGTGTAACTTATGTTTGGTTCACTGCATTTTAGTTTGATGAACTTGCTGAAATGTTAAGTTAGCAACGGTACAAACTGATATGTTGTTTGTGTGTGCGTGCGGCACCTGCGCGATCAGTTGGACTTTTTTAAGAAATTAACCCCCTGAGGTCGACGGTATCGCCGGCGATACCAGCTCGCTTTTTTTTTATCAGTGTAAAAGAAACTCATGAATACTCTGTTGACTTTGATTTTCCATTGGAGTTCCATACATCAATCGATTCTGTTAAATGTGTATTATTTTTGTGTATACTCACAATAAAAACATAGTGTTGTGCTTTTCGACAAATAAAGAAAAATAAACACGAAGCGAGTTCTGCCTTCTCTCTGTCCGTGTAGTCCATTCTGAAACGCGTCCGAAAATGAACCATAACTCAGTGAATACTTCTCACACATACACGTGATATATGTCTTTATGAAGCTTGAAATCTCTTCTTTTAAATGAAGTAATTTATATAAAAAACAAATATTCTCATCTTGTGAAATCTGTATTAAAAGAGAGCGATTCCAGTCGACCTAATTAGAGCTAATTCAAATGTAATGTGACTCCGCCCACGGAGAGCGCACGCTATTCAAACGCAAATGGCTGAGGTAATCCGCGCAATCCTATGAACGCCCCCGTATCAGCTCGAGAAAACCAAAACACAAGTTTATTCAGAACATTACTTGCTTACACCGTCTCGCAGCGCTGTGAGGAATAATGAGGAATACAAGGAATACGAGCTGAGGAATACTAGTAAGTTTTTCCTTCTCGGGTATCTGTTTATTGACGAATGAACGGCATAGATGCGCGCTGTTTACCACAGCTGGCAAAAAACATATTACGTGACAGTTCTCCATTATGGACGCGAGCTCTAAAAAAAAAAACACTAAAAGACTTTCAAACTTTCACAGAGACCTCAAAACAGAAAGTACAGATCCTTTCTTTAAAACGAATTTCGTTTTGTATCAATTGTATCTTAATTTTAATAATATTTTCATTAACAAATTTCCTGGATTTAAAGTAAATAAGCCTATCGTCAACGAATGATGATGTTTTAGCAAACTGTATTGCTATACTGAGATGAGTAAAAATCGACTGAAATATGCAAATTAACATTTATATGCCCTAATATTTCATGAAAACAACTTTACAGTCAGGCGAAATATGAAAGACAACATTTTGTTTAGTAGATTTGGGTACAGTTTTTACTGTAGAATATACTGCCTCGTCAAATAAGCTTTTGTTTAGCAATTTCTATATATAAAATAGCCTAATATTTTTGTCAAAAATAAAGTCATCAACTAAGATGTTAGCTGTTCCAATGTTGGCTATATTCAAAGTAATGAATACATAGATAAAATGTAGGCCTATAATCTTTCTTTTTTTTTTTTATATAAAGAAAGAGTACACTTGAAATATTGTTGAAATTGTAATTATTGTTGTAATTGTAACCTTTTTAATAAAATAGCACAACATATGTACAAGATAGATGTAAGCAAAATCTTAAATGGTCAATATAAGTCTTCTAAATATCTTTTGTCCTTTGTGGCTCAGCCAGTTTCACACCTGTGTGAATGGCTCATCATTATGCAGAGTGGGTGGTAATTCAGGTGAAAACCACTCCTCGTTCACGCCCCCTCGCATATTGGCTTTCCAAGCAAAACCTGTTTTACATCAATTTAAATCAATGTATGATTTTATTTGAACGATAAAGCAAGACTATTTTCACATAATTTTGAAGAAAAAACTATAGGCGAGGACATCCATTGGTCAAAAGTCTTATTGACACATATTTACTATGTGTTTTGTGGCCTTATTTCAGAATTTTTAGTTTTTAGTTTTTTCAATATCCACGCATAAACATTATTCTCTCAAAAATTAAAACATGTACATACACGTGGCTCACATATTATGGTAGCCCTGTTTGTGCTTTATAGAGTGAATTTACACCTTTGCCATTAATATGTTTATAAGCAACTGAAAAAAGCACAAATGTCAGGGCATGTCAGAACATCTCAAGGGCCCAGAAAACCGCTCAGACTCCAGAGGGTTAAGAAAACAAATGCAATGCGCTTTCTGTGGTCTCATTTTCTGTGAACTTGTTCGTGGAGGGTCGTTTATTCTGCAATTTGCACATGTAAAACATTTGTATTTTTAATGTCACAGAAACCCCTCTTTTCTAATTTAATTTCAATTTGACATTCTAATATTGTCGTTTAACTAATGATCAGTTAAAAAGCGTCGGTTGTTGGTCAGGAAAATAATCTAAATCGAACAAAATGCTCTCATAATAATTTTCCACCAGATTTGCTATGCTGCTCGCAAGTTCACGCTAACTCCAAAACTTGTGGACATGAGCTGAAATCTTAAGTGAGATTTGATCGTAGCCACCGCTCATGTCCATATTGATAAATCAGATCAGTTTTGTGTCATATGTTTGTTTCGTAAATGAGGGCCATTATGTTTATACACAGGGTGTCATGATGTGTTACCTGCATGTATTGATTCCCTCCATTGAAGACAGGTGAGGGCGGGGCCAGGCCTGGGGGACAACAGCTGCAATACACATATGGGGTGGGGCTAACCCACTGTGATGGACCAATTATTGGAGATGACACTGAACCTGGGATAAGAAAGATCCCAAAATATTTTAACCAATTTTAACCATGACATTTTCAGTCAATAAGATTACATTTATGATTTCAAAATTAATTTAAAAAGATGTGTTCCCAATTTTTATATCCACTACCAATCCTTGAAATTACTAAAAACAAGCAATTACAAATTACAAGCAATACAAATGTCTCCAATGACACCATTTAAAATGTGTATTTGATCTAGACATTTCCATGACATTTTGCACAAGACCAAATAGAAAGCGAAGCACACGGACTCACGAGAATTTCGCTCTTTCATGATGGCAGGTCCCAGTTTGAGTTTTTTCCCTTTAAAACTGATCTGCTGCTGTAAAATAATTAAAATGTACAATATATCACCCTGCCCTCATAACACTAACACCCAGAAAGAAAAGAAAGTCATGAAGAAAGGTAAAAGTGACCTTACATCAACAATATTCTGGATATCAACGTCCTCGCTGAAATAAACGAAACCATACCTGTGAAGAAGGTGAGCAACAAATCAGAGATGAGACAGCAATGAATATTTTCTGAAAACAGTTTCCAAGTAATATTCTATAAAAGCATAGTTTACCCACAAAAAAATTACAATCTCTTAGAATTTACTGATCCACATGGTGCTCCAAAATGACTATTGTAAATGACAACATAAACATTTGGATGGCTTAATAGGGTGCACAAGTGTGACAAAACACTATAGCAGGGATTGACAATAAGGACGACCCGATGGCAGCAACAACATCCGGGACAGTTAACGGAACCATCACTTGTCCGCTCAGGCCAGGGCTGCATCTTCAAGAAAGTTTATTACTTGCATGTGTTTTAAGCCGAATAATTTAAATATTCAAGCACAAGACATCATGATTTTGCCCATTTCGGTCCTTGGTACGCTGCTGACCCGGAGTTCACTGCTAGGGATGCAACGATTATAGATTTTTTTTTTTTTTACATTTATAGTCTGAGGAATAATCACGGTTTCATGATTATCACGATAATTATGTAAGAATAATGCATAATCACATGAACAGTCTTTAGATTTTCAAGTGTTAATTATTGCTGCCTTTTACAGAAATAACACAGTAACCAAGTAATACAGCACAAAATAAGATAAAAGCTCATCTCTCCCCAAGGAATTAAAGAAAGGTGACCTGACTGACATCTGTTCCGTAAACATCCATGTCAGTATAAGGGGAATAAACTGAACATTGTCATCAACTGTCATCCATACGTTTTCATTTTAATAATCTTTTTAATAACTCATCTAATTTTACATGTGGCCTGAGAAAACCATGTCTATTTTGGTTTGTTTTAAGTTTTACTAAAAATGATAGAAAGAAATTGATAACATCTCTAATGCAGTTAACAGGGCCAGCGCCACAAAGGGGCATTGCCCACTCAGATCTAATTTGTGCCCACTCAGTTGCAATTTGTCCTCCCTCCATGCGATTGATTTTAATCCATACGATCACACCGGTGCAATTAGAACGTTTAGTGTCACTGCTAAATTTAAGCATGCTTTCACGCTTTGGCTGGCACTGAGCCAGAGAAAGACGCGCTCGGTGCTTTACATACATCACAACTATTCAATGTTTTCAACCACATTGGGCCCTATTTTAACGATCTAACCCAGTGGTTCTCAATTCCAGTCCTCGTGACCCACTGCTCTGCACATTTTGTATGTCTCTCTTATCTGACACACTCAGTTCAGTTCATGGAGTCTCTCCTAATGAGCTGATGATCTGGTTCAGGTGTGTTAAATAAGGGAGACAGAAAATGTGCAGAGCAGTGGGTCACGAGGACTGGAATTGAGAACCACTGATCTAACCGCATGGTCTAAAGCACACTGCGCAAGTGCACTTAAGGCGTGTCCAAATCCACTTTTGCTAGTTTAACCCTCTGAGGTCAGCAAACGCACCTGCGCGTTTTGCTGGATTTTCTTCACATTGTAGCACAATAAACTTAAATTACTCCGTCATTTATGGTCATACAGAAAAAAGAAATATAAAAAAAGAATGTGTGATATTTCTACTTTTGTATGTGTCCACTTACAATCAAATCAAAACATTGTGCTTTTGTAAAATAAAGAAAATAAACAGGGTGTGCGTTCTGCCTCTCCATCGCGGTGAACTTTTTTTTCTCGAGCACGTCTATAAACTGAAACAAAACTCAGCGAATACTTCTCACATTTATGAGCCATATACCTTTATAAACATTTAAGTGTGTACTTTTAAATGATCGGATTCAAACTGAAAACAAATATTCTCTGTTTAAGTAATTTGTATAAAACCAACAAGATGTCCAGCTTCTCAAACGCTTCCTAATTATTTTTAATTTGACCACGCCCTCGAGCGCAAAAGAGATTCACATGCAAATCTCCACATGGAACGCGAACGCGCTCGTTACCTCAAAAACAAAGCGCGAAAAAACTTCACAAGTCTCTGCTTTTCGTCGAGTTTGAAAGGTGCACCGTGAGCTTACATTGGATTTACCTCAGAAGAAGAAGAACGCGATTTGAAGACAAGAAAGATGTAAGGTAAGAAATTCTTACATATTAGTTTGATATTGTTGCATAAACTTCACATTGCAGTTGAACTGTTGCTAGATATATGGTGAATATTATAATATTTAGACCCGTGTTTACTGTTACTGTGTTTGTGGATATCTGCTCAAACGTAGATATGTATATGGTAACCATAATGTTTCATATTTTGCAGTGCGATCGCGTTTGAATGTATCATATTTTGGAACGCGATCGCGTTTGAATGCATCATATTTTGCAGCGCGATCGCGTTCCAAAATATGATACATTCAAACGCGATCGCAATGCAAAATATGAAACATTATGGTTTCTAATCACCAAACGGCTTCATGTTTTTACTATTATCTCATTTCATATCATCATAACGAATGGAAACATTTGAAGTAACATGATAATCAATATATTTTTCTCTAGCTTAGTTGTTACTGAAATCTTTTGGAAGATTTACAGGCTGCTATAGGTTATTATTATTATTTTATGCAGCACTGCGCATAGCCTATGCCTACAAGGCACAACAAACCTGGTGTTCATTATATTATATATTGTTGGAAACATTTGTGTGTGTGTGTGTGTGTGTGTGTGTGTGTGTGTATTCTGTGAATTTTATAAAGCAATTTTAACCAGAAAAATTAAAATTTATTCCCCAAATCGTGCAGGCCTTTCTCTTGATGTCAGTATGTTCACTTTTTTTTTTTTCAGGGCCCAGATGCCACTGAGTCCTGCTGACTTCAACATTCACATGAGTCTCTGTACATGAACATGGTAAAGTGAAAATCAAACACCTTGGAAATGAAAGGTATGTACAATGTCTTTGGATCATTGTTTTCAATAAGTGCTTTTTTGTCATTTGTTTTGTATCTTTGGATTATGTTGTGTTGTAAATAAATCCAAACAATCAAACAGCCATTCTTTTTTAAATCTCCTCATTCTTTGTGCAAGGTTTCTCAGAATGACAGGGCCTGAAAGCTCCTAATAGGGCCGTTAGGGGAGGGTCTTTGTCTTTCTCAGGTGTGAAAAGCTTACATATTAATGAGCTCCCGCATAAAGCTTTCTCACACAAAACACGTCGTACAATTTTTAAATCAATATATTGTCTTATCTGAATGAGCAGTCAGGGTGATTTTCACATAGTTTTGGAGCAAATATTCTAGGCTACGTGATACAATTTTCAAAAATCTTGTGAAGAAATAATCAGTATGGGTTTCATGGCCTTATTTTAGTGAGAATTTTTTTTTTGTATTTTCACAAACCACGCATAAATGTCATTATCTCAAAACTACAAACTTTTACATACATGCTGCTGATATATTATTGTAGCAGAGATTGTGCTGAATACAGTGTAATCAGACTTTAGCCATGAAAATGTCACAAGTAACAGAAATGAGCACAAATGTCAGAGCATGTCAGAACACCTCCAGTGCCCAGAAAACAGCTCAGACCCCAGGGTTAACGACTGGAAAAAAGGGTTGTCCCTATTCTCTTAATGAGTACTAGGTGTGTTTTGGGTGTAATGTGCAATAAACCAATCAGAATCTAATTTCCCATTCCCTTTAAAAGCCAGTTGCGCTTGCATCATGGTGTTTTTTTTTTTACAAATCAAAAAGTGGACACATACAATGACAGAGTAATTTAAGTTTGTGCTACTATGTGAAGAAAATCCAGCAAAATGCTGGCGCGTTTGCCGACCCCAGAGGGTTAAAATACTACATTTTCGGTCATACAGATAAGAGTAATACACATTGCAAAGGGTCTACTTTTGTGTAAACTCACAATAACAAGAAAATGTGCTTTTGTAAAAAAGAAAAGAGGACGTGCTTTCTGTGAACTTGAGCTTGTCAAAAACAAACAAATGTCAAGCGATTGTCAATCAGTTCAAATGGAAATAGAATTAAAATATTCTCAGATTATGTAATATGTATTATATTACATATTCCGTATGAAACATGCATATAGGCGCGTCCACTACTGCGGAGATGACGAGTCAGCATTGTCCACTTAATCTCTGCAGCCAAAAATACAGAAAACAAATCAAATTATTAAAATATTTAGACAGTCTACTTACTGTTTTTTTTCACGACATTCATAATCATTACTTTTGCCGATGCCCTGTGGCAATCTTTACGTGTGTGCTTCAATGTATTATTTATAGGCAATTAAAGGCTCATTATTATGATTTATATGGCTCATTAATATACACATGTGATTAGTCAACTAATCGATTAAATTAACTAGTCAACTAGAAAAATCTTTAGTCGAGGGTAGCCCTGGTAAAAGTACTTGATTTTTAATGTGCAAACCAAGCGGCAACCTCCCCGTCTCTCTCTTGAAACCAACACGGAAGGGAGTTAAACTGCAATTCGTTGACTTGCCGCTTGAGGCTGGTGTCAAAAGTGAGTCAAATCTGTATCTCCCCCATGTTAAAATACCAAATTTTACAGCAAAAAAAAAAAAAAAAAAAACTTGTTTACAGCCTGGTGTCTGTATGTGGCTTTGGTCTATACAGCTAATTTTGCCCTTCATGACAACTGTGAGGGGGGTGAATTTTTTTATAACTCATCCGTTTAATTGATTAATATTTAAAGTTCTGCATAATTAAGGGTGTGGCCACTTGAGTGACAGGTGGATTGCCGCTGATGTCAATGCTAGCCATTTGTCTGCTGTTACAGGGTAGCTGCACAATTTTTTAATTTTTAAATTTCAAATTTAAGGCTTTTTAAAACCTTTTTAAGACCTGAAGAAATCAAAATTAATACCGTACATTAGGGGTGCGCAATATTGACATAAATATGTCTTGATATTTTCAAAGTTTTGTTGATAATTAGATGATATTTTACTGATTGTGTTTTTGTACTGGTACCCTGGCTGGTTTAGGCCTGCTGTTGACAGCAGACTCACGAAGATATTCATATTTTTTATATTCTATGCAGTGGTCAGTTCACAGTAGTGACCGAAATTAACATTTTTATTAAGGGGCAATATTTGCCACCTTAAATTGATTTCCAGGGGCATTTTCACCTATATATGGACATTGTTTCTAAACGTATTTAGAGGTATGCATCACCTTTTATGTCAAATTCTAACATTCAAATTAAATTATATTAGAATAACACAGTATCAATGTCAAATTAAATAAATTAAATTAAAATCCATCCTTGCAGTGCAGAGATGACACACAAGCGGCATCAAAACTGGCATTAGCCTACTATATTTACACTTAATTTACAATTGCATAAAGCTATTCAATATTTAAATATGAAATGATTTATCATTTTAACGTTTTAATTAAAGTATACTTTAAATATGAAACTAAAACCACCAATAGGTGGCGCAAGTCACTGTCTTAAGCGAGTTGTTGGAGTCAACGGATTTGTTCAAACCGCTGATTCATTCAGAAAAACAAGTGATTGTTCATTGAATCGTTAAAATGATTTGTTCAAAATGCGGATTTCAGTAAAAAAAAAAAAAAAAAAAACATTGCTGTCTGTTGGACTACGGCTTCATTATGAAATTCTCGTCGGCGATATAAAGTGAAAATTGACTATTGTGTCCAAAAAGTTACTCACAATGTTAGCTTTGTTAATTTAACTGTTGTATAAAATAAATATCACATTTGCAATTGTGCACAGGAAAACGGCACTCTTGTTCATGTGATATTGTAATATAACAACATAATATGATATAAATATAAGACAAAAACTCATTTGGGGACATCTATAACTGCACTGACACATCACGCAGTGAAAGCAAGCAAACGCGATGTCAGCTCGCACTCGCAGTGCATCGTACATAGTTAAAACAATGATTACAATATCATCATAGTTCATAGACAATATCACACACTCCTAGCACATAAAGACTGAACTTACAATTGAACTGACATTTACTCGTTTTCCTCTCTCCTCTCGCGTGCAGGAGACAGACTAATATGCTGCCGTAAGTGACGCGAATTGTCACGTGAACAAGCAAATCCACAAAGATAGAATTAAAAAAATAATACGTAGGCCTACGCCAATTAGATAGTTTTAATTTCGAAAGCATTTAGATAAGTCTAAGTCAACGTGTCATCTAAAATTTAAGACCTTTCATAAGTAAAAATAAGACTTAAAAAAAAAAAAAAAATTATGGCCTCAAATAAAAAAAAAATCAAATTTAAGACCTTTTAAGACTTTAAGGATCCGCGGGGACCCTGTGTTACTAGCCGTCACTTCACCTCAGCAAATTTTAGCTGCTGAACTTGCCATCTCTGCAGTGTTTTGTGCTTTTTTTCAGGATTATTTCATACAATTTAATACACCCATTACTTCGCCCACGGCTTAGGATTCCGTTGTTGTCGTCGAGTATCGTTCGAGAGAACAACCAGCACTGTATTTCAGTTGTTTTCCTCTGTGAACATGCACTAATGGATGTCTGACAATTTCGTTGCTTTTTGGCGTTTGCAGATTTAAAAACGTCAATAAAGGCTCGTTCATTCTGCTCACGGAACAGACAGATTATAATATGCTTATGTACCGTCAGATGAAATCCTGCAGGTGTCGGCGCTTTCTCCGTCCATGCAATAAATGCACATCCTTGAATGAGCGCGGATTTTCTAGCGCATTTACTTGAACATAGGCAATAACGTTATATCTATGGTTTAACCCCCTGGGGTCGGCGGTATCGCCGGCGATACCAGCTCGCCTTTTTTTAGCAGTTCAAAAGAGATTAATTTTGCTCTGTTGACTTTGATATTACAAACAAGTTTCATACATCAATCGATTCTGTTAAATGTGTATTATTTTTGTGTATACTCACAATAAAAACAAAGTGTTGTGCTTTTTGCCAAATAAAGAAAAATAAACACGAAGCGAGTTCTGCCTTCTCTCTGTCAGTGAAGTCCATTCTGAAACGCGTCCGAAAATGAACAATAACTCAGCGAATACTCAGTCAAACAGGCATACAGACACACAGACATGAAGCTTGAATTCTCTTCTTTTAAATGAAGTAATTTATATAAAAAACAAATATTCTCAGTTCATGTAATCTATAAGAAAAGAGCGAGATGTCAGTCGTTCTCATCTCATCTAATTATTTTTAATGTGACCCTGCCCACGGAGAGCGCACGCGCTATTCAAATGCAAATGACTGAGGTAATCCACGCAAACCTGTGAACGCCCCCATATCAGCTCGAGAAAACAAGTTTATTCAGATCATTACTTGTTTACACCGTCTCGCAGCGCTGTGAGGAATAATAATAATGGAAAATGTACCTCAGAAGGGCGGGTATTTCGAGGAGCAAGGATCCGACTGAGCTGAGGAATACTGTAGTAAGTTTTTTTTCCTTCTCAAGTGAATCGCGTTTCTGTTTGTGAATGAATGAACGGCAGAGATGCATGCTGTTTACCACAGCTCGCAAAAAGACAGTTTAAATTTAAATCGCGTTTCTGTGTGTGAATGAATGATGTTTTAGCAAACTATTGCTATACTGAGATGAGTAAAAATCGACTGAAATATGTTTAAATAAAATGTAGGCTATTTGTATAAGCAACGTATTAAACTGCAAATTAACATTTATATGCCCTAATATTTCATAAAAACAACGTTACAGTCAGGCGAAATATGAAAGACAACATTTTGTTGACTAGATTTGGGTACAGTATTTACTGTAGAATATACTGCCACATCAAATAAGCTTTTGTTCTGCTCATATGTTATATATATATAAAATACTATTTTTGTCAAAAATAAAGTCATCAACTAAGATAGCTGTTCCAATGTTGGCTATATTCAAACTAATGAATACATATGATAAAATGTAGGCCTATAATCTTTTTTTTACAAAGAAAGAGTACACTGTTGAAATTGTAATTATTGTTGTAATTGTAACCTTTTTAATAAAATAGCAAAACATATTTACAAGATAGATGTAAGCAAAATCTTAAATGGTCAATATAAGTCTTCTAAATATATCTTTTGTCCTTGCATTGTGGCTCAGTCAGTGTCACACCTGAATGAATGGCTCATTATGCAGAGTGGGTGGAACATTGTATTCTCAGGCGTAAACCACTCCTCGTTCACGCCCCCCTCGCATATTGGCTTTCCAAGCAAAACCTGTTTTACACAATTTAAATCAATGTATTGTTTTATGTGAACGATAAAGCAAGACTATTTTTCACAATTTTGAAGCCAGAACTCAAAGCGACAACATCCATTAGTCAAAAGTCTTGTGGACACATATTTAGTATGAGTTTTGTGGTCTTATTTCAGCAACTTTCATTTTTATTTTTTCCAATAACCACGCATTAACATTATTCTCTTAAAAATACAAACATCTACATTCATGTTGCTTACATATTATGGTAGCCCTGTTTGTGCTATATAGAGTGAATTTACACCTTTGCCATTATCATGTTTATAAATAACTGAAAAAAGCACAAATGTCAGGGCATGTCAAAACATCCCAAGGGCCCCAAAAACACCTTAGACCCCAGAGGGTTAACCCATTTGAGAGGCGGCCTTAGTATCCATAGTAATCGATTGTCGAGTTCACACGCGTGAACGTTGTTGTTGTTCTCTGTACTGACAGCACTCCAAATGTACAAAAAAATGCCCTGCCCGTGTGAGGTGTGCCGCTTCCCGCTCGCGTTGTTCTGTAGTTTATTAAAAGTTTATTAATTCTGAACGCGTTGCGTCTCGCGTGTCTATCTATATTGCACCAAATGCGACACTGCACTCCCTTGTGAAGTCGATTGGATGAACAATTCTCGAAATAATCAAAATGCAAACGGACAGACACAGAGAATATTGCCTTTATTAGAGAGAAGAATATGTTCAGCCCCCTCTCTCCGAAGCTTCGAATATTCGATGTTCATTACTACCGAAGCTTCGAAGCTCAAAAAAATGGTATTCGGACCAGCCCTAAATTAAACCAGATCTCACCAGCGCATATGCAACTTCTATCCACTTGACTGCTTAGACTCCACCCATACATGAACAGCGGAGAAAACACACAGATTCGCGAACTAATGACTCCTTAGAACAGATTCCATTTAATGAATGGTTAAAACAACTGATCTGTCCAACAATGAATCGGTGTACAACAAATCGGTAACGCTTTACAATAAGGTTCCATTTCTTAAACTCTAGTTAACTACATTAGTTAACATTAACTTTTAATAAACTGCACTTCTACAGCATTTATTAATCTTTATTAATGTTAATTTCACCATTTACTAGTAGCCTACATTATTTAAATCAAAAGTTTTATTTGTTAACATTAGTTAGCCTAATGCTAATAATAAACTACTGTATTTTCAGGTTATTAAATGACAATGTGTAGAACAATTACCAAAACAATCTTTTAGTTTAGACTGGAGTGAGGTGAAAACAGAAAAAAAAAAAAAAAAAGTGCAAAGCAAGTTGTTGTTAGCTAGATGCTAATTGTATTCAATTGTATATGGTAGAAAATTAGACTATTAGTTAAAATTAGGGATGCACCGATACCATTTTTTCAGAATCGATCCGATCCCAAAAATTCTGAGTATCGGCCGATACCGATCCAATACCAGCGCAGTTTTTTTTTTTTTAAATCAAGTAGAATTTCTATAACTCTGTTGAACTGATAATCACTATTTTGTGTGTTAAACACAATCTAATTAATACAGAACTTCATTATAAAGAAAAACAACAAAAAATATATGATCATAATCTGACAAATGCTAATAAACTGGATAATTCAGCAGTAAAATTTAGTCTAGAAAAATCACAAGTGCACAATAACTATAAAATCTGAACATGTTGTGAAAAAAACGTTTAGTGGGGAACAAAGAGACAATAAGTGTAACACTAAATCTGGTCAAACGTTACACATTGCTCTTTGTATTGTAAAATACATTCATGAAAAACAAGATAACAAAAAACAAAAATATCAATTATTTTATATATAATCTACTATAAAATTGAGACATTTTTTAAATGTATAGCACAGCTGTTTAATGAGGTAGCAACATATGATAGATAGGACAGAACAAGAACGGCTATTAATAATCTTTCATTGCGTCACTGTACTATGATATGAAAGGCTCAAATACAGTGCGGCACAAAGCGCTTATGCGCATCCCGAGCACAGAATGATGCGCTTGAAGCTAGGTTTATACTCGACGCGTCTGCACGAGCGCGAAATAACACGAGTAACTTCAAAAAGTTAGGAGCACCAGTGCTACCAAGTAAAAAAAGTTAATTTCGAGCCCTGACCCCTTACGGTATTGGTCCTGGCTTTTGTTCACACAGACTGTTCTGTTCCGGGACTGATTCCGGTAATGTTACTAGCGTTGATCCTGGCATCAATCCCGGGATGTGTTTGCGTTCACACAGAAGGCACTTTAGCAATTTTACAGCAATTTCCCAGATCAACGCGCTGTATGAAAGGGGCTTAAGAGACTAAGAGGTGTGATCTTGTGATCAGTGATTTTTAAAGCGTGAAGATGTCACACCTACTGGAGGGTTATGGGCCAATAAGAAGTTGTTCCCTTTGGAGGGAATTTCTTTACGACCTTTTGTTCAAGCAGGCCTTTGAACATGTAATTTGATTGGGTGTTTAACAAAATCTTCAAGATTCTTATAATACTAGTGCGTCAAAGTTATCAAAATGTAATGCAAATTAACAAATGGGGGACGAAGATTGGAGTTTATAGAGACTAAACATGCTACACATGATTTTGATTAACCATAGTATGCAAGTCTGAAACAATCCAAAAGACTTGAATGAATGCATAGGCCAAACCACATAAAAGGAAAATCATGAGATGGGAAAATTAGATACGTTTATACATTTCTCAAGTGGTTGTATATAGAATATATAGGATTAAAATGGTTTCTTAAGTGAGTGTCAATTCTCTGCAAATTCCTTTTGGGGTTGTAAGAAGTCTTATCAGTCTTAACCCTCTGGGGTCTGAGGTGTTTTCTGGGCCCTGGAGGTGTTCTGACATGCGCTGACATTTGTTCTTATTTCTGTTACTTGTGACATTTTCATGGCTAAAGTCTGATTACACTGTATTTAGCACAAACTCTGCTACAATAATATCAGCAGCATGTATGTAAAAGTTTGTAGTTTTGAGATAATGACATTTATGTGTGGTTTGTGAAAAAAACAAAAGTCACTGAAATAAGGCCATGAAACCCATACTGATCATTTCTTCACACAACTTTTGAAAATTGTATCACGTAGCCTAGAATATTTGCTCCAAAACTATGTGAAAATCATCCTGACAACTCAGATAAAACAATATCGATTTTAAATTTGTAAGACATGTTTTGTGTAAGAAAGCTTTATGCGAGGAGGCGTGAACACATCATTAATATTGATGGCTTTCACACCTGAGAAAGACAAAGACCCTCCCCTAATGGCCCTATTAGGTGCTATCAGGCCCTATCATTCTGAGAAACTTTTCCTTCATCAAAGCAGAGACCAGGAGACTTGGTTCTTTCTTCAGCAGGATTCTTTATTGAGAACACAAGCTGTCGTAGCTGCAGTCATCAAGTCTGACCAATGCAGTAGACATTGCAGTCTATATACATCGCAAGGGGGAGGGATTCACACAGAGGTGGCATGCAAATGAATTACAGGAGTCAGACAATTTCCCCAGTCCTGATCTCATCAGCATAACAGTGTCATTCAAATGCATTGATGCTAATCCAATCAGCCCAACTATTCAACTACTGGGCCAGGGGCTTCAAGAGCCAAAGACAAAGGGTGCGAGTCTCAGTAATCTGACTCATTTAACTTACAATAGAGAGAACAGGACTGGCAGGAAATCTCTTGCTGTAACTCTGCATAACCTTAAAATGCTAAATTCAATGTACTCAACTTTCTCAGTTTATACACTATTGTATTAGAACCTAAATTAAACGTTTAATTAATTTGTAATACAACACCATGCACAAAGAATGAGATTTAAAAAAGAATGGCTTTTTGATTGTTTGGATTTATTTACAACAAAATCCAAAGATACACAACAAATGACAAAAAAAGCACATTAACACACTGATGTAAAGACACCGACTTGAACGGTCACACACCTTTGTGCCATTCCTGAAACGTACATACCTGTCATTTCCAAGGTGTTTAATTCTTCACTTTACCATGTTCATGTACAGAGACTCATGTGAATGTTGAAGTCAGAAGGACTCATAAGTGGCATCTGGTAGCAGCAGCAGCAGCAGCAGCAGCAGCAGCAGCAGCAGCAGCAGCAACAACAGCAACAACAGCAACAACAACAACAACAACAACAGCAACAACAACAACAACAACAACAAGCTGTGAACATGCTGATATCAAGAGAAACTATAGGGCTGCACGATTTTGGGAATACATTTGATTTTTCTGGTTAAAATCGCTTTAAAAAAAAGAAAAAAAAGAAAAAAAAAGAAAAAAACACACACACACACACACACACACACACACACACACACATACATATATAAATAAATAAATAAATAATGAACACCAGGTTTGTTGTGCATTGTAGGCATAGGCTGCAGTGCTGAATAAAATAACAACCTATAGCAGGCAGCCTATAAATCGTTAAAAAGGAACACTTCAGTAACACTACACTAGAGAAAAAAATATTGATTGTGTCACTTCAAATGTTTCCATTCATTATGACGTTATGAAATGAGATTGGAGTAAAAACATGAAGCCTAATGTTTGGTGCGTTTTGCTTTTCAAACGCACAGCGCGTTATTTACTGAAGCGATCAAGCCGCTCCAAACTATGAAACATTATTGTTACCATATACATCTACGTTTGAGCAGATATCCACAAACACAGTATTTAACAGTGAACACGGGTCTAAACATTATAATATCCAGCAACATCTAGCAACAGTTCAACTGCAATGTGAAGTTTATGCAACAATAACATTAATATAATTCAGAATACATTTCTTACCTTACATCTTTCTTGTCTTGAAATGCGTTCTTCTGAGGTAAATCCAATGTAAGCTGACTAAGCTCACAGCGTGTCTTCCAAACTCGACGAAAAGCAGAGACTGATGAAGTTTGGTTCTTTGTTTTTGAGGTAATGAGCGCGTTCGCTCCTTAACGTGGAGATTTGCATGTCAATCGCTTTTGCGCGCGTGGGCACATTAAAAATAATGAACAAGTGTTTGAGAAACTGGACATCTTGTTGGTTTTATACAAATTACTTAAACAGAATATTTGTTTTCATTTTGAATCCGATCATTTAAAAGTACACACTTAAATGTTTATAAAGATATATGGCTCATAAATGTGTGACAGATATATGGCTCATAAATGTGTGACAGATATATGGCTCATAAATGTGTGACAAGTATTCGCTGAGTTTTGTTTCAGTTTATAGACGTGCTCAAGAAAAAAAAAAAAAGTTCACTGAGACGGAGAGGCAGAAAGCACCCTGTTTATTTTCATTATTTTACAAAAGCACAATGTTTTGTTTTGATTGTAAGGGGACACATACAAAAGTAGACATCTCACAGATTCTTTTTTCATATTTCTTTTTTCTGTATGACCATAAATGACGGAGTAATTTAAGTTTATTGTGCTACTATGTGAAGAAAATCCAGCAAAACGCGACAGCGCGTTTGCCGACCCCAGAGGGTTAATGTGTCCTGTAACAGGACACCAGGTTCTGCCAGTGTGTTAGCTTCATTTGGGATGTTAGTTTTAGGGGAAGTTTCATAGACCTTTGTTGGGAGAGTGAGTTTGCTGGATTATTCATTAAATATAAATAATTTGTGTGTGTCTGAGTGGTCCAGATGCTACATATGGAAGGGGGTAATCTCCTCAACCAAGGGTGTGTGATATCACAATTTTTAATCATGGACGATTAAAATGTCTCCACGATCTTCTTTTGAAGAAATATCGTAGTATCGGGTTACAGTGCATTCTATCAGTTGCAGTTCTGGTGCCTCTGTCTCAAAAACTAGACGTACATACACGTCACGTTAATGCAGAGACAGAGTTACACTGACGGGACACTGCAATTCACAAAAGTTCATTATTTGCATGTGCTTTAAAGCCTTGCCGGTTAAACATTTCATTTGCATGCTGATGCGCCGTTTTAACTTGCGCTTTTCTGAGCGCGTACACGCGAAGCTCACAGGCACTAAAAGCCTGTCAAACAGCATCTGGTTTCTGTTCCATTTGAGTCTTATTGCACTAATACTGTTAAATATGTACTCATTTACATAAACACAGTTGGTTATGTCTAAAGTGAAAGCAAACGTTTGAGAGGAAATTGGGTGCGCTTCATATGCGTGTATATTACACGTCGCGTGTCGGTCTTAAAGTGACAGCAGGCAGCCTAATAGTAAATATGCTGCCGCTTGTCCTTAAAGGTATAGTTCAACCAAAAATTAAAATTCTGTTATTTACTCTAATGTTGTTCCAAACCTGTATTAATTTCTTTTCTTGTGCTAAACACAAAAGACGACATTTTGAAGAATGTGGCTAACCAGACAGTTGCTGTTCCCCATTGACTTTCATAGTATGAAAATATATTCTATGGAAGTCACAGGGGACTGTAACTGTTTGGATACACATTCATCAAAATAACTTTTTCAACAGAAATTTCAAAATTACTAAATTTTGTGGGATCTGGGATGACAATATGCATTTCATTTCAGTATGTTCAATGACACTGTGTGCAATGAAAATAGCTTTGCTAATAAATTGGAATGGAAGTTTTTATTTTTCTACTGAGTTATCAATATAATGTAATGCATATACCACACAGCAAGTTGTATTTAAATTATTTTTGAATTTTCTTTTTTAAGTATTGCAATATATCGCAATATGTATTGTATTCGCGATATATCGTGATATCATATCGTGAAACATGTATCGCGACATGTATCGGATCATGAGGCCCTTGCCGATACCCAGCCCTAGACACCACTGTGTCGTATCGAACCGAACTGTGAATTTAGTGAACCATTACACTCCTAGTAGTCTCGCGTAGCCAGACCTTCAGACTGACGGCAGAAGGTCTGGACTCTATCGCTGCATTTCTTGGCCAAGGACTGCCCAAGAGGACGTTTGGCTGACATGTAACGCAACCAATCACAGTTTGTTTTGTTCCGTGTCAAGTTTATGGCCGTGACAAAATAACGTTGATGTCCCTACAATAACAGACCAGTGTGCATCTAATAAATGATTCATTCAAGAATTTTGTGCAAGTTTACTGTAACAATGGAGCTGCAAACTTCACATACTTTTGAAAATCCAGCATTTAGTTGATCCTGGTAAGCACTCATTGTCAGAGTTGTAAACAATGGCTTTCTTCTTCCAAGAGGGGTTTCGGTGTATCCCTAGACAAAAGGTTATACTGCTGCTGTGGTAATTTTACTGACTCTTCACATCCTCATCCTTTGAAAAAGCAAATTCTCTTTGCAAAATGATGCAGAGCAGAAAACAGCATATTCTCGACATGTACACAACACGAACCAGCTACAATGTTTGAGGGTGGGTTAAAGTAGATGTTCACGGACAGCCAATGAAGACCATGGGTGAGCATTATGCAAATGTGTTATGCTGTTACGTATGCAAGTTACGGAAGAAAGACTGGAATTACTGATGACTCATTTCGGAAGTTCAGAATAGATTTTTTTTTTTTTGGATACAATAACCATTTATTGTGCACTTTGCAGACCTTTTACATTCAAAAACAGCTATATTACACACTGCATGAAAGATAATATCTGAAAATACATAATGTACATAACAAGATGATCTTTATATTATGTATTTTAACAGTGTTGTTCTATAAAACCATATTATAACCTGCTTTTGATCCTTGATTTGAACTAAATATAAGTCTTTTTAAAGGTTTAGGTCTTTGCTTAGGCCTTTTTATTACCACAAAAAAATATCCAATTACTTGATTAATCATCAAAATAACTGACCGATTACCAAAATAATTGTTAGTGACCATCCTAGACTTATGCTTTATAATATTTTCTGAATTACCTTATTTTGGGCTAGGTAGAAAACAACCCTGCTGACAAAAACCCAAGATAAACTAGCCTAAACTGTCTGGTTGGTCTTAGCTGGTCTCCATGCCCAGTCAGTTGGTTTATCTGGCTGGTTTTAGAGGGATTTGGACCACTTTAGGTTTTAGATTTTTTTTTCCAGCAGGGAAAACTACAAGTGTCACTCACCCTTTGCATATTCCTCCTCGATAAGTGATGATTTTCACTTCTTTCACACACCCGTACTTGGCAAAGAACTCTCTGATCTCGTTCTCGTCCACCTGATGGAAAAGTAGTGGTACACAAATCAAGTACTTGAGTATAAGTACAGTAACCCTAAAAAATAAAACAAAATTAAAAAAAATACTCAAGTAAAATAAATACTCATTTTCAATTTATTAGTGTATTTCAAGTTATTAATGTACTTAAGTATTAAAAGTACTGATCAATGAACCATGTTTATTATTTAGCCAGCACTAGTCAGACTATAATTATAGTACCATCTATGAAATATACCTTACTATTTTAAAAATGAGGAAAAAACAAATTTGTGTAAATGTGTGACATACAAACTAGTTTTATATCATCTGTAACAAAAGCTGGGAAGATGCATGAATTAACTGGAGATTTTAGAATGACGCCTACTCTGACAGACATCACACAAATACCCACATTTCAGTGGTCTTAATTAGCTGGCCCTTATAAAGCAGATTTAATTCAAATATATACGTGGCCACAGTGGCGCCCGCAGCTGTATGCGTACCATGTGCAGGGTTTTTCCTGCATAGAGAATGAGGCGGCCGCCTCCGTTAAATTTCGCGCCACCTCTGGCTCTCGACAAAACTCAGACAGTCATGGTCAGATACACTTTTCCCAGCATGACGGATCTGATGCGGTTACCGCTTGTGTCCATTCTCAAACCGTATAGTGCTAAGCGGATAATCCGCGGGTCGGGCGGGCCAAGTAATGAAAACATTCCATTCCAATTATTCGAGGGTGGATGACATAAATCATTATAATGTGCTGAGTTTAATAAAGGCACGGAACTCTCATCATCACGGTAAAACGCAATGAACGTGCGTGACTTTTACTTTCGTTTTCAACAACGTAATTCTCTTCAGGGAAAACAAATCAAGGAAAACATATCAGGGCTCGACAATAACGCTTGTCCGGGACCATAGACTGCTGTGTGTCTATGCCGTGTGTCACGTGTGTTTTTGAAGGGAAAAATGAGAGAGAATTGTAGCCAATCCTGACAAACGCCCTGATTAAAACAATTTTTAATATAAAATAAAAAATATCTAGGGAATCACCGAAAACGTGAGGATGATTCTGTTTTATTTAATTTAATGTAAGTGGCGATTGATAGCCTATAGTTGATAATAATATAGTCTACCTAATGTACTGACGGTAACAATGTTGCGCTGTTGAGGCTCGCGCAGTTATTTATAACATATTATAGTTAAGAAACAATATATAGCCTAGGTTACACACAACCAGAGAGCTGTTTTCCTGAATGCCATCAAGATTGAAACAGAGACTGATTTCAAAACAGTTCAATAAACAAATAGTTAAAATTAAGTCACGTACATTTAGACGCAATGACTGTTTTTGTTCTGTTTCAGCAGTGAAAATAGTTCCAAACAAAGATCACAGCAGAACCATCGCGCATCTCACAGCAACACTTGTTGCAGCAGCATTACTGAATGATTCAGCGTTTTGAACGAATCGGTTGAGTCAAAGATTCAATTAACTATTCATAAACTGCTTCATTCTGAATAAATCAGCCGATTGAACGAATCGTTTGAATGAATGACTCAATGACTCGCTCATTAAGACGGTCGCCTGCCGCCTCCTACTGGCGGTTTAGTTTCATAAAGTATCATTCTTTTCAACATTCCTTATTTGTATATTCAAAAATATTTAAAATCTAATTTAATACAGTTATAATTTTCCAATGTAAATTATTTATTTTGATTGGTAACAGCCTAGTGTCTTATTTTAATTGAATATATTGATCAAATTTAAGACTTTGAAATGAAAGATGGAGCAAACATTTAGGGAAAAAAAGCCTTTTATAAAGGTACAAAAAATTATTCAGAGTGTTTTCAAACAGTGATGTAATGAAACATTGACAATTTAAGTTTGAAGGGAGTAAAGTCTCTGTTTAGGCTATTAAGGAAATGCAATTTTGCCAAAAGAAGAACTTTTATTTTAAATAAATGTTCTTTTTTAATTAGCCAACTTCAATGTGATATGTTACCATATTGTCATGCTTAACACTGAGAATTTGAATAATTGTAATGTGATGATCAGATGCAGATATCTAAATCAAAGAATATGGGTGGTTTGCGGGTGGATTATTTATTTTTAACAGTGGATTCGGGTGACTTAAAGTGCACCAGATTAATGAATTTATCTTTAAAATGTGCAAAATTCTTCCGGGGGGGGGCATGCCCCCGGACCCCCCTAGGGGTACCAGGCTCAACCCACAAAAATGATGTGGGAAACACATTAGCCTATATGATGATCTATGAAAAATACTAATTTAATTACCTTATTATTAAAATACATTATTAGGATTTTACCACCTCCGCCTCATTTTTTTCATGTGTGCGTACCATGAGCCCTCCGACTGACCTGAGAAATGTTTTCCAAAACAAATATTATGCATATCCCTCATTTCTGTCGTCTGAACCAGTGATTCCAATAATTTGTGAATTAATCATTCTTTTCAGTCGATTCTTTTTCGGTGAATTGGCCAAATGCGTTTGCATAACGTTCTGAAACGATTTGGCCACTGTCACTAAATCACCTGAAGTGGTTTCTCGGTCAGTAAAAAAAAAAACATATCCGAGAGAACAAATAGCATAGTTTTTCAGTTGTTTGACCGTGAAGACCTTTTCAGTTTTTCAGTTGTTTGCCGTGAAGACCTTTGAGTTTCTGTGTGTGTGTGTATGATATGACGATAGTTTCTCAAATGTAATGGTAAAATGCTCATGAAGTGACTCTCAGAGTGGCTCTGGAGATTAATTTCATGTAATCATATCGTGAGGCAGTAGAGACTGAAAAAGGCGCGAGCGTCACTCGTGCTTCAGTCTGTGTGTGAGGTAAATGAAACCGCGCGTATGCACCATTCATTCACACAGAGACAAGCAGAACATGCAGGGTTAATATTTAAATATTAAAAATCTTTTTGCGGTTTAATATACACAGACACACATAAACACACACATACATATATACATACAGTGAGGAAAATAAGTATTTGAAAATAGGGGTGGGAATCACCAGAGGCACCACGATACGATATTATCCCGATACTTGGGTCACGATACGACATTATTGCGATTTTAAACATATTGCGATATTCTGCAATATATTGCAATTTATTACCTTTTTCCAACTTCTTTTAGTACACCACCACCAATACCACACTACAAAAATAATCGTGTAAAACCCAGTAAACCCCGAGATTACTTGTGACAATAAAACAAAATATATGGATATGAGAATGTGTATACATTCATATACTAAATTAACGATCTCTTACATATTTTCTAATTTTACTAAACATTTCATTGTTTCATGAACATTTTTATTAAACATGGACCATTATGTTCATTAAAAATACGTTTTATGCTATTGAATGCTCATTTTTTAAATGTAAGCAACTAATTTAGACGTGCAAACTGGGTGCCGGTGTGGTGAGAAGTTCGAGCTCGGCCAGATTCGGCTCGAAGTCGTTCATCTTCGGATGCGACCGGCCACACCGCGATGACGTAATTTTTGCCACGCGCACCTTCGCGCTCGTGCGGACGCGTCGAGTATAAACCAGGCATATTACTGTGCGTTCACACCGCCGCCGACTTGAGCTTCCAAAGTTACCGGAAGTCATTCATTTTCAATGGAAGCTGGCTTCTCTCAGCTGCAAGGAGCGTCAAATTCCTCGGCGTCGCGTTTTGAGAGAAGCTCAACTTTATGGTAATGAGCTATGACGCGGTTCAGCGGCAAGCAACGGCAAAACGCCAACGGCAAAACGCCAGCAACCAATCGGAATATAGACGTCCTTCGCGCTGGCTGATTCCGGAGAAACATACGATGTAAACTTTCGTTCCTACCAAAACATTAGTTCCGAGAAAAAAATATTAATTGCAGAGTTTAACCATCATAGAGTGAAAGTGTATCATTTGCATGTGTTTTAAAGTCCTGTCAGCTTGACAGGGCATAAGAACGAGCAGAGAGAGAGAGAACCCCGGCCGTGCGCGCGCACTCACCCGAGCGCTGTCTTGAATGTAAGACTCTTGCTCTCTCTCTCCCTCGCGCATATTAATCAAAATCAATTGATACGATGGTGTCGAAAAAAAACTCTCCAGGGATGAAATGTTTTCTGTGTTGACAAATCTTACGCGATATCCTAAATTGCCGAATGCATTGTTTTTTCTGTTTACATTTCATGGTGTGACACTTCTCTTCTCCCATGATCGAACACAGAATGCTGCTACGTCAGACCGGCCAAAGCGTCAACAAGCTTCCCCGTACTTTTTGACAAGCGTCTTTGACTGGGCGGCCAGAGCTTCTTTGCAGCTCAAGTCGGCGGCGGTGTGAACGTACAGTTAGAGTGCTCCTTTGTGCTGTGACGATGTCTCCAGCCGTCGAGAAGACTTTTTCTCTTATGCTGCCATGTTTATTTTATCTACGTCCTCCTGCATGCTGACAGTCAACCCGACAGTCACCCCGCTGACCTCACCAGAAAACAAACAGCACCATCTAGTGGACTGAATGAGCAATTGATTTTTAGCATTCTACTACCAAAGTTAAATTCTCATGTGTAATTTAAATAATAAAAGATCGATACTTGGCGCCCGTGTATCGATACAGTATTGCCACAGAAAATATCGCGATACTATGCTGTATCGATTTTTTCCCCCACCCCTATTTGAAAACCCTGCTATTTTGCAAGTTCTCCCACTTAGAAATCATGGAGGGGTCTGAAATTGCCATCGTAGGTGCATGTCCACTGTGAGAGACATAATCTAAAAAAATAAAATCCAGAAATCACAATGTATGATTTTTTAACTATTTATTTGTATGATACAGCTGCAAATAAGTATTTGAACACCTGAGAAAATCAATGTTAATATTTGGTACAGTAGCCTTTGTTTGCAATTACAGAGGTCAAACGTTTCCTGTAGTTTTTCACCAGGTTTGCACACACTGCGGGAGGGATTTTGACCCACTCCTCCACACAGATCTTCTCTAGATCAGTCAGGTTTCTGGGCTGTCGCTGAGAAACACGGAGTTTGAGCTCCCTCCAAAGATTCTCTATTGGGTTTAGGTCTGGAGACTGGCTAGGCCACGCCAGAACCTTGATATGCTTCTTACAGAGCCACTCCTTGGTTATCCTGGCTGTGTGCTTCGGGTCATTGTCATGTTGGAAGACCCAGCCTCGACCCATCTTCAATGCTCTGAGGAAAGGAGGTTGTTCCCCAAAATCTCGCAATACATGGCCCCGGTCATCCTCTCCTTAATACAGTGCAGTCGCCCTGTCCCATGTGCAGAAAAACACCCCCAAAGCATGATGCTACCACCCCCATGCTTCACAGTAGGGATGGTGTTCTTGGGATGGTACTCATCATTCTTCTTCCTCCAAACACGTTTAGTGGAATTATGACCAAAAAGTTCTATTTTGGTCTCATCTGACCACATGACTTTCTCCCATGACTCCTCTGGATCATCCAAATGGTCATTGGCAAACTTAAGACGGGCCTTGACATGTGCTGGTTTAAGCAGGGGAACCTTCCGTGCCATGCATGATTTCAAACCATGACGTCTTAGTGTATTACCAACAGTAACCTTGGAAACGTTGGTCCCAGCTCTTTTCAGGTCATTGACCAGCTCCTCCCGTGTAGTTCTGGGCTGATTTCTCACCTTTCTTAGGATCATTGAGACCCCACGAGGTGAGATCTTGCATGGAGCCCCAGTCCGAGGGAGATTGACAGTCATGTTTAGCTTCTTCCATTTTCTAATGATTGCTCCAACAGTGGACCTTTTATCACCAAGCTGCTTGGCAATTTCCCCGTAGCCCTTTCCAGCCTTGTGGAGGTGTACAATTTTGTCTCTAGTGTCTTTGGACAGCTCTTTGGTCTCGGCCATGTTAGTAGTTGGATTCTTACTGATTGTATGGGGTGGACAGATGTCTTTATGCAGCTAACGACCTCAGACAGGTGCATCTAATTTAGGATAATAAATGGAGTGGAGGTGGACATTTTAAAGGCAGACTAACAGGTCTTTGAGGGTCAGAATTCTAGCTGATAGACAGGTGTTCAAATACTTATTTGCAGCTGTATCATACAAATAGTTAAAAAAAATTCTGGATTTTTTTGTTAGATTATGTCTCTCACAGTGGACATGCATCTACGATGACAATTTCAGACCCCTCCATGATTTCCAAGTGGGAGAACTTGCAAAATAGCAGGGTGTTCAAATACTTATTTTCCTCACTGTATATGCAGTGTTTTCAACATGTTTATTTTAGGTTTCAGATATTTAAATACACATAAGCACGAGTAAAACAATACATTTGGAGTTTGTAAAATACACACTGATGTCTGTGGAAGCAGCAATAACAATCCATTCAAATATAATTTGCCGACATGTGTTATTCATATCAGACAAACATAGTGGAAGTAACTAAAGTTTACTCTATTCTTCTCAGTTCACCGGCCGCTTTCTTGCATTTATTTCGGGAGAAACTGATGAATTCACGTGCTGTAAATCCGACTGACAGGACAACATTGCGGCGCCCATCTCATGTTATAGATCAAGATTATTTATAAAGGTTTTTAAACGACCAAACACACTCACTTGCACGTATTTGAGAATCGGAATATCAGATAGGCTAGTAGATGACATGGTAAGCAAGTTTGTGAATATTTTGAATAAATAAGGAAAAGCGAAATAAAAGCGACATCTGTCATA
Source organism: Abramis brama (assembly GCF_963993115.1). Lineage (NCBI taxonomy): Eukaryota > Metazoa > Chordata > Actinopteri > Cypriniformes > Leuciscidae > Abramis > Abramis brama. Next base: position 14,856,702 of record NC_139974.1, on the reverse strand, counting down.
CAGTATTATTGTGGCTGCGGTGTATCACGTGACGCGTCACCATGGAAACATTAAAGGGAACGTTCGCCTTGAAAAAACTCACTCTGGGGGTGGGGGTGGGGTCTGTTAGAATTTAAACTTACGCGTGAAAGGGTTAAAGAAAAGGGTTAAATTAAATCGGAATCGGCTTAAATCGGTATTGGCAGGTCAAACTCAATGAAATTGTAATCGGTGCATCTCTAATTGTTATGTCTACAAAATTATTTTAGATATAGTATACAGTAAGTCTAGCTAGCTTGCAAATACTGAGGATACCTACAAGAGTCACCACTAACTTTGGTGATACACTGCACACCAGCGTGCAAAGTATTACTTTGTATTATGGAGTCTGGAGATCTTTATTTCTTGTTGAAGGGGAACTCTATTCTTGGGACACTTTCCTTTCTACTGTTTCAACTGAATTTTATTAATATTGATAGTGTTTGGAAGCTTTCAATGGTTTGTTCGAATTCTGCATTAGCAAGTGACTTGTAAAACATAAATTTACTTGTCCGAAGGACAAGTGCCTCAAAAAGTTAATGTCAAGCCCTGTATTGTAGTTTAATGTAGTACTGACTCTGAAAACTTAAATTTTTTCCTCACAGAGTAATTTTTATTTTGGGTGAACTATCCACGATACATACTGTCACTATCCACGATACATATTGTTGCATTTTTGTATTGCGATATATTGTGACACGATATATTGTTACACCCCTAATTCTGAAGCAATATTCTCATCAGCTTTTACATACTTAAATCTGCATATATGTGATTTATACCCCAGGGCGTTATTTACCTTTATAAAGGACAATTTTTTTAAATCTTACTAAATATATGCATCATCTTTCATATCAAATTCTTACATTTGATCAAATTCAGTTTTAATAATAAGGGCTGTTATGAACCAAATTAAATAATGTACACTGCAAAATTAAAATTGTAAAAAAAAAGAAAAAAAAAGGAGATTGACGTTTAAACAAATGTAAAAAAAAAAAAGAAAAAAAAAAGAAAAGATACTTTTAAACATGAAACTAAACCGCCAATAGGTGGCGGCAAAAGACCGTCTTAATAAACGAATCATTGAGCCATTCATTAAATGCTGACTCATTCAATCACAAAACAAGTTTCAAAATCAATTAAAGCTGCAAGCAGCGATGAAAAGGGCCCTCGCACCCGGCACCGCCACCTTTAGTAAAGGCCTTAAGATTACACTCACCAAATTTGAAGAGGATCAGATCAAAACTGTAGGAGGAGTTCGTTAAAGTACAACATCAGGAAATGGCAAACACTGCACAAAAACTGAGAGGAAGTTCAAAATAGCTGACTTCCTGTTGTGTTTAGGGCTGCGCTCCAAGAGACTTTTTTGTAGGTATTGGGTCATTACATGCATGTACCAAATTTCATACCTGTACGTGAAACGTAGAGCCGGGGCAAAATGTAGGGGCAATAATTAAGCCATTTTGCCCCACCCAATTTTGAAAACCACATCACACGTAAATTTTCACTACTTCTGAAGCGTGTGCAAAGTTTCATGATTTTTCGAGCACGTTTTGTATTTGCCACACTTCCTGCTACCAGCAGGTGGCGCTATTGCTATAACCAAATATGAGCATGGTCATGTGTTCAGGACAGGACTCTTATCAAACATGTGAAGTTTGGGGCAGATTGGAAATTGTATGCCTAAGTTACTGCAGGCTGTCTGTGGTTGCCTAGCAACATCGGAACTGCAAGCAACATTAATATTAAACTTATCTGATCATGCATATATCACCAGAAGGCCGAAATTGACCCTTCGCAGGGAGCTTGATTGACAGGCGATCTAACCAATCATAATCCGCCATCCGCCATTTTGTCCGACAAAGCAGTCAGGAGAGATAGCAGATTAACATGGGAGAATTTGAACTTGAAAAACGGAATGTACTGACGCCTTTCCGCGGTTAAAACAACATTCCTTATGTTCATTCATGTTTATTTGATGCTATATATTAACTAGAAGGAAGAGATGATCGGTTCACGAGCAGCTTTAACAGATGCTCTACAGCGATCTGTCAGACACATTTAAGAGCCACAAAACGGTATGTATCGTTTAAATTTCTTTTAAAAAATGACCACATTTGAAAGGTGAGACTTTGTTTATTATGTCTAATATCAAAAGTAACCGAAAAGTAACCTGGTCCGTCCTGTCTGTCAGCGTGTTGTCAGTCTCCTCTCTGCTCCGCGATGTATTTTTCACTGCGTGAGAACATGGTGTGGCGTGAGAGCAGCGTAGCTTGTCGGGCATAGCGACAGTAACTAAGGGGGGCGGGTCTCTGCGAAGGGTCAATTGGGTGAACATTTGTCAGGCCGCCGAGGGCACACCCTTCGACGAAAACTCAAGATCTTCGCAAATTTAACGTCGCAAAGGCCTTAAGATTACACTCACCAAATTTGAAGAGGATCAGATCAAAACTGTAGGAGGAGTTCGTTAAAGTACAACATCAGGAAATTACGAAAAATGCACAAAATCTAGGAGGAAGTTCAAAATAGCTGACTTACTGTTGTGTTTAGGGCTATGCTCCAAGAGACTTTTTTGTAGGTATTGGGTCATTACATGTATGTACCAAATTTCATATCTGTACGTGAAACCTAGAGCCGGGGCAAAATGTGGGGGCAATAATTTACCGAATTTCCAATGTCAAATTAAATCATTACATTAAAATCCATCCTTGCAGTGCAGAAATGACACAGAAGCGGCATCAAAACTGGCATTACTATATTTACACTTCATTTACAATTGCATAAAGCCATTCAATATTTAAATATGAAATGATTTATAATTTTAACGTTTTAATTAAAGGATACTTTAAATATGAAACAAACCACCAGTAGGTGGCGGCAAGTCACTGTCTTAAGCGAGTTGTTGGAGTCAACGGATAACATCGCACACTCCTAAGCACATAAAGAATGAACTTACAATTGAACTGACATTTACTCGTTTTCTTCTCTCCTCTCGCGTCCAGGAGACAGACGTAGGCTAATATACTGCCGTAAGTGACGCGAATTGTCACGTGAACAAGCAAATCCACCAAGAGAGAATAAAAAAAATAAGAGCCGCTAATTAGATAATTTCAAAAGCATTTAGATAAGTCTAAGTCAAAGTCAAAGTGTCATCTAAAATGTAAGACCTTTCATAAATAAAAATAAGACATTTTTAAAAAAATATATAATTTAAGACTTTTTATGGCCTTAAATTTAAAAAAAAAATCTAATTTAAGACCTTTTAAGACTTTTTAAGGATCCGCGGGGACCCTGCTGCAATCACACCTTTTCCATTAAGGGACAATATTTGCCCCCTTTATTTGATTTTTCCAGTTAATTTTTTTACTTTGTTTTATTTAAAGCATTATTTATTTTATAATGATCAATAAATATGCAATGATGGTAAAAACGAAGTGATACTTTTAAACATTAGATTAAAATCACTGTAAGACAGTGACTTACTGTACGGTAAGAAGAACACCATGTCTCCGTGATTTAAACCAGTTTAAAGGCAGATGAAACAGCGCTGACAAACAGGAGAAACATTGTGCGCAACGATACAGTCAGAAGGCTTTTCAGTCTACAAATTCCCATCATTTACCATGGATTTACTGTAATGTTAGCCTAGTAATATTAACTGCACCATGAAATTTGGGATATACATATTGAATTGTATTATTATTAACGTAGACAATGTATTAAAGGACTAATGGAATATAATTACAGTATTTAATAATGTATTTAGGCTACTGTTTTTCATACAAATAGCCTACCATAGAAACCATAAAGTTACATTTTGCCATGATAGTGATGTGCTATAGGCTATGCCTGGTTTTATCTGTGGTTATCATGATCTAAATGCATGATACTGGATGACCAATGGTTAATTTTAAAGGGGTCATGACATGGTTTTTTCTTTTCTTTTATTGTGTTTCCTTAGGTGCAATTATAGTATTACTATAGTTTTTTGGACAAAAAAACGTTTAAAATTGAGTGATTTATGACCTTTTCCCACCCTGTTTCTCATGCTCTGATTCAAACAGTCTGTTTTGGGGGTGTTTCCCCTTTAAGAGTTCAGTGTTAACACCCACTGTTATGATTGGATAACGTCAGTGCCTATGCATCAATTGTTAACGCCCCCTTGTCAAAACGTGCGGATTTTGCGGAGCTGTGTTTACCGTTACCATAGTAACGGGTGATGCGTGCGAGGCGATTCCAATGATGTTTGAGTCGGAATCAGAGGAAATGAACCATCAACACAACTAAGAATGCATCAGCCCGTCCACAGGGAAAGTGTGAAACTATTTTGTCAGTTTAACAGCCTACATCTTAGTTTTAATAGCCTACGGGGCATGAACATGATGGTCATAAAACAATAAGTAGGCTAAAAAACACGGTGATTATTCATAATGAATTAAACTGCAATTAACGTTTTAAAAAAAGTTTTAAGTTTTAAATAGCCTACATTACTTACAGTTTGCGTCGTCGTTGAGCCCAGAATAGTCCACACGGCCTTATCTTGTACAAAAGTTTTCTGGCAAAGCCAGCATCAAACTGCGATTGTTCTCAACTGTCACTCATCCTTGAAATGTGGAGAACACACGCTTAAATTAACACTGCCGTGATTGGGACGTCAGCGAAAAATAAACTGCATCCATCCTCGCCTGACGTCTGGATCTTTCAGCAGCGTATATTATTCAAACATGTTTGTCCACAGCCAGGAACAGCACATCTGCGTGACATCGCAATCTTCTTGTAAACAGACCCACTCGCTGCACGTCGACTGAACACATGAAGCGCGTGACAGATGCGATGATGAAATGAGGTGTAGTTATCTTGCGCTTGAAGCGTAGTTGTCTACGCTGGAAGCGGTCATATGCAAACGACTGCTACGTCACTTCATACCATGGATCCAGAACGAGCTGTATTTAGAGCTTGATTAAATAAATGCTTTGTTTATAATGGGGAGGACGTCCGTATGAAACTTGCAGGACGTTTTAATGGTACAAAGACCTCTTATATACCAAAAGATCAAGGCAAATTTGGTTTCTCATGTCATGACCCCTTTAAAGGTGCACCCCTGAAAAATAGGCGAATCTCCACATAACACCGACTGTGATGCAACAGTCGGGATCATTAACATGTACACCTCCAAAAATTTGCATATGCCAGCCCATGTTCAAGGCCAGGCGGAACTGCGCAGCCGAATCATCGTCCAAATCATTTTTCTTCGAGAGACATCATGGCTTGCAAACGAGCGAAGCATGGCAGTTGCTCAGTGTTTGGATGTACAAATGAACACAAAAGGTACTTTTTTAGTTCCTTCATCCGAGCCTCTGAAGAACCAGTGGGTTATGTGAATGTCTGATGTGTAATTGTTCAAGTTCAGACAGATAATCTTTCTCTCAAAGTCGTTCAATACTGTTTATGCATCAGTAAATCAAGCCAGTGACTAAACGATCAACTTCACGTCGTTTCTCTTAGTAGGATGAAAATAATCGTACTTAAACGGTGATTAATATACAGATAGCGATCAAAGAACAATCCCTTTCCAGTCACCCAAGCTGTCAATCACACAGCGCGAGTTTATCTGGACACTTGCCAAAACTCGTTATGAAATCAATGACACTGTTACACTGCACAACGAAGCTCTTACTGTACGTACATCACGTTTGTATTGGTGAAATCATTAGTGAGAGTGCAGAAACTGCGTTGCAATGATAAGATCTTCATTCATGTGATCAACAGGCTTACAATGAAGTCTCACAGCAGCCAATCACAGCAGTGGGCGTTTACACTGAAGTCTCACACAGACACGCCCCCTTAAACAGAGTGTTCAAATCAGAGGCTAAAATCAGGCTAGGAAAAATGCCTTTTATTTCTAAATTATAACAAATTTTTATCTAAAAAAACATACTAACATTATAAGGGCACCCCAGGAAACATTCTAAAATAATAAAATAATCCATGCAATGGGACCTTTAATAAAACTCAAACAGTCAGAATATTACATATTTAACCCTCTGGGGACCAAAAACGCGCCCGCGCGTTTTGCTCGTTTTTTTTTTTTAGCAATGTAAAATAAACACTAAATGCTCTGTTAATTTTGATCTTTCATTTTCGTGTAATACATCAATCGATCCTGTTCAGTTTCTATTTTTTTTCTGTATACTCACAATAAAAATAAAGTGTTTTGCTTTTTGCCAAATAAAGAAAAATTAACGATGCGATTTCTGCACTCTCTCTGTCAGTGAAGTCCAATTTGAAACGCGTTCGAAAATGATCTATAACTCCGCGAAAATTCAGTCAAACAGGAAAACAAACCCACAGGCATAAAGCTTGAGATCGCATCTTTTAAATGAAGTAATTTATATAAAAAACAAATATTCTCAGCTTGTGAAATCTGTATTAAAGGGGAACGATTCCAGTCGAGCTCATTACGAGCTCATTCAAAAGTAATGTGACCACTCCCCGGAGAGCGCGTGCCATTCAAACGCAAATTCTGAGAACCATTTCAGACCTGGGAAACGCCCACATCAGCTGTAAACAAAGCGCCGCGAGTGAGGCATAATATAGCCTACCTTATGGAGAAAAGTTTCCTCAGAACAGTGCTGATATGAGGAGCAAAAGATCCCGCTGAGGAGTGAGGTAGGCTGTTATCTTTTCTCAAGTGTTAATGTGGAATAACGCTATGGAATAACGTTAGTGTAGGCCTATGTAAACCGCAAAAAGATGAATCGCGTTTCTATAATATTTCTGTGAGATGAATGAAGGGTACATATTTGTAAAGACTGTTTAGCCTAAATATGAATCGCGCGTCTGTGTGTGAAAGAATAAAAGTGCTTTGCTATAGCCTACTGAGATGAGTAAAAATCGACTGAAATATGTTGAAATAAAATGTATTTGTATAAGCAACGTATTAAAATGCAAATTAACATTTATATGCCCTAATATTTCATAAAAACAGCGTTACAGTCAGGCGAAGTATGAAAGACAACATTTTGTTGACTAGATTTGGGTACAGTTTTTACTGTAGAATATACTGCCACATCAAATAAGCTTTTGTTTAGCAATTTCTGCTCATATCTATCTATCTATCTATCTATCTATCTATATATATATATATATATATATCTATCTATCTCTATCTCTATCTCTATCTCTACATATATATAAAAAATACTATTTTTGTCAAAAATAAAGTCATAGACTAAGATGTTAGATGTTCCAATGTTGGCTATATTCAAACTAATGAATACATATGATAAAATGTAGGCCTATAATCTTTTTTTTTTTTTTACAAAGAAAGAGTACACTTGAAATATTGTTGAAATTGTAATTAGGGGTTCAAGCACGAAGTGCTGAAACCCTATTGTAATTGTGCTGGTTTTTATTATTTTCCCCTAAAACGCATCGTGCAGCCCAAACCGTAAGGGCTGGAGACTTGAAACCTGGCCAGATGGTAGGCCTCAATTTGGGGAGAACCTATCAAACTATGACCCCGATTGGCCCATAGGTGGCGCTATAATGACCAAATTTACTCAGTTGCTCATAACTCCTAGACAGTTTGTCCTAGATTCTCCTTACCATCACTGTGATCCCTGGCCCAAGGCGGAAAAAATGGCTCTCTCCAAAATCGATTTAGGCCAGAAAAATTTTCTGCTGTGTCGCAATTTGTCCGAAACCTACTTTTGCAAACTAGTCCCTGGTTTTTGGCCCGATCGGAACCAAACCAGTCTAGGACAGTTCTCTGGACTCTCTAGATCAATAATTATCGAAAAAAAGTTGAACTTTTGCATTTGCCTGGCTGTAACAGGGTAATTTAGCAAAGGGGCGTGACAAAATACACTCAAAAGCCTATAAATCCTACAGGAAAACTCAGAACTTCACAAAAATTGATGAGCATATGTGTCATAACATGGCGAAGAAGCATGCCAAGTTTCATGCAGATCGGACCATAGGTGGCGCTATAACTGGCAAAATGCTTTCATTCTTATTAGGGGTTCAAGCACGAAGTGCTGAAACCCTATTGCAATTGTGCTGGGCCCGGTTTCCCAAAGCGTTCTTATCTCTAAGTAGTTCTTAACCTATTCCTTAACCTCTCTCTTAACCTTATGGGACGGTTCCCGAAACGTTCGTACGCTAAGTATATCTTTTGTAAGTCACACTTTCGTAAGGTTGGTCTGGACCATTCGTAGCTCTCTCTTAGCGTTGTTCAGGTCTAAATGAATATAATTCTGAAGTTTTAATACACCCAGACAGTATTAAATTAGGCTAATTCAAGTGTTTTCATGCAAAGAATAAAATTGTCATTACACTGATTGTTATTAGATTTTTAATTATATTATTATACAATATTATTCATTGAATTAAAACGCTCTTTTAAAGGCCAGTGAAAGCATAGGCTACTGTCAATTAAGTCATATTCGGACGCTAATATTGTTTCTCATGGGCTCGTCCGGTATTTTAAACATTTACAGGGGTAAGTCGGTGATTTTAGTGCCGTCCGAATCCATAATATCAGTGTTTTTCTCACCCAAACCGCGTAAAAATCCCTGGCCAAATTAGTACCTTCTGTTTTTTTGACAAACAGGTCGTGTGGTAATTTAATTGCCGTCTGAATCCACATATCCGAGTTTACAAGAGATTCAAAATTCACGGTTTAAATCCTTTTTGATCACTGCCGAGCACCGTACGCAAGATGTAAACTTTTATTACTGAAATGCTGGAAAGTATTTACACAAGAACAATATTTCATCGCAGCTCCACCTCAGCGAACAAAAATGGGAAAGAAAAGGCGGCACGTAAATTTTTGAAAAGGTTATTGTGGCAGCAATAGGCTATATGTTACAATTTTAAAATATGTAGGTTAGGCTATTATAGGCTATTATAGTTTGGATTATTTTTTATAATATCCAATAATCATAATAAATTGCAATTTCAACTATTTCTGAAGTGCTTCTTTTATAAAGATGACCGCTTTTTCACATAAACAGCCCCTGCACGAGAGAATAATTGATTCTCGAGCCATCGATTTCAAACAATTCAGCACCATGGCCACGGACAGCGCCGGGTCACGTCGCACTTAAGAAGGTATATCTTAAGCAGCTTTCTAAGGTATAGTTCGGGGAACACACTTAGGAAAATAAACAAATTTGGTAAGATATATCTTTCGAGTCTTCTTAGCAGGCTAAGAGTGAGTGTTATCGGGAAACCGGGCCCTGGTTTTTAGGGGTTCAAGCACGAAGTAATTGTAAGGATTTTAACTATTATTCTTCTGCCGTAAAACGCGTCGTGCAGCCCAAACCGTAAGTGCTGGAGACTTGAAACTTTGCCAGATGGTAGTACAAAAATCGAGGAAAGGTTGACAAAGTATGACCCCGATTGGCCAATAGGTGGCGCTATAGCAAGCAAAAGTATGAAATCGCTAATAACTACTAGACGGTTTGTCATAGAATCAAGTGTCTATCACTGTAATCCTTGGCTCAAGTCGGTCAAAACGTATATCTCCGATTTCATTTCCGCCTGGGAAAATTTTCCGCCATTTTGAATTTTGTCAAAAACCTACTTTTGCGAACTAGTCCTAGGTTTTTCGTCTGATCGGAACCAATCCAGTGCAGAAATGTTCTCTGGAGTCTGACTATCAATAATTACCGAAAAAAAGTTGAAATTTTGATTCACGGTCGCTAAGGGGCGCCAAAACGTACGTTGTGGGAGGAGCCTATTTTACTAAAACGGCTATAACTCGAGAAGTAAATGAGGTATCTTCACCAAACTCGGTACACATGTGTAATAGTTCAATTTGAGGTCACAGTAAAAAAATCGCGACGATTGAACACTAGGTGGCGCTATAACTTGAAAAAAACATGAAAAGGGCTATAACCACCTGACCGGTTGTCCGATTGACTTAAATTGGTATGCAGTGTCTTGGTCCAAGGTGCCATGTATGCCTATGAGGACATTGACGCATCTCAAAAAACATGGCCGCCATCGGCCAATGAAGTTTGAGCACCTATTAGACAAGGTTAACGGATGCTGATCGGAACGAAACTCGATGGGCATGTTCGACTCATGGCCCAAGAGGTCTGTAAGAATTTTGAAAGAAATCGGCCACTAGTTGGCGCTAACGAGTTTTTTCGGCTCTGTAATCACGTGGTGTTGCATACATCCACACAATATGCATATCAGTTGATAGATCTCCTCATACTGAACAACTTTGCCTCAAGAACCATTGCTGTCAATCAAACCGTTCATTTAATATTTCGCAAACATGTTAAAAACCTACTTTTGCGAACTAGTCCTAGGTTTTTTGCCCGATCGGAACCAAACCAGTCTAGGACAATTCTCTGGACTCTCTAGATCAGGGGTCGGCAACCTTTTTGTCATAAAGTGCCATTTTTAAGTTTCCGAGTTCATCACTGTGCCACAACACACACATAGCATATATATATATATATATATATATATATATATATATATATATATATATATATATATATATATATATATATATATATATATATATATAGCCTACATACACACACACTCATATAAATACTAGGGGTGTGACGAGATCTCGTGTTACGAGATCTCGCGAGATTAAAACGCGACGAGATTTCTCGTCGAGGTGAAACTTTGTCTCGTGAGTAAAAAAAAAAAAAAAAAAAAAAAAACTTTGTCTCGTGAGTTGTTGTGATGTCAGCGTGATGGAGCCTGAGGGTGAAATTTGTATTGAAGATGCCCCTGCCACTTTTAAATCATTTGTGTGCCGGGCCAATCACACACACACTCCGCACACACACACACTCACTGACACTGTCCCTCGCTCACTCACTCACTCGCGCGCACACACACACACGCACACTCACTGTAACCGCACTCTCGTCTCACTCACTCTCGCTCACACTCAACCCGTCGTGGAGGACCGTTAAAATTAAACATGCTAGTCTTTCTGTCGTGAAGCATCGTTGTCGCCCACTATGACACACTATACGAAATGAAACGATCGAATCTTGCGTCCCGACGCCCGTTGTACTTTACGAGTCTCCACGAAACGGATCGTGCCAAAATCGCGCTAAAATAGTGTAATCTGAACCAGGCAGGTAATAAACATTTGACCTATCACGCAAAGAACCTATTAAAGCACTAAGACATGGGAACAGTATAGCTAACATTCACATATCACAAGTCATATCGACATCGCAATATTAAACAATGTTATCGCACATCGCAGCTTTTCCTCATATCGTGCAGCCCTAGTTACTGCCCAAAGGTCTCAACTGCTGCCAGAAATCGTCGACATGCTTATATTCTTGAAAAAGAACATGACCATATCTTAGGCTTATCTTAGTTAATTTATCTCTTTTTCATGCAAAAAAAATGTTTCTGTTTGAACTTGTAGTTTTGAGAGAGCAGTACTTTGATTATGGATACACACTTACTGTTTGCATTTAAAGTGTTATTTCAGTTATTTATATTTATTTTATTTATACTGTTTTATTTTTTTATGTTCGATTTGTGGAAAGGAGTTAGATTTCTCATGTGAAATCGTACAGGGAGAAGTAGAGTTTATAGCAAATCATTTTGCAGTGTTTGCATGTCCTTTACTGCATAGAATTCATTAAAATAGAAGTAAAATAACATTCATTACAAGTTGATTTCAAAATGCACATAAATTGTTTTGCATTTTGTGATTTTCAGTTGAATAAAAGACTATTTTCCATTCATATATTTCATCATTGAGGATTTCTTAAAAATTGTGTAAAAATCTCGTCTTGTCTCGTTCTCGTGAACCCAATCTCGTGTCTCGTCTCGTCTCGTGGAGTAAGCGTCTCGTCACACCCCTAATAAATACACAAACATTTTCATAATGGCTTACACAGAAATAGTACAGAAATTTAAATATTTCTCTTGAAATTTGTTTTAGATTTAGATAGAGAATTTAATAGTATTTATAACTCCTAGATGCACCAATTACAATTTTCTAGGCCGATTCCGATTTTTCATTGAGTTTGACCTGCCGATACCGATTTTAGCCGATTCCGATTTATTTTTTTCTAACCACTTTACAACACACAGAAATATATATATATATATATATATATATATATATATATATATATATATATATATATATATATATTTTTTTTTTTTTTTTTTTTTCTGTGTTGTAAAGTTTTTTTTTTTATAAAATATATCCTTTTAACCAAACTGAATAATAAAAACAAGTTTAAATGGGTAAATTTTATATAAATATTTTTGAGTCTTCATTTTCTTTTATTTCTGACATAACCTAATCCAGTTCTTGTTAAAACACACTAGACATGCACATTCTGTGCATTTTGGGCACTTTTGTTTGAAATCATATTTATTTTGTCCATCAAATGTGTGCTTTCACTTTAATTGAGCGTGAGCAGCGCAGACAAAATAGACTCGGCGGCGAAACCCTCGCTTCACTGCTGCTCACGCGACGCTCCTGTTGGGCGCTCACGCGCGCTGCTCCTGCTCCCGGTGTGAATGCACTCATTGATTAACACGGCGGAAAAAATATGCGTGAAACGGCCGTAATTCACGAGGTTTCCTACATGTGCGTTCCGTGTGCACATGTGATGCTGGTGTTGCGCGATGGTAATCATGGGGACCCCGAGTGCATTTGACCGGCATAAAATCGGCATATGTCAGACTGACTGGCCGATCACGTGAAAATCGGCTAATTTCGGTCACCAGCGGATCAATCGGTGCATCTCTACTCCTAACTTAATAAAATAAGCTTTTTTTACTATGAGGAATTATTACATCAAAATGTAGATCTGTGTGCAGGTAGACTACTTTATCTGAATGAAATCTCTCGCATTTGCTTGCGTGCCAGCGATTAACCCTCCGCGTGCCAGTGTTGGCACGCGTGCCTTAGGTTGCTGACGTCTGCTCTATATCAATAATTATCAAAAAAAAAGTTGAACTTTTGCATTTGGATGGCTGTAATAGGGTAATTTAGAAAAGGGGCGTGGCAAAATACACTAAAAAGCCTATAAATCCTAAATGAAAACACACAAAAATTGGTGAGCATATGTGACATAACATCATTAACAAGCATACAAAATTTTATGGAGATCGGACCAAAGGTGGCGCTATAACAGTTAAAAGGCTTTAAAACCATATATTTCCTATGGTAAACTGCCTGTATTGGCTGTAAATTGTCTTTTCCATCTCTGATCATATGATTTTCATATCATAATGTTCAAAAATACTGCAATACAATTCTCTGGACTCACTAGATCAATAATTGTCAGAAAAAGTTGAACTACTTCATATGGATAGCTATAATAGATTCACTTCAAAATGTGGCCTTTACCAAGTGTCCCCGAAAGCCTATATCTTTTTAATGAATGCTCAGACCTTCTTAAAAACAAGCCAGAACATGTGAAATATCACTCTGAACATGCATGAAAATTTTCAGACAGATCGGACAAAATTTGCCTCTATAACAGTTAAAAAGGTGAAAATGATATGAATATAAATGGCATATTAAGCCAATAAGTGGTATTTTACTGCCCCGTGCTGTTTAAAATAGTCATTTTGTCATATTGTTATATCATTTATATTTAGACTTTATAAAATCACTATTTTAACATTTACAATTACATTTAGTCAAAATCCATCTGCTAAAGTATTAGTATTGACAGTTTGATCACATCATATAGTTCAAATGTCTGTATCTACAACATAATGTGTGTGTAGTCTTAGGTTTCTGAATAAATTCTGAATCATCTGATTAATAGTTTACAAAGACTTTGTGAAATGTTTATAGACCATTCAAATATATTTTCATAATGACATATCCCAAAAGCATTGAAAAAACAACAACATTTGTGTGTGTGTGTGTGTGTGTGTGTGTGTGTGTGTGTGTGTGTGTGTGTGTGTGTGTGTGTGTAAGCATGCATTATTGAGTTAACATGGAAAAACTGGTTTGCTTTAGTGCAGAAAACTGGTGAAAATCATGAAGTTTAAAGTGAAACTGATACCAATAAGTGGTCTTCTACTGCCCTCTGCTGGCCATTCTACTTATTAATGAAGTCTTTTCACATGTGATTTTGCATCATTCATATTTAGACACTTAAAAAAAAAATCACTTGTATAATAACGTGGTATATCATGGTAAATCATACTAGAACAGGGTAAAGCATGGTAAATGTTAGAACAGGGTAAATCATGGTAAACCATGATAAATCATGATAAACTATGGTTAATCATGTTAGAATGTGGTATATCATGGTAAATCATGCTAGAACATGGTAAATCATGGTAAACCATGGTAAATCATGATAAACTATTGTAAATCATGCTAGAATGTGGTATATCATGGTAAATCATGCTAGAATGTGGTAAATCAAGGTCAACTAAGACAGATTCATGGTAAACTATGCTAGAACAGGGTAAATCATGGTAAACCATGGTAAATCATGATAAACTATGGTAAATCATGCTAGAATGTGGTATATCTTGGTAAATCATGCTAGAACATGGTAAATCAAGGTAAACTAAGATAAATTCATGGTAAACTATGCTAGAACAGGGTAAATCATGGTAAACCATGGTAAATCATGATAAACTATGTTAAATCATGCTAAATGTGGTTTATCATGGTAAATCATGCTAGAACATGGTCTTTTCCATCTATGATGTCAGTGGTTACATGCTTGCTAAATAAAACTTAATAACTTTTGATGCTTTTGTGCTTAAAGGCCTTAACTGCTTGAACCCCGATGAATGCTGCTTGCAGCTTTAATTATTGTTGTAATTGTAACCTTTTTAACCCTCTGGGGACCACAAACGCGCCCGCGCGTTTTGCTCTTTTTTTTTTAGCAATGAAAATAAACACTAAATGCTCTGTTAATTTTGATCTTTCATTTTCGTGTAATACATCAATCGATCCTGTTCAGTTTCTATTTTTTTTCTGTATACTCACAATAAAAATAAAGTGTTTTGCTTTTTGACAAATAAAGAAAAATTAACATGATGCGATTTCTGCCTTCTCTCTGTCAGTAAACTCCCATTTGAAACGCGTTTGAAAATGATCTATAACTCCGCGAAAATTCAGTCAAACAGGCAAACAGACCCACGGGCATAAAGCTTGAGATCGCATCTTTTAAATGAAGTCATTTATATAAAAAACAAATATTCTCAGCTTCTGTAATCTGTATAAAAAGAGAGTGACTCCTGTCGAGCTCATTACGAGCTAATTCACAGTAATGTGACCACTCCCCGGAGAGCGCGTGCTATTCAAACGCAAATTCTGAGAACTATTTCAGAGCTGTGAAACGCCCACATCAGCTGTAAACAAAGCGCGTCGCGACTCCTCGCAAGTGAGACATTATAGCCTACCTTATGGAGAAAAGATTCCTCAGAACAGTGCTGATGAGGAGCAATATCTCCTGAAATGAGGAGCAGATTCCGCTGAGGAGTGAGGTAGGCTGTTTTCTTTTCTCACGTGTGGAATAACGTTATGGAATAACGTTAGTGTAGGCCTATGTAAACCGCAAAAAGATGAATCGCATTTCTATAATATGACTCGCCATTCTGTGAGATGAATGAAGGGGACATATTTGTAAAGACTGTTTAGCCTAAATATGAATCGCGCGTCTGTGTGTGAAAGAATAAACTGCTTTGCTATAGCCTACTGAGATGAGTAAAAATCGACTGGAATATGTTGAAATAAAATGTATTTGTATAAGCAACGTATTAAACTGCAAAAAAAAAAAAAAATACTATTTTTGTCAAAAATAAATTTTTAGACTAAGATGTTAGATGTTCCAATGTTGGCTATATTCAAACTAATGAATACATATGATAAAATGTAGGCCTATAATCTTTTTTTTTTTTTTTTTTTACAAAGAAAGAGTACACTTGAAATATTGTTGAAATTGTAATTGTTGTAATTGTAACATTTTTAATAAAATAGCAAAACATATTTACAAGAGAGATGTAAGCGAAATCTTAAATGGTCAATATAAGTCTTCTAAATACATCTTTTGTCCTTGCATTGTGGCTCAGTCAGTGTCACACCTGAATGAATGGCTCATTATGCAGAGTGGGTGGGACATTGTAATCTAAGGTGTAAACTACTCCTCCCCCTCGCATATTGGCTTTCCAAGCAAAACCTGTTTTACACCATTTAAATCAATGTATTTTTTTTGTGAACGATAAAGCAAAATAGCAAAACATATTTACAAGATAGATGTAAGCAAAATCTTAAATGGTCAATATAAGTCTTCTTCTAAATATATCTTTTGTCCTTGCATTGTGGCTCAGTCAGTGTCACACCTGAATGAATGGCTAATTATGCAGAGTGGGTGGGACATTGTATTCTCAGGTGTAAACCACTCCTCGTTCACGCCCCCCTCGCATATTGGCTTTCCAAGCAAAACCTGTTTTACATCAATTTAAATCAATGTATTGTTTTATGTGAACGATAAAGCAAGACTATTTTCACATAATTTTGAAGCCAGAACTCGAAGGAACAACATCCATTAGTCAAAAGTTTTGTGGACACATATTTAATATGTGTTTTGTGGTCTTATTTCAGCAACTTTCATTTGTATTTTTTCCAATAACCACGCATAAACATTATTCTCTTAAAAATACAAACATCTACATACACGTTGCTTGCATATTATGGTAGCCCTGTTTGTGCTATATAGAGTGAATTTACACCTTTGCCATTAACATGTTTATAAATAACTGAAAAAAGCACAAATGTCAAGGCATGTCAGAACATCTCAAGGGCCCCAAAAACACCTTGGTCCCCAGAGGGTTAACAGATGCTACCGTTTTTGTTCATTTGTTAATGAACATAAATTTAACATAGTAAATCTGCATCCTAACTCAAGCTAATACTACTGTCAACTCGGTCAAATATGCGTTTCGAGACAAAACATGTAATATTAAAGTCCATGTGAAATCAAAATTGACCCCATTTACTTTGTTAGCGCATATTACTAGTCTTGTGGTGAACAATTAATCCGTGCAAGTAAATATATATATATATATATAAAAAAAAATTTTTTTACCATGGTAATCTTTAATCAAAATCTGAAAAGTTACTTCTGGTCTGGAATGGCGTCTTTTTCTGATGACGTAGGTTTGACGGCTTGGGTTGAAAACGCTTAACCACTCCCCTCAAACCGTTAGTCTGCTATGAGCGAGAGATGGAGAGGAGGAGCGCTAAAGTAAAACCCTGCCCTCTGTTCAATATTCCGCTTCACTTGGAAATACGTCATAACACTGGAGAAAAGTCGTTTGCAACAGTGTTAATTTCGTTAACGAAAACTATGACGAAAATTGTTCGTTGACGACCTTTTTTCCCCTGACTAAGACAAGACGATGAGAGACGACACCCACGTCATTAAACGATAACTGTGACTATATCAACACATGCAATATCGTTGACGAAAAAAGACGAGACTGAAATGTGTTTAAACATTTTTAAACTTAACCAAAACCACTTGTTTGTGTCAAATAAAGGAGACGACAACACATTGACTGTTTTTTACGAACGTTCATGCTTACGGTTGCCAGATTTTAATAATTAAATCCCCAGACAGAGCTTTTCTGTTAAAAGAACACGTTTTATACCCGGTCTTTTCAATAGTATCTGGCAACCATGTGCGCGCGCTCTCTACACTGCTGAAGAAGCGCGGATGATCTGAAAACAACACAGACAAGTAAGCTGGAGTTTAGCGATCTTCATTTGAGATTTTCTACTTAAATTAAAGTGTCTTTCAGTCGGTCTGTGTTCTGCCACGAGCCGTTTGCGCTATCTGTGCTACTAAATCTGCGATCAAAATATAGGCTGATATCCAGTGTTTTTAATGTCGATCATATTATACGAGCAAGAATGCAATGTTTCCTTAATATCCACACGATTTCAAATGAGACATTGATTTTATACAACAGTTCAACAAACAGAAGGGTAACATTAAATTATTTACTACATTTAAAACAGTATTGTCATAGGCTTATTGCTCTATTTTGCAACGAAAGCCACAGCAGAACTGCAGCACACAGCGGTGATTCGTGAACGATTCTGTGGCTTAGAATGAATCGTGAGATTCCTGACCCGTTCATAAAAATAGCAGCTTGCTTCCTTACTGAATGAATGACTCCATGACTCACTCATAAAGACAGTGACTTACTACTGGCTTTAATTTAATATTTTAAAAGTACCGGTATCACTAAGTTTTTACCATCATTGCATATTTATTGAACATTATTTAATTTAAATATATATATATAAAAAAATATTGTCCCTTAATGGAAAAAGTGTGACTGCAGTCTAAGTGGAAGAGAGGGGGTACCAGGGGGTAGGGCACTCTAAAAACCACTGAACTAAGGAAAAGGGGTATGTAGAATTGCACAAGTGCTACTGCTAACGAGTGCAATGTCAATACAGCCTAGTTACCTTAATTTACATTTCTCATAAGCTTAATTGAATTGGCCTAGAGATAAAAAATTAGGACATGTTTTGTCTAAAGACTACATATAAATAGCTACCAAAATTAATGTCGGTAACTGCAGTTTGACTAAAAGTTGACAAAAAACGCAATGACTTTTCGTCAACTAAAACTAGACTAAAACTATGAAAGACAAAATGACTAAAATATGACTAAGACCAATAAGTATTTTCGTCTCAAGATGAAAACTAAGACTAAATCAAAAATGGCTGCCAAAATTAACACTGGTTTGCAACTTCCGGTTCACGGGGACTTTAATATTGAAGCCTGCACTACAAACTGTGCTGAAAGGTACGTGCCATCAAAATCAGGCAACACAAACCTGTTTCAAGACTTGAAACAATATCCCCATTAGCACATGCAGAAACTAAGAAATTAATTTTCCAATATAGATATTTTTGTTAAGGAAAAATGACAAATGTTTGAATGTTCTACCTCAGATTTGTGAAATGTTCACCTGTTTGGCAAGTGTTTGTCATGATATGTTCTGACAATAAAGAGTAGTTTAAAACCACAATTAACGCTCTGGTTTCTACAACTTTCACTTAGGAGCAAAACTCTGCCTTTAAACTTGAAAGAAATAAAGATTTGACATTTATCGTGATAATTATCGATATCGACTGACATAAAAAAAATTGTTTGTTTTTTTGCCCATATCGCCCAGCCCTAATTGTCACTAACATTTTCCAAGGGTACAAATAAACATTCTCAAAAATAAACAAAACAGTAAACGGGTACTGAATGTCACTCGCCATTCTGATGTTGCTTGTCTTTGGATTCACTTGGTTAGAGTATTATCCTCCTTTTCTTTGAGGGCCTTCCATTTTATTTCTCATGGAAGTTTTGAAAACAATTTTGTGGGTTTTATCCAGGCATGAAAACTGGTCACGGGTAAAAAAGGTGAGAAGGATACAGCAGCAAAAAATCCAATCCAATCAACTTTAGATATATCACATTTTAAAAAACAAGGTTACCGAAGTGCTGCACAAAGAAGAAATAGGAAATATAATAACATAAAATATGGGAGCCATTTTAATGTGTGGAGGCAAGTATTTACACAAACATCCTTTGCAGTGCATCACTCTCTTCTATCTCTCTGTGCGAAATACAGGCGGGTCCGGGGGGTTAGGGGGACTCGACCCCCCTCCACGATTAACCCATGAGACCCCCTGAAAGCCTCAAAAGCAAAATTTGAAGGGGGTCTAAAATTTTGTCAAAAAAATTACATTTGTCACCAGTGTTTATTTTGTTAATGAAAAAAAAAAAAAAAAAAAAAAAAAAAAAAAGTACGTTGATGACCTTTTTTGGTTTTAAAACGGCGAATTTCGCCGAAAGGTGAGGAGTTATCATGCCTGTTTATCACTTGTCTCAGAATCTGAAGAGTTTTCTTGTATCTGCTCTATAACTTGCATCCTCTTTTCTCTATTCTCATTCCTTCTACCGTAAAATGAGCTAGTTGGGAAGCCCTGAAAGAAGTTAAAAATCCAGTTATCCAGTTAAAAATACTAAGATAGTCACCTAGACATACTAATATCAGTTTAACCTGTAAATTTTATAATTTGTAAAAAAAATAAATTACCTCAAAATACAAAGATGGTCAAAAATCAGAAGAAAAGTACGTTTAATATACATTTACTTCCCTCAAAATCTGAAATGTCCTGCACCACCGGTAGCCATGTTGTATTTAGGTCAGGCTGACTAATTGATCACAAAAAACTTGAAGCAAATCATGTGACCAGCATACTCAAGACAGACCAGGCTGTGATAAATGATAAAAGGATTTGATGAAAAAAAAGACAAAAACTATGTAACTCGTGGTTCACGTTGCCCGTTTTAGGGTTAAGATACAATTAATACAAAATGAAATTCATTTTAAAGAAAGGCTTTCTACAAAAACAAACTTAATGAAGAGGTCAAAATCATGTCTGCCCACTCCATTTGTCTCTTGATATATTGCACATATGATCTTACTCATGCTTTTCATTTTTCATATAATCAACAGATAAAAAAAAAAAAAAAAAAGATTTTATTTAAGCAAATATGAAACCAAGTTGTTTTCTTTAATGACTAGGCTACAACTAAGGCTGGGACGGTTACCGCATTACCGCGGTCACGTGACGCCTACCGCGGGTCTGAGCTCGTCACCGTCATCACCGCAAAAAAAATAAAAAAAATAAACACTGGCCTTCACATGTGTTCACGTTGTGTCTAATGACATGGATTCATTGATTCTAATGACATGGATTGTGTCTAATAACATTGTGTCTTACATGGATTCAAGGTTTTCTAAACAAAACTTATCATCAAAAGATGGAGGAAAACAGACCTTTCGCAAGTTCGCAAGTTGTTTCATGACGCATAACATTCCATTCATAGGCTATTGACTATAACCCCTTATTTACACTCTGTGGCGCGTTACGGCTGCGACGCGGCTACCGGAGCTGATCGCGCCCACTCTAGTCAATGCTTGTGTTTACAACAGCCACGACGCGGCGCGTTTCAGAAGCGTCTCTCCGCTTCGCTAAAGATAGGCGCCTAGTCTATTTTCGACGGACGCCGCGTCCAAGCCGCACCGTAAAAAAAAAAAAAAAAAAAAAAAAAGTAAAAGCAGGACCTCAGCTTTTAATTGCACGTGCTTATTTAACACAATTCTCTCACGTGAAGACCGCATTTGTCAACCCTCGCGGAGTCGCGGCAAGTGCACACTCACAGCACCAGAGAGTAATCTTGACGGCACTTGCAAGAAAATGGATAAGTAGGCTACATAATCAAATTCACAAATATTACACCATTTAAACATTATTAAAAATACATAGGCTATGAGTTACTAAA
Organism: Abramis brama; assembly: GCF_963993115.1. Taxonomy (NCBI): domain Eukaryota; kingdom Metazoa; phylum Chordata; class Actinopteri; order Cypriniformes; family Leuciscidae; genus Abramis; species Abramis brama. The sequence continues at coordinate 14,835,322 of NC_139974.1, read as the reverse complement.
ACAATATTTGTCAAAGAATACACTTGTATGTTCAGTTTGAACGTTCTTGTTTCCATTTGTTTAATTTCAAGATCTGAGGTGAATTATCCATTGTTGCTTTTACAGCTACAAAGCTGGAGCACTAAACGATATTCAAAGTCACATTGCATGCTTTTAACATTAAATAAAGCACATAAACACTACTTGAGATTATCATTGACAGACTTTGTTTGTTGTTCCAGCCGCAACGTCGCAGAAAAAAAAAAACTGGGGGAGGGTGGGGAGGGGGGTTGAGGTTTAAAGCGGTTTACCGCAATACCGCGGGAATTTCTTGCTTTTCAACCGCGGTAAGAAAAAATCCATACCGTCCCAGCCCTAGCTACAACAAGTAGGCCTATTAGCCTACAGTAAAAAGAAATTGGTAACACTTTACAATAAGGTTCATTAGTTAACTACATTAGTTAACATTAACTAATAATGAACTGCACTTATACAGCATTTGTTCATCTTTGTTAATTTCAACATTTACTAATACTTTATTAAAATCTTGTTAACATTAGGTAATGCACTGTGAACTAACATGAACAACATTAACAAAGATTAACAAAAACAGTAGTAAATGTATTGCTCATTGTTAGTTCATGTTAGTTAATACATTTACTAATGTTTAATAAAGGAACCTTATTGTAAAGTGTTACCAAGAAATTTAATGTGGAAGCGGGATTTCAGCGAACGCAGTCTTACCGATGAGCATGTGGGGGGAGATTTTCGAACAATCATCGAATATTATTTTGCTTGATATGCCAGTCCTTAATATTTGGTGTTTTAAATGCCTGTTTGAGGTCTCTGTGAAAGTTTTAAAGCAGTCTTTTAGTGCCGCTTTCAGAGCGGTCACGTCCGTAACATATTTTATGTTCTGTGGAGAGCCAACCCTTCATCCGGTTGAAAAAAGTTCAAAAAGTTAACTTTTTTTTGTGTCACGTCCATTAGGGCTGGGCGATATGACGATATTATCGTATATCAACGATGTCTCACAAGTATCGCAATGTCGATTATAACAGTCCGTTTCCAGACGATAATCGTCAATAGATTTCTTGCTCTTTATATGATTTTTTTATTTATTAGTATGCTATTCGTTTTTATACAAATTTGTTCTGCAGACGAAAAAATTAAACCGTACGGTTAATTCAGAATAGCAGAAATATATCCAATTTATTTATTTTTTTTAAATTATATAATCAAGTAGCCTAGGCCTATTTTATTTTGCAGGCTAATAAAAGTTCATCAGAAAAACAAATGGTAGAAGTAACTTTACCCGTTTCTGAATATTAATTTAAATGTTGCACATAATAAATAGGCCTAATCAAAAAGCACAAACATGCTTTTTGAAACATGAAAATTAAAATGTCGTTAGATTGCAAACGGATGAAGAAACTGTGTTGCTTTGAATATTTCATGCAGGCGTTCGGAGTTTACATTGTTGGTAGCTCCATTACAGTAGGCTATAGTGGGAGCATTATACTTTGCTTTAGATAAAAATAAATAAACCAAAAAAATATATAATTTAATGACTTCTGTTTCTAAATAAATAGTAAAGCAGTCACTTATTTCGTAAGTGGCTTAAGGTGATCTTGAAACTCTAAAACCAAAAAGGAGGAGAAAAAAAAAAAAGTTTTTTGCTCATGCGAACGAAACAATTCGATTTTAATTCCCAACTTCAGACAAATAAATATATTATAGTTTGAATACAAGTTTAAAAACAGCGCTACACATTATAATCAGAAAATTAAACTTGTCACATACCGCCAAAAAAAAGAAAGAGAAACATCAGACCTTATGAAAAAAAAAGGCAAGACACCTAGCTATTACATCAACATGCATTCATTCACCATTCTTACAAATACCAAATTGTGCTCTGTTCAGTTCAGTTGTATTTAACATTTCTCCTCGCAAAATGAAATTCGTTTCAAACACCGATGCGATAAGAACAGTATGGAAATTATTAGCAACACTAACAATGTTTTATGGTAGTTTAAGCTCAAACTAACCAAAGTAAAACCTTTAACGTTTCAATTATTAAATTAAACTAACTAAATCGCAGGCTATCATTAGATAAAGTGCAGCCAAACTCAACATGATTTGTGTTAACGGTGTATGTCGGTAGTGTTGTCTTCGGCGGGGCGGGGCTTGGGTAGACGATATATTCAGATATCGTGATATTTTTTAAGGTGATTATGGGTATTAATATTTTTTACATATCGCCCAGCCCTAACGTCCATGTGTACTTCCCTCATATTAAATAAAACGCATGTGTAGACTGATATTTTTCGAATGTCTAGACTCCTTTATTACGGGAGTAAGGATATAAACGTACGTTTCAATAAATTGGTATTAAATGCATTTTCTGAGAATTTATATTTCAAGTTTTGACTGCAAATGTCACGTCCATAACGCTGGAATTGCCCAATAGTAATTTAAAGATGTGGTAGCATTGGATCTGGACGGGAAGGATAACTCTGAGAGTCGGAAGGGGTGTTTTGCGATTCTGCCGTCTCACACTGGTTTCTGCCTGTGATTTCGGTTTCTTATCGCATATCGTTACAGCCCTAGCCTGAAGACCAAGATAAATTAATCAATCGTTTCGGTTTCTCATAATTTGGCTTTTCCTTGCATTGCAATTTTTTTCTTATTCTAAATGCGATCAACATTTGAGGCTAACATGTAACATTTTAAATACATTCTGCTGAAATGAACGAAATGACTCGGAAAAAAAGATTTGTTCATTTTGATGAACGAGATACAAAGATCCAAGTCAGTAAAATGACCTGAACTTCCCACTACTAGTTGGTTCGCTTTTAATTTGTCCTACAGCGTTTTTTTCTACTTTACCACAATAAAAATGTGAATATAAAAGGCCCGATACCTTTTTGCTTGCACATCAAATTCTATTTAACACAGTTTGTGCTTGTTATTATGGTAAGGTGCGTCAAGTTTATTTGTATAGCGCATTTCACACATGCTTAGGATTTTAGTTTCGCTTTCTCTGGCAGCACAAAATCAAACATAGCCTAAATGTCTTTACACTGCGGAAAATAAAATTCACTCTTCAGACCTTTTACAACAAGTGTCAGTTTCTTGGAACATCAGGAGAAAACATGAAGATATTAGAAAAATGAATGACTGTCTTTCATGCTCGTGTCCCACATACCTCTCAAAGCGCAGAGCAGTAGGCTATACGAAAAATCGTTGTTGGGAAAGAAAACAGATGTTTTTTAAATATGCAACCTTCTTATATTATTTAGGTTACCAATACTTAGGCTATTTCAATGTTTTACAGGCATAGTGTGGTGTTTCACTACTAAAATAAACACGTGCGTCTGTTACAAAATGGAGGTTTAAGTTTAAATTAAATAAAATGTATTTCCTTATATAGAATAAAACAAATTGTAATAGGCTAAATAGAACAAGGTAACGTTAGGCAGGCTACCGCAATTGACCCTTCGCTAAGCCCCGCCCTCCTTAGTTACTGTTGCTACACCTGTCAAGCTTTTGCGCCTGGCACGTCTATTACAGTATGTATGCACTGGTTTCAGACATTCCTAAGGAGATAATTAGCCATTTTTGGCAAACAGGTGAAAATAAAAGAGAGCAAGACTGCAGTATGCATTCGAGGGCTATATCCACGACATAATATGCAAACGATTAGAGAATAATTTCATCAAAATTGAAGCTAAAGTCTATAACGTTAGGTCCCAGCGCAAGCAGCAGCCGCCTCATACGCTGACCATTCAAATGGGAAACACACAAATTGAGGAACAGCTATGTGCATGCACAGCAGGGTAAGTGAAATTTGAAAATATTCTAATATTTATAAATCAAACAGCTTATCCATATGTATTGTGGAATAAACACAAGACATTAGCCTGACCACTTTGCAATGATTACATTCTCCCGCTTATATTTTTAGTGCGCCAGGCTACTGCTCACACGTCGTGGGTCACATTAGTGACTACTGTTATGAACTGATTAAGTTTGCATACCAACCTTTTCCTTGGAGATCTCCGGCAAGCCCCCTGATGTTCCCTCCTTTTACTAACTAGCAGCTACCTTTTACTTTTACTAGAACACAGGGAGAGTCGCGATCGGATTGGGGTAACGTTACTAGTTTGGCCGTCGATTAACAAAATGCTGAAATATATTTTTAAGTAACGTTAAATTATGTCAGTGAGCCTCCGTCTTGTCTTTAATCACACTGCTTGATCCACGAGCTGGACAATAACTTTATTCTAGAGCTGCTATAAAGCCAAAATACTTTACTTTTAATTTCCTATTATCAATGTAAAGCTGCTATGGCACAATCTACATTGTTAAAAGCGCTATATAAATGAAGATGACGCCCGGTTTTAGGTTTCGGGAAGGGAACAAAATCCACCACCCCGTCCAAACTTTTAGGATACCGGGTATCAGATTTGCACAATCCATACGCACAACGCTTCGGCATGTTTCCCTCTCGCTCGAAAGCTTGCCAGACCTCCCGCGCCTAGTTACGGTTGCTAAGCCATGATTGGCCTGTGGCGGTTTTCGGGCGTGGCTTAGCGAAGGGTCAATAGGTGGGTTTCAGTCACGTGATTATGATGACGCGCGAAGGCGGGGCGATTTCAGATGGAGGGCAGGAAGTAAACACAGAGAATTGTCTATGGAGGAAACAGTTGCGGAGTGTCCGTATTGTACCTTTATCCGATTTTTTTGACAGTCCGTTTACACGTTCTTTCAACTCTGACCCATATCCGATTCATGTGTTTACACTACACCATACTATCTGAAACATCGCGCATGCTTAAAGGGTTAAATTCTCTTGCACAGATGGACGAACGTGAAATATGCTTGATCCTAGCTCTGCGATGTATGCGAAGTTCGCCAAACATCACCATGATTATAAGGCCAAGGAGGACGAAAAGTGCCATCATTGCATATGCTTCAGTTAGTGTGTGAGAGAGATCTCAGGACTGGTGGGAGTATATTGTTTAAATATTGGCTTTAACCGCGGAGACGTTGCCTAATGCCTCAGAAAATTCGATCCGCCTGACAGTCGCATTGGCACATATCCAATTTATTTCCACATATGAATGAGGCCTGAAACCGATCTCGTAATATCCGAATGCATGCGTTTTTTGCCTGTTTACACGGTCATAGAACACATCGGATCTGTGTCACATATGAGCAAAAAAAATCGGAATTGGGTCACATTTCACTAACAGTGTAAACGAGACCTAAGTAAATGAGCATTTAACGACAACCTAATGCTATATAAACACAGACACAAAAAACACGTTGGCTAGCTAACATACCTCCGGCGAAGTGGTCGCTGCAGACACGGGCATTAACAGACTCTGCTCCTCCCGACCGCAGACGTAGCTTACATTAAAAATCCACTTTTTACTGTGTTGTTCTGTGAGCTTTTTACATTTCTCACATTTATGAGTGACAATCTTCGGTACTCTATAAAAACCCTTTCCCTTTTCTCGATTAGAACGATTGGAGCAGCTGTAAACTACACAAAACATTGGCATTTTTTCAGACAGCAGATCCTCAGCTATTTCACTTCCTGCCCTCCATCTGAATTTCGCGCTCTCGCGATGCAGCAGCGTGACGTCACGTGAAACCAACCTATTAGCGCAGCTCACATTTCAATAAACGTGACGTCCCAGTAAAATCTCACGTTTGAGTTAACAAGCTCCTATATTTCGCAGTAGATTCATTTAGATTGATAATGGGTAAAAGGCTAATACATTTTGTTTCTGTTATTCCATTTTCCACAATGTCAAAGACGCGGCTTACCAAAATACAAGCTTAAGTAATTAAGTTACATTTAATTTATACAGTGAAGACTTATTTTACATTTGATTATTTAATTTCTGTACCAGAATACTGTTAGATTTACCTGAAAAACAAAGCACTGGTTATTTCAATTGTATCTTTCTTCTATTGTATTATGCTTATATAATTTCTTTATTATTTTCTATGCAGATCCACTCCCTTATAAAAGAGCTATTCAAGTCATCTGGTGAAATTGTTTTTACATACATACACACATATACATACATACATACATATACTAGGGGTGTGACGAGATCTCGTGTTACGAGATCTCGCGAGATTAAAACGCGACGAGATTTCTCGTCGAGGTGAAACTTTGTCTCGTGAGTTAAAAAAAAAAAAAAAAAAAAACTTTGTCTCGTGAGTTGTTGTGATGTCAGCGTGATGGAGCGTGAGGGTGAAATTTTATTGAAGATGCCCCTGCCACTTTTAAATCATTTGTGTGCCGGGCCAATCACACACACACTCCGCACACACACACACTCGCTGTCCCTCGCTCACTCACTCACTCGCGCGCACACACACACACACGCTCACTCGCGCGCGCACACACGCACACTCACTGTAACCGCACTCTCACTCACTCTCGCTCACACTCAACCCGTCGTGGAGGACCGTTAAAATTAAACATGCTAGTCTTTCTGTCGTGAAGCATCACAGACGCGTTGTCGCCCACTATGACACACTATACGAAATGAAACGATCGAATCTTGCGTCCCGACGCCCGTTGTCTTTTACGAGTCTCCACGAAACGGATCGTGCCAAAATCGCGCTAAAATAGTGTAATCTGAACCAGGCAGGTAATAAACATTTGACCTATCACGCAAAGAACCTATTAAAGCACTAAGACATGGGAACAGAATAGCTTAAAGTCATATCGACATCGCAATATTGAACAATGTTATCGCACATCGCAGCTTTTCCTCATATCGTGCAGCCCTAGTTACTGCCCAAAGGTCTCAACTGCTGCCAGAAATCGTCGACATGCTTATATTCTTGAAAAAGAACATGACCATATCTTAGGCTTATCTTAGTTAATTTATCTCTTTTTAATGCTTGAAGAAAAAAATTGTTTCTGTTTGAACTTGTAGTTTTGAGAGAGCAGTACTTTGATTATGGATACACACTTACTGTTTGCATTTAAAGTGTTATTTCAGTTATTTATATTTATTTTATTTATACTGTTTTATTTTTTTATGTTCGATTTGTGGAAAGGAGTTCGATTTCTCATGTGAAATCGTACAGGGAGAAGTAGAGTGTATAGCAAAACATTTTGCAGTGTTTGCATGTCCTTTACTGCATAGAATTCATTAAAATAGAAGTAAAATAACATTCATTACAAGTTAATTTCAAAATGCACATAAATTGTTTTGCATTTTGTGATTTTCAGTTGAATAAAAGACTATTTTCCATTCATATATTTCATCATTGAGGATTTCTTAAAAATTGTGTAAAAATCTCGTCTTGTCTCGTTCTCGTGAACCCAATCTCGTGTCTCGTCTCGTGGAGTAAGCGTCTCGTCACACCCCTAACATACACATATATACACATATATACATATACATATATATACATATATATACACATATACACATATATACATATATACATATATACATACATACATACATACATACATATATATATATATATATATATACATATATATACATATATATATATATATATATATATATATATATCTCAGGGTTTCTGTTGTCCGGTAATTACCGGACATTGGCCGGAAAAAAAATGAAATGTCCGACAAAATTAAATCTCTCCGGTCAAATTGTCCGATTAAAATTGCCTTATAATCCCGCCCCCCTAACACAATCTGAATTTGAGAATAAGCCTAAAATGTATAAAGCAAAAATACACCGACCTTTGGCTATGTTATAAAGGAACAGGCTCTACCGTTTGAAAGTTATCAAACATTATTACATGGCTTGGTTGAATTCCAATGTGGAATGCGGTCTGTTATTTCTTGATATCAGACCGCTGCGAAGCACTAGCGGCGTCAGGATTTTGATTGTAGGTGGGCCTCCAGAAAACTGGATGGGCCAGTTAAAACAAGCCAAAAAAAATAAAAATAAAATAAAAACGGGTTCCCCTTCATCTCCGTTTCAGCGCTTTTCTGGGCACTGAGGACAATGACTCCATAGCCTACCTGAATTTAATGCGTAAAAAAAAAAAAAAAAAAAAAAAAAAAACTTAAACAGGATTTTTTTTTGTTGCTTTTTTAATAATTACAATTTCATTTAATTTATTGTTTAATACAATTATAGGCCTATTATTTTTAGTTTATTAACAGCAACAAGCTGTAAAGATGAAGTTGACGATCGCCATCTCCTTATGAACGCTCCTATAGAGAGAAATGCACATCATGGATTACATAATCAGAGAGTAGCCTATTTCTTTTCGTTTTAAATTGTTAAGAAGACATTTCAAGCTTTCTTAAGATATATTTCATGTCTGTGACGCCTACGCTGAGTTTCGTTAAATTAGGATGAGATGCGCTCCCGTTCACGAGCAATGCAAGTGACCGCGCGGGCGCCTGCATGATTAGGCCAATCGTCTGCTATATTTGCTGCTTATTTATTAAATACAGGCAATTGGTTGATAAAAATATTAAAATTAAGATACAATTTATACAAAACGAAATTCACTTCAAAAAAGTCTTTCTACAAAACCAAACTTAATTAAGTGGTCAAAATCATGTCTGACCCGCTCCATGTCTCTCGATATTGCGCATCCTATCCTACTCGTGCGGTTCACTTTTCATAATCAACATAAATTAAAATATAACATTATAATATTTTAACAAATATTAAACTAAATGAGCTTATTTAATGGCTACAACACGTATAGTAGACCTAGACTCTCTATTTGTACAAATTGCTGCACATTCTTTTTATTCAGAATTTTGCACACATAAGTTGAAAGGCATTTGTTTGTGCATGCATAGCAAAACATATCTGCAACATTTATCAAGTTCACTGATAATTATGCGCGCATTTATTAATTATTATCTTAATGAATAATGAAACAAGGACGAACCATATAAACTGCGTTGTTTGTTTAGAATGAAATGGATCGCAAATAGATCCGAATGAAGAAACGTACAAAACCATAGTAGAAAATGGGTCTCGAGTGTTCCTGCAGAGAGGGGGTTCTCGCTGCAGAATCGGATCAAGACGAAGCAGCGAAGTCGCCTAACAAGGTTACGCATTGCAGGTTGTGGAGAGACGCTGGGAAGTTCGCTTGAGTAAAAACAATAGGCTTCAGATATTCTATGTGGGGAAGGGGGATTGGTTTGTTAAACTATGAATGTGAAACCATAGTAAAAACAATTGGCGTTGATTGACGCCAATCGGACGTTCATGTTTTTTTCCCGTTTTTTTATTTGAAAGTTAGGCTAATAAACATGTTGCATTCAGCCTGATTATGTCATTTTTTAAGTTACATAGCCTTCCTCCAGTTTTCCTCAACTTGACTAATTAAGAGGCGATATTTGACCGGCATATCATCAAAATGTCCGGAAAACGAAACCTCTGTCGGCACCATTTTTTTCTAGCGGAAACTCTGATATATATATATATATATATATATATATATATATATATATATATATATATATATATATATATATATATATATATATATATATATGTGTGTGTGTGTGTGTATATATATATATATATATATATATATATATATATAAAATCACACACAGAGAAGTAAAAAAAAAAAAAGATATCCAATTATGATAATCATTTAAATTCAATATCTAAATATTAACGTTATTGTATTGTTGTTTTATACACATATGATCCGAAGTAACTAGTAACTAGCTACTTGAACACTTTTTTGGGGGGGGGATAATTTTTACTCTTACTCAAGTAACGAACTACAAAGATTATTACTTTTACTTTGAGTGAATATTTCTATAAGTACTTGTACTTTTACTCGAGTACAGTTTCTGGATACTCTAGCCACCTCTGCTGTGTACTAGGCAGTAAGCAGTGAGTCAGTGTGCCGTTCCGAACATAGATTCGGTTATCAGAAATGAATCAGCTCGTTCATGAATCGGGCACCGCTCTTGCTCCGGAGGGGGTGGCGATTTCTTCAGCTCGAAACAACAAGGAACGTTTTTATAAAATGTAGTGGAGTAAAAAAGCACGACATTATGCTTTGGAATGTAGTGAAGAAAAAGTTTCCCAAAATAAAAGTACTCTGCTAAAATACAGATAAAAATGTCCTTAAGTTGAGTAACGAAGTCCACCACAGTGAAAAGGGGATGAGTTTGGGGAATAACGTTAGATAGAAACTATCGAATTGTAGATATAATTTAGAACCGCAATGAACCAGTTTGAACATAATAGGCCACAAAAAGAACAGCGGTTTCAGTTTATCATCAACGCCATTACCTTCATGTCGATTCCGCCGACGAACAGTGTGTTGGGCGTCATCTTGCCCTCAGGTAAAATGTAGCCGTTAGACAGCTTCAGAGAGGACGGAAAGCCCTGACGGTGCTTCTGGATATCCTGTGGATTTTACAACATTTTCAGCACTACATCAACACACATTATTAACAATAGAACGAACAGGTAAAAAGTACATGAGCTCTCAAAAACAACCAATAACAAAGTTTTTGAGATTCAAAATACCATTAACGTTACCTGTGAATACAGCCCACATATAAGGCACAGGGGTAACTTAACGCCCTGATACATCTTAGATTTGAAGTAACGTTAAGGCCTCACGTTTCGTTACCGATTACCTAAAAATAAACCTTAAGTCAACCGAAATGCTAGATGAAGAAGTTTCAAAGTGCTCGACCACACGCGGCCGAAACCGCGTCGATCTCGTACACGATGTTTTCATGTTTCTTCATTAAGCAATCTTGGCATTTAGGCTAAAATGAGTTAATTAGCCGAACATTTGTGCTCTCCTGGCAGATGTACATAATTTAATGGACGACGGTCTGAATTGATTTCCTTTGATGGCGAATTTACCGCGCGATCTATTTTACAGCAATACACCTCGACATTAACAACATAGAACTTTATAGATGGTGGCTGAAAGATGAAACGATCAATTACTATTACTACTTTTGTTACTTACCATATGTAAAATCATTAAAATGACAAAATAAGTTAATGAAGTGAGTGGCTCGTTGGGTCTGTGCTTCTGGCTGGAGTCGCATTAGAGCGCCACACCCATTCTCAGTCCTAATTGAAAAATGCAACATACCAAATAAGGCGAATTTTAAAGTCAATAAGGAATAACAAACATTGATTTAAAAAATAATAATCATTAATCGGTCAAATCTCAATCATTACATACTCTAATTATTTCTAAAATAATGTGGCAGATTTGATAGAGTCTAAAATGTAATCCATTTTGGTACGGTCTAAAAGTTTGGGAATGTACACGACACGGACCTTAAAAACTTTAAAGGCTATCAAAACTTTGTTTAGCATTTCAATTGCAAAATAAATCGGCCTTTTTTTAAATGAGAAAATGTAATAATATTGTCTGAATTTGACGGAAAAATTGGTGCAATGCTAGTTAATCCATTATTATTGAGGAGGGAATGTTGTCATAGCGATAGCTAACCGCTAGATGTCGCGTTTAAAAATTATGAGCTGCCTGTCTGGACCTATTTTTTTTACAGTCTATGAATTTGAGGTCATATGCCTCTTTGTAGACAAGGCCTAAACCTAGTCCTGGACTAAAATGCATGTTTGAGCCGTTTCAACTGAAAGCAACTTGCACTGTAATGCCATTTATCAAAAAGCACACCCATTTCCCTAAACTATAAACACTATTCCCTGTTTTGACACATGAGTCAGATTTGTTGAACTGTCACTGCAAAACTCTACACACAAATCCCTTAATTTCTCATTGCCTAGACCATGTTGTCATTTAGAAAGCACTAGCATAAGGCACGTTTTTTTCTGAGGCACGTTTACAAAAGCTATTTATATACCCCAATTGTACTAAAGCCTAATCTTGGCTTAATCTAAGCCCTTTCTATGAAACCAGGCCAAAACCTACTAGGCTAACCTACTGTCCGGTGTTGACTATGTGGAGGTAGTTTAAAGGCAATCACCTCCACAGAAAAGGGAAATAAATGGCTAAAAATAACATCAGGGTAAAAGGAAACTGTAACGTGCACAGATCTTTGGATTAGACAAGAGTAATGCTTTTTATTCATCCAGAGTTAATAGGTTATCAGTATTAGAAACATCCTTCGTGTCATGTGCAAAACAATACACAGTTACCACGGGAACCAAGACAAAACAAGACTAATGACATCAGAGAAATACTAGAACATAAAAGATTCACATATCATTGGCTTAAAAATGATGACAAATATGAAAAAGAAAAATCCATAATTTAACAAATGACTATGTCGTGGTCTATGGGCTAAAATCTCGATCTTAAAAAAAGAACAGCCAAAAATGGAAAATGGACAACTGCTCAGGCACTGGTTCATGGAAAATCAATAAAGATGAGAGTGAATGAGAGACACTCAGTCCATTTCATAAAAAAGGCACTCTCTACTACTAGATTGAGCATCTGTCAATGTCCTATCCTTATCACAAAAACCAGTTCCCCCTAAAAAGAGACAAAGACAGAGATAGAGGGAAAACTGAAGCAGAATATAGCTTTTATCTGAGGCTTTAGATACCACATTTATGTAACAGAGCAAAGGATCTATGGCCAGGGCCTCACATTTGGAGCACAAAGAAAAGAGTTATTTTGAATTAGGATGGTTTTAAATACACAGCCAGAGGTCCAGGATTTAAGAAACACAATGTGTGGTTTAGGGATTGAGCTACAGGGCATGGGGGCACACGAGGCAATCAGCCTGAGTTCATATGTGCAAACGTCCAGCAGAGTTTCTTAAGTGTTAATGATGAGTCCAGTCATATTTAGGGTAAATCAAGGTTCAAAGGTCAGTAGGATTAACAATAGTGAAGTCAGAGTCCTTGCTGTGAGTGCTGCCGTCATCTGGACTGGAGGACCCAGACGTGGTCCCCATCAGAGGGTCTTGAAAATCCGCCTTGTTTAGGCCTCGTACATGCTTAAAGAGTGGAGCCGTGGTGGTTATGCTTTGCTCCTCACTCTCTGATGGCTCGCCATCCTGTGAGACCAAGATGTAGTCATCCCAGTTTCTCCCTTCAGAGGCCTAAGACAATAAAAAGTGTGTATGAAATTGGTGTTTGGGTGAATCGCGTTAACATATGGAGGTTACAATAAACTAAAACTATTTAAATAAAGCTGAAATTAAATATTAGATGAAAAACTGAAATGAAAGTTATAAAATGTTGCCTTGGCAACTACCAAAAATAAAATACAGCTTAAGTATTAAAATGACTAAAACTGAAATAAAAATAAAATAAAGCTAAATAGAAATATAAACATTATAAAATGATAATAATGAAAAGTAACTAAAATATAAAAATATTATAGTAGTATATTAATAATACTAAAATAACACTGCTTTAAATATTTTTTTTATTGATTGACAGCCCATAAAGTTAATCCCATGCAAAATCCCATTTCAAAAAGCCATTTTATTAGCCTAATCATTATTATTGAGTGACACATATGAACTCAGACAATAGTATTTTTGCTGTACTGCCTTTAATTTATTTGATATTAATGGGGGGAAAAATACTTTTTTATTTTTACAGTAATACATGTGTTTATTTGTCACAAAATTAATCTTGCGTGGTCCTAATCTTGGTCTACTAAAGTATAACCTTGAAATGAATTTATAGAATGTGCATGTACCTGCTCACATGAAAACTGTTTTTTATAATCACCTAAAGATGATTATGTGATCACCTGTGGCTCTGGTATTGTGGGGACATTCTCAGTGGTCAATACCATGACCTTCTCCTCCTCCTCCTCCTCCTCCTCCTCCTCTTCCTCTTCTTTCTCTGTTACCATGTCTCCTTCCTGGTGGTCGTAGCGCTCTGGAACCGCTTCTTGTCCGTCTGTAGAACCAGCTGCGTCTGGATCACTCTGGTCCTTTAGTGTACTATATTGGCTAGAGCAGTAGTGATCGTCTGCTATGGAGATCTCCTCATTCTCCTCCGCCTCCAGCTGACTCTGGTTGAATCTGAGAGCTCCCTTCAGGATGTCCTTAATCTGGGGACAATATGGTTAAGAGAGACCTCTAATTATATTTGTATATTAATGCAGAGTAAGTTATAATTGCATTTAGATAACTGTTTTTCTCATACATGTAAGATCAATTGTACAGTTAGCTAATTATTAATTGCAAGATAAACCCTGAGATTTTGTATCACTCTGAAGGGGTTTATTTTGTGGTTATTGGATGGTTATTTACCAATAAATAAATAAATGGACAGTAAAAATCTGTGGTAACACTTTACAATAAGGTTCTATTTGTTAACATTGGTTAAAGTCCCCCTGTAGTCAATCATTTTATCCCTTAAAACTCATCTTTGTTCACCAAAATGACATATTTCTGTTTTTTCCTGTACATTTTTTTTTGATTCATGCCAATACATTTTTTGATACATTCCCAAACTTTTAGACCGTACCAAAATGGATTACATTTTAATTAGAGTATGTAATGATTGAGATTTGACCGATTAATGATTATTATTTTTTTAAATCAATGTTTGTTATTCCGTATTTAACTCAACACCCTTGATTCATTTAGTATATGCAGAACCAATAATATGCAAATTAACCCCGCCTCCACTCACTCACACCAGCTCAGAGATCCACTCGGACAACTTTACTGTAGTAAACGCTCCACAATATATGTTTGAACCAGAAACTGATTCAGATGAAGGGGAAGAGTGAATTATACAGGCTCGTCTACAAGTCGATGTATAAGAATGGCAATGTGTTCTATGCATCACACTCTACAACGTCGGACACATATCCTGGCTTCTCGAGACTCCCCTGCTTTGCAGCAAAGTAATGATGATATGCTAAAGCCCGCCACCCTCGTGACGTGATTGGTCACAAGGTAGTTTGTGACGCAAGAAACACCAGCGATTTCAAACCACGTTTTTGAGACTGTCTTTTTTTCACTGCAGTTTTAAGTATAAAATACTCAGCAATGCTGTTGACATAAATTTGAATATGGTTTCTCTTAAAGCATATTAAAAACACCACATAGACATATAAACAACATTAAAAACTTGATTTTAACAGGGGGACTTTAACTACCTTAGTTAAACTAAAAAAACTTTTAAAGGGGTGGTTGATTATGATTTAGTTAGTGTGTAATGTTTCTGTTTGAGCATAAACAACATCTGCAAAGTTACAATGCTCGAAGTTCAAAGCAAAGGGAGATATTTTCTTTTAAAGAAATAGTTTTTTTAAGGACTACAACAAACGGCTGGTAGGGACTACACGACATTCCTCCCGGGTTAGTGACATCACAAACCCTAGAATTTACATAAACCCCCGCCCCCAGGAACGCGATTTATAGATGATCATACGGTGGCCGAGAGAGCTCAATGCGCTGCAACTGAAGAAAACACATGCAAATAGAAAAAACACCCGCAAATTAAGAAAACATCTTCATCAGTTTCACAACACATGTGTGCTCCAAATACTCACAACACAACCAAATACAGAAACGTGCTGCAAAAGTTCACAACACAAACAAATACAGAAACGCGCTGCAAATAGGACAGAACACAACGGAAATGTTTCCCGGGAACCCAATAATTGACAGACGGACGGCTGGGACGTGCTTATTGCTTGTGAGCTTTACCTATGCCCTACTCTCTTAAAAGGGCAGACGGCAGAGCCCTTGAATTGGGCACTTTGGAGGGAGCGGGGCACTTGTGTGCCATTATGTTGATGAAGGGAGCAACGAAAGACAACGTAATTTCCTCATTATTTTCACCTGGGATGTTCCCATGACAACGCAGCGCGTTTCCATCAGCTGAATAGCTGTTCTTACCAGAAATATAGTATTATTGCTGTTAACATAACTGTTGCAAATAAATGTACATTTTATACAACAAAGTTTTTAAAATATGCGTTATATCTGTGTGTGAGGGTCTCAACTTTAAAACTTGCCGTCTCATATTTGGACCCTAGCTGCATTCTAACATTTCTTATGAAACTTATTTTAACATAACATGACAAAATGTGTACAATGTAACTGATGTATAGATTAATGTCTTTCCCTCATGTTCTTTTTCTCTATCTTTTTTTATTTATTTTAGTCTTCAGCTCATTGTTCTTTTTAGTATTCTTATGACATTGAACATATTGTAAATACATTTTGTATATTGTATACAAAGTTGTATGTCATAAACGTGTCATCTCTGTATGTTTTGCAAAAAAAAATAAAAAAAATAAAAGTAGACAGCTGTAAGCACGTCCCAGCCGGGTCCGTCACTTATTGGGTTCCCTGGAAACATTTCCGTTGTGTTCTGTTCTATTTGCAGCGCGTTTCTGTATTTGGTTGTGTTGTGAGTATTTGGAGCACACATGTGTTGTGAAACTGATGAAGATGTTTTCTTAATTTGCAGGTGTTTTTCTATTTGCATGTGTTTTCTTCAGTTGCAGCGCGTTGAGCTCTCTCGGCCACCGTATTATCATGACAGAATATGCTAATCAATGACTAGAAGATAGTTAACTCCACATCAGCAATATAAATTCATCAACTAACCATTTAGAAATGTCCTGTTGCTTCTACATGTTGTCACTTCTTCTTGAGTCTCTCCATCATTGTCTGACTCATGTTTGAACATAAAAGGCTAAAAGTTTTTGAAATTTTCAGTGTGTCTGTGTGAGGTAATCGGAGCTGCTAACACACACAAGCTCTTGAAGCTCCGCCCTCTGTGACAGGAGCAGTAGCCCATTTGCATTTAAAGGGACAGACACAAAAACGGTGCGTTTTTGCTCACCCTCAAAAAGTGACAATTTTAACATGCTATATAAAAACATCTGTAGGGTATTTTGAGCTAAAACTTCACATACACACTCTGGGGACATCAGAAACTTATTTTACATCTTGTGAAAAGAGCATTATACCACCCATTTAAAGCATTTTATTGATCTTTGTAATATTTAATTTGAACATTTGAATGGGACCATATTGTAAAGTGTTACCAAAATTATTTTAAGTGAGAACACTGATTGAAAATGGTGAATATTTTTAAGTTTTAATTTCACACACACAAAATGTATTGTTATATACAGTATATATTCAAAATGTAGCGTTAATCGTATTATTACAGGGGTTTTTTTTGCGAAGTGGAGACCTGAGTCATACCTGTTTTAGTCCAGCAAGTGACACCAGAACCTCATCTTCCTTCTCCAGATGCTCCTGCAG
This sequence comes from Abramis brama, assembly GCF_963993115.1. Taxonomy (NCBI): domain Eukaryota; kingdom Metazoa; phylum Chordata; class Actinopteri; order Cypriniformes; family Leuciscidae; genus Abramis; species Abramis brama. The sequence goes on along the minus strand of NC_139974.1, from coordinate 14,818,113 downwards.
TATCACATCTTGAATTTTTCCTGTCCATTAATCAAAGCACAATCATTACAATTCCATCACCTGTGTGTATGTGAGTTCAGAGATGACTGACTTAGCTCAGTGACTCACCTATGTGCATGTTCATCATCTTGGCACAATATTTACTCATGGCCTCTAGGTCATTAATCTGACCCTGTAAAAATGACACCTGGGCCTCCAGCTCCTCCTGTGTGTAAGGATACATACACATAAATTAGCATATATATAGCACCTATAAAATAACACATTAACAGGAGCTACAACATAATCTCCAAGTAATTTACATATATGAAGAAAGAATGGACACAAAATGAGAACCTGGGAATGCAAATGGTAAAGTTGGTAAAGCAAAAATTAAATTTGCTGCTTACCGCATCCTTCTTGTTTATAGTTTTACTGTGGGACCGTGAGCGACTGATATTAAAGAAAGAGTCTTTCTTTGAGGCAGAGGAAGGCGGAGATGATGTGCTGGAGTCTCGCCCCGTGGACACAGGGAGAGGAGGGGAAGACATTGCATGGTCCCGCCCACCAGACAAACTCTCAGAGCTGGGAGAGGAACTAATGGTCCTGGGGGTGTGGCCTGCAAGGTAGACATCATCAAAAGTAAGTCTCAGGCAGCCTATGAGAACAGACAACCAAAGATCAAAGATAACAGAACAATTTAAAAAATCATAAGCTAGATAAATAGCATGAAGAGTCTGAGACACAATCGCACAGCATGCAGTAAATCACAGGTAAAGCAGAAGTAAAACAAAACATGACCTTAAAAACAGGAGGATTTTCTTTTGACTATGAAGATAACTAACAAAACACGGATATGGAAAGTTCAGAGAATAATTACACTACCAATCAATATCGAATAGTTTGGGGTCAGGAATTTTTTTCCCCCATTTTAAATTCAGGAAGGATGGATTAAATTGATCAGAGGTTGCAGTAAAAACATTTATGAAAGTTACAAAATAATTATTTTGAGCTTTCTATCCATCAACAAATCCTGAATAAAAATGTATCATGGTTTCCACAAAAATATTATGCAGCACAAATGTTTTTAACATTGATTATACAAAAAAAAAAAAAAATTGTTCTTAAGCATCAAATCAGCATATTAGAATGATTTCAGAAGGATCATGCGAGATTGAAGACCCTTAATGATGCTGAAAATTCAGCTTTGCCATCACAGGAATATATATTACATTTTAAAATGGATTCAAATAGAAAATTGTTATTTTTAATTTTTAATATTTCAACTTTACTGTTTTTACTGTATTAATGATCAAACAAATGCAGCCTTGGTGAGCAGAAGAAAATTCTTTAAAAAAATAAATAATAATCTTATGGATCCCAAACTTTTGAATGGTAGTATAAATTATGTATACTTTTAATAGGATTAATTAATACAAATCCATTTCTTTTTGGGTGAATGTTTTTAAAACTGAAAAAGCAGCATGACTCATTACAAAATACATGATTACAACAAGTTTATTTGAACACAGACACACATGCATGCATTACAGAGCGGACACGTCACAGTAAAAGCACACAAAGAAACATACAAAAACAGAATCAAATAAAAAGCATTTATAAAGCATGCATGCACTCTCTGGTGCTGTTGTTATCGTCATGGCAGCAGTTACCTGGGGTATCAGATTGAATCTGGGAAGGGAGAGATATCTGAGAGGCTCCACAAGGACCTATGTCTAACAGACAGCAGAGTAAGGCTACAGGCTACAGCACACACCTATTCAGTCACATGTAACTATGTTTAAGCACATGCATGTACACATTCACATAATAATCCATGCACACTGAAGTATTAATAAATTCTGGAGGTATATGGGTAAAATCAACACAATGGCTGCATCCAAAATTGCATGCTCTCTTGAGTAGGTAATAATTTTGAATAAGTAATTACTTCACAACCACTAAAAAAGTATGTTCTATATAGTATGAATGTGTGTAGTATGAATGTAATCTGGATGTACTAAATTCGCCATGTTGTCATTATCATGTGACCTACCAGAATCAGTTACGTAACTTCACTGCAGAATCATGCCAGAAGTAGGTCATCTGGGTACTTTTTGTTACTCTTTTGTGACTATTGTGAATTCGGACATACTTTTTATTTTTCACCTATTATATAGTAGGCAAGTATGTGATTTCGGATGCAGCCAATCTGTAGGCACACGGGGTTGAAAAGTTGTAAACGAGTGCTCACCTTTGCTGAGGTGCACTGGCATACTTTCAGACTTCAGCAGTCGGTGCTGATGCTGCGTTTGTGTGTGCGGCTGAAATTTGATCTGCGTATTTGCCGGAGCGGTGCATGATGGAGGCTCGGCCAATGGTTGTGGCACTGGAGGTTGAAGGGGAGGAGCTGATATCACCTCGCTGTTAATTGGCGAGATACCGCTGGAGCCGCTTCCCATCGGCGCAATGAGCTTCCGGCCGAAATTAAGAAGAGAACTGGATACTTTATTAATGTTGAGAGGTGCTGCTTTACTGTTGGCCCTGTAGAAAAAAAGAAAGAAAATATATCCTAAATTGGAAATATATATAATTTTATATTTTTATATAATACATAGAATATATGTGCACAAAGTTATAATATGCACAAAAACACAAAATACCGAGTCTTGTTGACCAAGTCGGCTCCACGGGTTTTGTAGTAGTCAAGGTTTTGCTGGAACTGGTAGTTTACTGGTCTTGGATTATTCTAAAATTATATAAAAAGACATGACAAAAACAAGGGTAACACTTTACAATAAGGATTCATTAGTTAACATTAACTAATAATGAACTGAACTTCTACCGCATTTATTATTCTTTGTTAATGTTAATTTCAACATTTACTAATACATTATCAAAATTTGTATTTGTTAACATTAGTTAATGCACTGTGAAGTAACATGAACAAACAATGAACAACTATATTTTTTATAAACTAACGTTAACAAAGATTAACAAATACAGTAACAAAATGTATTGCTCATGGTTAGCTCATGTTAGTTAATACATTAACATATGAGACGTTGTTGTAAAGTGTAACCAAAATAAGTTATACAGAGTACATACTGTACTTTCAGCAGTATAGAGCGTCTCTGCTTTTGAATGTCAAGCTATCTTAAATCTGTGTTTGGGACACTGGGATAAATTCCCTAAACAAGTTCCAGAATAAATTATAATAAAATGACTAATTATATTACTTTTATTATATTGTAATTATATTATATTACAAATAAATAATATTATACACACATATTATTTAATAAATTAATATCACACATACAAATGTATTTGTAATCTAATAATTATTTTTAATATAATATAATATAATATAATTATTTATTTATGATGTTTATTATTTTTAGTGATATTAAAAGTGAATATGAAAGAGCCTGACAGTACCTTAGGGTCTCTGAGGAATAGTGCTTTTAGGAGCAGTGAGTGGATGTCTCCAATAGGAGGATAGTGCATCAGGAGGCCGAGACACGTCTGAAAGTTACTTGCGATCACTACGACATGAAAAACACAGGAACGATACAGTTACTGGACTCTCAAATAAACTGAAGTTCTCCTAGAGCTTTTTGTGAAGCATATTCATACATGTTCAATGCCAACAGGCATAAGCCAACTCATCTGCATGTCATTAGCTCCTGTGTTTAGATTGGTTATGTATGTGGCAGTGATGCGCTACGACCAGACAAACTGATGACTCTTTTTGTGGGTTACGTACTGCTTGATATCCATAGAGCTCCAAGGTGAACACCCAAAGTTTATTTACACTTAGTAAGTCTGTATCTTGTGTTCCATTGGTTTGTGTTATGAACAAATCACAGATGAGAGAGAATTTAACTTACATGCATCTCTGATGTACAGAAGCATAGCGACAAACACGTAATCCACCAAGTCCAAAGTGATGCTGTCTGCAAAGAGAGCATCCCAGACCACCAACAGATCCTGCAGGGGAAACTCCCGACCAAACAGCAGTCGAACCCAGCGACTGCCCGCAAACACACAGAAACAGAGAATTTATAGCTGATGGAAAAGTTGACTAATTTTGATAAAAACAACACTTTAACATATCTTTAATTCTACATTGTTTATATGCACCATGGAGAAAGGACAAGAAATAATGATTAAATATAAATAAGTAATATTGAAAATTGAATTTTTTTAAAAATACCTACATTTTAAAACCTACAAAATTAAAAAATACCTACATTTTTAATTAATAATAAAAACATATTATATACACACACATATATACACTCACCTAAAGGATTATTAGGAACACCTGTTCAATTTCTCATTAATGCAATTATCTAATCAACCAATCACATGGCAGTTGCTTCAATGCATTTAGGGGTGTGGTCCTGGTCAAGACAATCTCCTGAACTCCAAACTGAATGTCAGAATGGGAAAGAAAGGTGATTTAAGCAATTTTGAGCGTGGCATGGTTGTTGGTGCCAGACGGGCCGGTCTGAGTATTTCACAATCTGCTCAGTTACTGGGATTTTCATGCACAACCATTTCTAGGGTTTACAAAGAATGGTGTGAAAAGGGAAAAACATCCAGTATGCGGCAGTCCTGTGGGCGAAAATGCCTTGTTGATGCTAGAGGTCAGAGGAGAATGGGCCGACTGATTCAAGCTGATAGAAGAGCAACTTTGACTGAAATAACCACTCGTTACAACCGAGGTATGCAGCAAAGCATTTGTGAAGCCACAACACGCACAACCTTGAGGCGGATGGGCTACAACAGCAGAAGACCCCACCGGGTACCACTCATCTCCACTACAAATAGGAAAAAGAGGCTACAATTTGCACGAGCTCACCAAAATTGGACAGTTGAAGACTGAAAAAATGTTGCCTGGTCTGATGAGTCTCGATTTCTGTTGAGACATTCAGATGGTAGAGTCAGAATTTGGCGTAAACAGAATGAGAACATGGATCCATCATGCCTTGTTACCACTGTGCAGGCTGGTGGTGGTGGTGTAATGGTGTGGGGGATGTTTTCTTGGCACACTTTAGGCCCCTTAGTGCCAATTGGGCATCGTTTAAATGCCACGGCCTACCTGAGCATTGTTTCTGACCATGTCCATCCCTTTATGACCACCATGTACCCATCCTCTGATGGCTACTTCCAGCAGGATAATGCACCATGTCACAAAGCTCGAATCATTTCAAATTGGTTTCTTGAACATGACAATGAGTTCACTGTACTAAAATGGCCCCCACAGTCACCAGATCTCAACCCAATAGAGCATCTTTGGGATGTGGTGGAACGGGAGCTTCGTGCCCTGGATGTGCATCCCACAAATCTCCATCAACTGCAAGATGCTATCCTATCAATATGGGCCAACATTTCTAAAGAATGCTTTCAGCACCTTGTTGAATCAATGCCACGTAGAATTAAGGCAGTTCTGAAGGCGAAAGGGGGTCAAACACAGTATTAGTATGGTGTTCCTAATAATCCTTTAGGTGAGTGTATATTAGTGTTGCTTTCGTCAACGAAAATTATGACGAAATATTGTCGTCAACGAACCGTTATCACCTGACGAAAACGAGACGAGACGAGACGTAAATGCTGGTCATGTGACGATGACTAAAATACATGTATAATGCAATATCGTTGACGAATAAAAACGAGACTAAATGTGATTTACACAATAAAAACTATGCTAAAATGTTTCTTCATTTTCGTTGACCAAAACGAGACGAGACGAAATGTTATAACGTCACGACGAATGAGAACGTTGTGCGTGAACCCAGCTTTGTCAGCTTTAAATTCTGGTTTGCGATCTGGTCACCCGACCCGATTATCAGCGAATTTAACAATATTACTCCATTAGTTATTCCATTAAAATGTCTCATTGGTATATTTGACACATTCATAATCATTACTTTTGCCGGTTCTTTGTGACAGCTGTTATGTGCGTTATTAGCAGTGTCTCTGGTTACATGAACGCGTCACCGCATCAGCACCAGAACATGGAGATTTTATTTTAGAGAATAATCGCACAACCTATTCAATATTCTAGAATTAAATAAACTAATCGAATATCCAAAAATCGTGACTCATCCCTGCATGGAATCTCTTGTTTCTTTTCCCAAATCTTCACTCACGTCTCACCCATTTTCTAAAGGGATTATAAACGTGTCTTCATTGGTTTGCTTTTAATTAGGCCTATTATATTCGTATTCTTTACTGTGGTAAAGTAGAAAAACACTGTAGGACAGATAGCCTACATTTGTACTTGCATGTCAAATTATTTTTAACACAGTTTGTGCTTGTTATATTAGACATAGGGCGCGTCAAGTTTAGTTGTAAAGCGCGTTTCACACGCGCGGGTGATTTTTAGTTTCACTTTCTCTGGCAGCGCAATCTCAAACATAGCCTAAATATCTCGCCCTTGTGGAGAATAAAATTCGCTCTTCAGACCAATTTACATCAAGTAGAAAACACGAAGATATCATAAAGAGATCGATGGTCTCTTTCCTGCTCGTGTCCCACATCCCTCTCAAAGCGCAGAGTGGTAGGCTATCACGCGTCTTTGTGTGGAAATATAAAACGAGTTTTTATTTTTTTAAATAACCCCCAACCACCGCCGGTAGTTGGTCCATTACCGCGGTGGTAAAAAAAACTGCCACCGTCACAGCCCTATACTAAATATAATAAGATAACCTTGTTTGAAATTCTATATTGACTGGGTTAAATAGAATTACATTACTAAAAAGAAACTAAAATACAATTTTCATTGACTAAAACTAGACTATAATGTCATCAGTTTTCGTCGACTAAAACTAGACTAAAATGTCATCAGTTTTCGTTGACTAAAACTAGACTAAAATGTCATCAGTTTTCGTCGACTAAAACTTGACTAGACTAAAAAGAGTATGAACGTGACTAAAACTAATAAAAACTAAAACGAAAGCTTGACACAAAGACTAGACTAAAACTAAAATTAAAACAGGCCGCCAAAAACAACACTAGTGTATATATATATATAAGATACTTGGCATATAAGTAACATTTTGGACATCACATCATGCGGGATTCAAACACGCAACTTTCTGGTCAAGTGCTCATTGCTCATCACAGTGCACCATGTACATGACACACAATTGATTTACTGCTGAAGAGATTTCAGTATGAGGTGGAACACACAAAACCTTTAGTTAGCATGCTGACCGATTAGCATACTAAGATAACATAGCCAATAACGTATATTATGATTAATCTGATAGCAAAAGAGCCACATTAGAATGAATGGCCTCTAATTTACATGTTAACCAATTAGCATGCTAAGCTAACATAGCATAGGTCAACACAGGCATGGTCCACTTCGGAAAGGCGTTTCTCAGAAACAGTAGTGAATATCCAAAATCTGTTCAGTCATTTCTGTGTGGCTCGGTCCAAAGATTGGATTGAGCTGATTTTAGGAGGGGTAGCATGCTGGTGGTTATGTCTATCAATCTGCTGATATGCTTTGCTGATATGTCAAAGTGTTTAAAAAACATTATAGGTTTATGACAAATTTCTAAATGGCAGACAGACATTTCTGACAAACATTTCAAAAGTTATTAGCAAAAATAGCCATTTTTGAACCTCATGACCTGTAGGTGGCGCTGTTCTCAACTTTCGCATGTACCCTCAGATCATGGTGCTGATGAAGTGTACCGAATTTAGCTTCAATAGATCAAAGTTTTGCCGAAATATAGCCTGTGTGGCTCGGTCTAAACTACAGTACATTTCAAAATAGCGACTACTGTAATGGGCGGAGTCTTAATGCAAGATATTGAATGTGATCAGCATGAGGAGAGTAATCGAGAGTATTAAGTTGGTTCTAAAAGGTTCCAAAGTTGGTCAGATTACTTTTCAGGACCACCACTAGTGGTACAAGTGTGCAAATTTCATCATTTTTTAAGGTTCATAGGGCTGCTGTAGACTCCCAATAGGGAGGAAGAATAATAATAAGAATACTAACAGATACAATAGCAGCAACAGCAACTTTGGTGCTTGGCCCCTAATAAAATAATAATAGACTTCATTCATACTCACATGCCATAAATCTGGGGTGCTATCTCTAGTCTGTTGAGGTGCATGTACAGTTCAATGTCGTGTTTTTTTACTAGCTGGTCCTGAATTCGGTTGACTTTGGTCACAATAGCAACAGAAGGGCCAGAGTCCTGTGGTCTCGCAAAGGGGATGCTGGTTAACATCTCTTCTTTGCCCTGAAATGTTTAAACACCACTCAAGTCATGTTAACAAGATTGAAGTTGGAAGCTGACAAAATATCAAAGCAATTAAATTTACGTAAAGTCACCCATTGTACCTTTCTGACCTCCCGCTCAAAACTGCTGAACCAGGGTTCTGCTGTCTCCATGAGCAGAGAAAACATGACACTATGGGATATTTGATGAAGAACAAAGAGACAGATGCAACAGAATGAGCAAAGTGTGTTTAGCAACTATATGCAGTTAATCGAGACATAATTCTGTTTAAGATCTAGTGTGATAATATGACATTTACTCACTAGGCATCATGCTCATGGAATTTAGGATCCAGAAGGACTTTCATCTCTTCACTGCAATTGAGGTACAATATGGTTTAAATAAGCATACTAAGAAATAGCGAAAATTCAATTAATAATGATTCAAAATTTTAAACAATACACGTAACAAATTGAGCAAGCCTTCAGAAATCTGTATGACAGTAGACAGTCTCGCCTGTGTGGTAATAGGTCAGACCTGGGATTGGCCGTCTCATTGGCATGCTGAAACGCCTGGTGATCACAGTGGAGAACAAACACTATTGGGGCAAGTAACTCATGCATGCCCTGTAGAGAGACAGAGAAGGAGGGATGAAGATGAGAGAAACAAGAGGATAATGTAGAGGTAAATGTTTAATTTGGCAAAATTACACTACAAGATCGACTGAGCCAGTTTGACAAGTTATGTTGTGGTGTGGCAGTATTTGTCACAATCATTAAGTGTGTATAAACCTGCTTATACAGTAGCTGCTCATTCTCTCGTGCGTAGCAGAAGAGAATATCAGTCAGCTTTGTCCTGACATCCTCTTCCTGGAAGTACAGCATCTCTGGAAACCTGCAGACAATCAAGGAGTAACAAATATTGTTTTGTATTGTATTGTATCTGTAGTGTCTAGACCAGTCAGACACACAATTATTCATTATAGTTCATGAATAATCCAGAAAACTCCCTCTCCCAACAAGCAAACTATGTGTTAGAGTTCTGTGGACAACCCCCAGAGAGCATCTAACTCCCCAAAAAGGCAGAACAGGCCTCTGATTAACATAGCAGCAAAGGTTTACGACCAAAAGGAATGTGGAGAGTCAACTGTCTCTCCATTTCCCCATAGGAAAGACACATAAGGCCCATAAAAAGTTATTTACATTAATTCATAGGCAAACCTTTTATGAATGAAAATGCATACCTCCAGGACATGTGTATAATTATTACTATCTTGTTTATTGTCTTTTGTGTCATATACTGTTTTATGCATGCTTTATGATAGAACCAATAATTAATGTAACCTCACCTTATACCATTTTTGGTATCTATGAATTTCTATTTTAATTATTTTAATGAACATTTATGTTATATGTTGATACCTATGCAACATATTAATATTATCAGAATATTTCATAATTCCTCCCTCAACACCCAATCCAGTTACATATCTATATTTGACAATTAATTAACACTTGACTGAATTTCTGACTGAATTATCTTAAAAACCTTTAATCCAAAGACTTGTTTGGATGCTTGAATATGAATGCATACTTAATATAATTTTAAATATATGTTTATTTAATGGGAGTAAAAATTGCAAATAAAAAGATAGACATGTTTAAACAACCATTCAATATTCACCTTTCACACAAACATTAGGGTCAGTAAGTTAAAAAAACAAAAAAAAACAGAAATGAACACTTATTCAGCAGATACATTAAGTTGATCAAAAGTGACAGTAAAGACATTTACATTGTTGCAAAAAAAAAAAAAACTATTTTAAATAAATGCTGTTCTTTTGAACTTTCTATTCATTAAATAATCCTGAAAGAATGTATAATGGTTTCCACAAAAATTAAGCAGCAAGGTTTTCAACATTGATAATAATAAGAAATGTTTCTTGAGCACCAAATCAGCATATTAGAATGATTTCTGAAGGATCATATGACACTGAAGACTGCAGTTATTATGCTGAAAATTCAGCTTTGCTGATTACATTTTAAAATATATTTAAAATATACATTTTAAAAAAAATACATAAAAAAAATTACATTTTAAAATATATTAAAATAGAAAATTATTTTAAATTATAATAATATTTCATAATATAATACTGTTTTTACAGTATTTTTCATCAAGTAAATGCAGGCTTGGTGCTCACTCATCAATAAGAGGCTTCTTTTAAAAAGATTTATTTTAAAAACTTACCGACCCTAAACCTTTGAATGGTAGTGTATGTGTATTGTTCACAAACTTACGTTCGTAAAACATCTTGTTTGATCATACCCCTGAGCTCCTTATCCTGAAAGAACTTATTCCAGAGACTCTGAAAGAGAAAGACACAAAGAGACAGAAAAAGATGAAGATGTTAATCAAACCGTAATGGACAGATCGATCCATTCTTATGGTTTTACTGAATTGGATGTTCTCTCACCCCCTCATCCTGTGAGAGTGGGTTGTTCACCACCAGGTCCTGCTGGCCTGCAGCTTTGCGAGGGTTTGTAATGTGCTGCAGTTCAAGACAAACAATCATGATCTAGTCTCAAAACCTACCGAAGACACATAAATCACGACCACATACATGTGCGCACACACACATACCGTCTCTTTGATTTTCTCGTACTGTGCTCTGACCTCCTTGGTTCGACTGATCCATTGAGTCTTATCTTCTGGCAGGACATCCAGATAAAGCTGGAATGAACAAAACCAAAGCTCGTCATCTACTCCATTTGGCACAGAAGTTGCACACCCAGTAATAACAAAAAGACAATTTTCATGCATTAAGTCTGTCATCTGCACGCTGTCAGTTAGCCATTACCTTCCAGCATACGCTGCGGAATCGGCTGCTCCGTAATCGTCCAATAATGCCAGCCTGCCTGATCCGCGCCAGGTAGTTACTGTTCTGGAACAAATCATCCCACTCCTTTCTGTAAGGAGCACGTCGAACAGAAAGTTATAGGATAGAGTTACACCTTCACCACACAGCATTGAGTTTCAGATGTGAACCAGAGAGGAAATCTGGTGCTTTGTGACATTAGGGAAAGTGAAATGAACAGAGACCTGTATGACTGAAACGTGGACTCAACAGCACTATCCAATGATCCTCCTGAAATTAAAGAAACAAAACTACACTGAGAAAATAGTTAAGACATCATAGTTGATCACATTTGACCTAAACACTCAACTGGAATCCATTGAACTCTAATCTATATGTATATCTTTTTCATAGTGCAGAATAGCACTAGGCAATATATTGCATATTAATAATACAATCATAGATTTTTTTTTTTTCTCAGAAGTTTGATTAATTTCACTGCATAAATCCATGCGAAATCAATTCAAGACTCAATTAGTCTCAAAAAAGTCTCTGTGGGCATTTTTTTAATATTTTAAAATATTTTAGTAAAAATAAACATAAATATAGCTGCAAGGAGCAATGACGGGGCTACAACGTCTGCTTTAGGGAAACTGTGCATGACAGGCAATATGCATTTAAAGCGGGTAAATATAAAAGGACTGTCAAAGTCATTTGAATGACGCCACATTTACAGCAACAGCTTGTGCCACTATGACCATGACCCACAACAGCCACATCCTTTAGAGATCATTTAAAATCAAATTTCATGTCATAGGTCAATTTAAAATGAGCGTGAAGTTATCATTTTCAGTTCAAACTTTTGTAAATCCACAAGTATTTATCTTAAGGTCTTTCTATATTTTTATTAACCTATTTATCAAACTATATTGTTTCTTGAGCAGCAAATCAGTATATTAGAATGATTTCTGAAGGATCATGTGACACTGAAGATGAGTAATGGCTGCTCAAAATTCAGCTTGGCCATCACAGAAATAAATTACATTTTAAAATTGTAATACTGTATTTTTGATCAAATCAATGCAGCCTTGGTGAGCATAAGAGACTTCTTTCAAAAACGTTAAAAAAAATCTGTAATGGAAAAAAATTGATTTTCATTGATTTTCAGTAAAACATTGCAAAGGAATGCCATATGTTGTTTTTTTTACAATCTATAGTCTGTATGGGGACCTCTGACCCCTGAGGTTCTTAGAAGCCTAATGGCACAGATTAAGGCTAGTAGCCAAGGAGCCTTTCTGTCTGTGGAATGTGGAACAGAGCTCTAGGGAAGAAGACCTTGAAGTGGGTATGATAAAACAGTATAAAAGCTGCCCTGCTCCTCATGTCTTTGTCTCACTCACTCCACAGTGTAACTTCTGTGTGGGCGACTGGGCCTATTCTTGCAAGAATAAATACTTTTTGAAAAGACTATTTGATTCAGAGTGTCTCTTACGCAGTGATGATGATTTAATAGAATTTTCGCCACAACAAATCTTACAGACTTTTGAACGGTAGAGTATATAAATAAAATATTGCTGTTAACTACCATGTATTGTTATATTGGTTCATAAAATAAAATCATTCATTAAAGTGCCCCTATTATGCTATTTTAAAGCTTCCTAATTTTGTTTTGGAGGTCTCTTACAACAGGTTTACATGCATCAAATGTAAAAAAAAAAACTGATTGCACATCACCTAATCAACAAACCGATGTGTATATTTCTAATTCATTGCGTTGCACATGTGGGAACTGTATCAATAACAGTTTCAATAACGGTGCATACATTAGCTGAGCACTAATGTGAATGACTGATGTAACATTAAAGTTTGTAAAACAAATCTTGCTCAATCCTTTATCATTACTCAAAGTAGTATACTCAAATACTCTGCATTAATGGACACAATTGTAGGTAATAGTGGGACCAAGCTGTTTAGGAAAGACAGTAATAATAATAATGTGAGTTAGCCGGTTAGCTGGAGCCCTACACAATATGAAACACAATACTATGCATTTTGTATTTAGAACATAGGTTGTGATTCTAAGGAGCAAGTTGGTCCAAATAAAGTGAGTATTGTCCCATCTTAAATGGATAAGCGTTTTGTAAATCCCATTTAGATTTGATAAGCAATTGTCAAAAGGTCACACTGCTGTTGTATCGCTGTGATAATTTTAACCACCGACTCTTCACTTCCTCATGCTTTGGAAGTGTATAAACAGAATATACTTTTGCAGAGCAGAAAACAGCATATTCTCGACATGTACACAACACGAACCAGCTACAGTGTTTGAAGGCGAGTTTATAGTGCACTTTGATCTTTAAACTTTGCAGACCTTTTACATTCACAAACAACTATATTATATCTGAAAAAGCATAATGGGGCAGATTCAGATTCAGATTATTTTATTTAATGCCATGTCAGCACTCAAAGCTATTTTCATAATGGGGCACTTTAAATAAAGAGAAAAATATTTAGAGAAAACATGCCTTGATCATTTTTAACTAGATTACAGTGTTTTAATTATTACATTATATTAAATATGAAATCCACATGAAAGTGAAGAAATTATGACAGAAATCTATTATTGCTGTATATTAAGATTCAATATAATTTTAATTTCAAGTATAGGTAAAACGTAAATGCAAAGAGAACTGTTCCCTTTTTCACTCTGTTCACATTTGGGTCTGACTTTGCTTCTGTGTGAACAACATTCCAGAGTTTCTCTTGGCAGAAGAGCTATTAGAAAAATATTTGGGTAAATTAGGACTATATTAGGAGACAAAAGGAATTTGCTAGCAAGTTTTTGCACACTATTTCGAACATGCTTCAATGTGATTTAATGCCTTTTTGTTCTTAGAATATCAGTTAATCGATATCAGATATCAGATATTAGTTAATAATATCAATCTAATTTGAATGTAAATGTATTAGGTGTCTTACGGTCTCGGTTCCTGTTGTAGTTCTGTAGAGGGTCGTAACCAGTCTCCTGCTCGTCCTGCTGCAGTGGGTGTCGTGTTTCAAAATTTGGGTGCTGCATGTCCTAATAAAACAACAGAGAGAGCTGAAGCCACAATTGACACTACAGGGCAAAACAAGAACTACATCTACACAGCAGGTATTGTGTGGATACTCACGTCTCATAGGCCTGATCGCAGTGGAGACCACAGTCCAATAACCATTAATCTGACAACAAACAACAGAGCAAAACAAATGAATAAACAGACTAAACTAACTATACTAATGGCTTAGGCCTACATATTAAACTATTGGATAGCATGAAGCAGTGTGACGGAAATAACAAACAAGCAAGCAAACAAACAAAACGAACAACTGACAAAATGTCTTCTCCATAATCGACTTTTCAGGGCTGATTAGGAGTAACTCAGAACAACATGGCAGAGATACTGTAGCTTTTATTATGTCTGGTTGGTATACAGCAAACAGATTTTGTTAATCACATTGTTTAATTTTAGTCGAAAGCAGTTTGTAATTAAGTCTGAGAATAGCTGCTAATTGTGGTACAGAATATAAATGGATTTCATTGCCAGCAACTCATGATTCAACTCAACTTAAATTCATGACAGCAAGCAACTTTAATGAGTGCCAGCAACGCTTCTTTAAATAAAGTTTAACTGGATTGTGTGTGCGACTGTACCATCACCTCAGGATCATTATACCAATTCCTGTATTCATTTTCCAGAATAACTAGCCATGCTAGCATTTGACAGTTGTGCAGTGAATTAAAACATACAGTCTTGACTCAAACAAAGAAACAAAAACAGCGCTCATTTGATCCGTTGTATCTGTGGTATCATTGTTCTGCAGTACTGTGTGGGTGCATGAGCAAACACTGGCCGTGCCAAGCGCTGTCTGGAAGTGATTCCCAGCCATTAATAAAACAAAAATATCCCAGCTCAGAAAATTCAGAGCCAGACAGCGCTGATGTGACAGCATTAGACCACTAAAAGGAGGGAAAAAACGGCCTGTCTGCATTTTCCCCCTATTTTTAAACCTAAATACATTGTTTTTTTTAAGAGGTGGTTCTGAGTCTGACACACAAACTCCAGCAAACGTCCTTCATCAATTATGCAGATAAACTAATAAACACTGATCTAAAAATTTCAGTACAACATACAGCCTGTGCAACAAATTCATTATGTATAACTGGGGTTTATTAGCTGATATAGCCTAGGCTATAAAGAAATGATGGAAGTGGGGTGATACAACAAACACACACAAAAAAAAAAAAAAAAATCAAAGTAATGAATAAAAAGTAATACTTTTTTACAAATATTAAATAACATTATATAAAAACAATAATCGTATTATTATCATTATTAAATAATAATAACAGCAACAACTGCATCTTATGTAAGCTAAAAGCATCCCTCTTCATTGACAGTCATTCAAAAGTTTGTTTTCTGACAAAATAACAAAATGTTAATAAACAAATTATAATTATTTCATTAGCAAAGACGACAGAACGTCTGGCACCAGCTGAGAAACTGCTTTAGTGATGAACGGGAATGCTAACGGATAGCTTTCGCCAATTATTATAGACCTCATTGGTCCAGCTCAATTAGATTTATACATTAGTTCTCTGGTACAGTGGGAAATCCCAGGATCCTCTGCAGTGAAGTACAGTGCAGGAAATTAGCATAAAGCCTCAGGGACAACTACAGGAATGATTAAGTCAAGACAGACAGACACATGAATAATAATTAAAATATGCTGAACCCCACAATAATAATGAACTGGACGTGCAAGATCCCTCACACAAAAGGAATTCAACAGAATTAAGACACAAAAATAAATAGCCTATTATTAAGTAAAAAAAGAAAAAAAGAAAAAAGAAAATTGAAATAGCTCTCTCTCTACAATTAGCTAAATAATGTTTGGTTGGTGTAGCATGAAACTATTGCCTTAATATTTATCTGTTTCTAACACTGCAACTACTGCGTTTACTGTCACAGCTGCAGGCTAAAGTCAGCACTGATGCAATCACTCCCCAAATGAATCCTTGCATATTTCATTAGCTATAAACATATGCGCAGTGATCACACGCACAAAGACACACACACACACATGCGCGCACACACACATAAATATTTATCACTGCACCAAATAACTGTGGTGAGAAAATGTACTTGATTCAGATGCAACATTTCCTGTGCTTGTATATGTGTCTGTGCTTATACACATGCATAATCTATGAGAAAAGCTTGATTATGGCAGTATACATATAAATGTAGGCTACATTAGGGTGGCCATTTCTATAACACCAAAAAAAGAATAAAAACGGAAAAATTATCTTAAAAAATGTATTTAAATAAAAAAATATATTATTTATTGGTAGATGAAACATGATCTTACTGCTTAACATAATAAAATTATTTAGCCCACCCATTTAAGGGGCTATCTGTAGAATTCAGAAACCCTTGTTATTAGCAACATGACACCGGTGGCCGTTAAGTGAACTGCAGCCAGAAACGTATTGCTCGTGCTCGCACTCGTACACACGTGGCATACAAGAGACGGAGCGTGATTTAGTTCCCCGATATACTCACAGCAAAGTTCTTTTTCGTTCTTCGCTTAGAAGTAAAAAGTCGGAAATACCATTGCAGCGAACATCCCAATGCGGTCCACGCAAATGAGAGCAACGTTTAGATGAATATGTAAATATGTGCCGCACGCTAGGGCTGTCGTGGTGAAGAAATTTCCCTTGAGGTGATTTTTTAAAACATTTTTATGTTTTTGCTATAACTAAGTGTTACGATGTGGTCAGCAGGCAGGAAGATTCAAGATTCAAAAACAAAACAGGCTTTATTAGCAATCCAACTATAGCAACAAACGAGGACATAATTAGTAACCAATGAAACTGAAACTTATCAGAGCGGGGAAACAGGAACTAAAGGAAACACAACAGAATGTCAAAACAAGGGTCCACATAACAGAACATAAACCTGACAATAAGCTGGTTAGGCTACTGTTATATGTGTAACCGTTAGTTCCGATCCTCGAATCTGACTGGACAAGAGAGGCTTTCTGAGACTGCTGATATTTCCCAATAGGGTTGTGCCGATAGACGATAGTATCGTGTATCGACGATAGACAGAGATATCGCCGATGGCAGATGCCTTTGACGATATCAATACGATAATTGGCTCGTTTTTCCATTAATGTATTAAATCGTTATTATTATTATGAAGCTAGTATAGTTATTAAATTAATTAGGAACTACAATTATATTTGCCTTGCCTAAATTCATAACGACATCACCACATAACCACACTTGCGCCATATCACGCGCGTATGAGGACTCCTCAAAGAAAATGTTTTTAAAACAGACAAAACAAAAACTACATCCCACAACGAAATTTCATTGCAAGGTGATCCATTCACAAATTGTCAAGAGTGCTTTAACAGACGCATAATTTTTATACAGAGCCTAGATGAAGACGCGGCATCGTTGTTCGTCAGTATTTTGTTTCCATAGCACATTAACAAAATATTTAATGACACGAATAACACTAAAAACAATACAATTACAAAATATGAATTATAATAATAATATCAATAAAATGATATAGGCCGCCTAGGCCTAATAAAAGTCTTTAGTTCACGAAGCATCTGTGAAACTCTGCCATCTGTGAAAATCACAAGCAACTTCAAACTTGTTTAACAAGAAATATTCTTCTAATTTTTTCTTTGTCAATAATGTAAGTCCACAAGAGAAATATTCAGCCAGTAAATTAAGATAGTTGCTGTAGCCTACCGTTATCCACCGTCGACTCTGAGAGAACGTGCCGTTAATGCAGCGAAAGCTCAGTCCGTTTCTGCTTTCGTTTTCAGGGATTGAGCGCGTTTACATGCACGTTATTAACTCGATTATGCTGAATAAACTGACAATGCATGTGGTCATGTAAACGCATTAACCCGTTTTCCTTTATCAGAGTCAAGTCATAGGTTTAAGTCGGCGTATAACCGATCGACTTTTAGATTTTTGCCTCTGATTTCTCCTGGCATTTAAAACACCTGCGTTATTGAAGTGCGGTGCGCATGTGAAGTGCATCCAGACAGAGAGAGCACTGGTAGGAGGACATATATCGCAGACTCCGACTCTTTCTTGAATCAAGAAATTAAAACGTGTTCACATCTCGTCAAACAGTCAAAATGCTGCAGATCTGTAACGGCATGAGAGGATAATGTGTGTCCGTAAATTTCCCGCTGACATGTTGAAATACTCCGAGTCAGATACAAGAATGATTAGGATCTTTTTTTTACCTCACTATACCAGGAAATAACCTGATTTAGCCTATTAATAAACACTCCACCTTTGCTAGCAAAATAGAAAAAAGATTCTCATTTAAAACGAAGTAATAAAACAAGCAAATTGATGAGTAAATAAGCAAGTTAATAATCAAATAAGTAAGCCCCGCCCCCTCACGATAATATCGTGTATCGCCGATCTCACAGGCTGACGATAGGACGATATGAAAATGGAGCATATCGCGCAACCCTATTTCCCAATAGTATCCAGCATCAGCACTGCTTGCCTCTACGCATTCTAGACTGGCTGTCAGTCAGTGCAGGTTACATTTTTACGCCACTAGGTGGCGGCAACGCACTGTCTTTGAGTGAGTAAAACCATTCATTCAACTGCGTGTTCAAAAAACGCTGATTCATTAATTAATTAAATGAAATGAGGTGTTGCAATTGCTTTTTCTATGGGTGTATTCACACCAGGAAAGTCCGCTAGTTCACTTGCTTTGATCTGGACCAAATACAAAATAGATTTTTTTTGTTTGGTGTGGTTCGTTTTCAGACTGCCCTTTTTGCAAGTGAACCAAAATTTCTAAACAAAACCACACGTGTGCTAAGGTCATCCATTCATTGGACAGAAATTCTCAAGCAGGGAAAAGCAGGAAGTGCAAATCCCCTCGCTGAACTTGCTGAACTTGCTGAACACATCAGCATTTTTAAGCGTACTGGATCAAGACCACCTCTTCAGCTGGGTCTCGGTGTGGTTGTTTGGTCCGCACTCGAGTGTGATTGCTGTATTCACACCAGGCCCGGGGTGGGTAATCGGGAGAATTGGGAGAATTCTCAGTGGGCCGCTTCACTTTTGGGCCGGTCAAGGATTTTATTATTAATTTTTTCACATTTGTCACATTAGTTACATTAGGCTACACACGTTCCGCATTCTGACACCGCAGCGCGCAGCCTCTGCATGGGCTGTACCATGTGAGGGAGTTCTCCCCTCCCCTCCTATAGAGTTGGTTGGGTCCATAGCCCATCTTTTCCAAAACGTTTTCTCAGGTGGGCTACCGCGGCACCGCCTACCGGCAGCTGGGCCGGCCCTACCGTAACGGTACGCGTCAGGGAGGATGGATGGGAGGAAGAGGCCAGGAGGTATGGAAGCTTGCTTCTGTCACAGAATAAAACATTTTAAAAGATAATTGCGACTTTTTATCTCACAATTGCGAGTTTACATCTCGCAATTCTGAATTTATTTCTCAGAATTGTGTGAAATAAAGTATAAAGTCAGAATTGCGTGAAATAAAGTCGCAATTGCTTCTTATAAAGTCTAAGTGAATTATTAGGCTATTTAACCTTTACATTATTTGTTGAACCATGGTATTAATACAAACTAAACAATAGTAAGAGCTGAACTTTTGCTTCATGTATCCAATTTGGAAAAAGTGCTAATTTGGAATTCCACCATGGAAAAAGTGGGCCGGTCTTGGGCCTGAAACTCCCGGGCTGAAAAGTGGCCCCACTCCGGCCCTGATTCACACCCATGCCCAAAAGATCCGCACCAAGGGGGGAAACGAACTTGAATTCGATTCAATCGAACCAAACAAGACAGGTGTGAACACACCCTAAGATCGCTTTCCTCGCTCTTCAGACATGGCAAACTTATTTTTTTCATGAATATATGACAAAGACAGATGCAGGTAATCGCACACGCTCAGTCGTTCTCTCTTTCACTCACTCAATGTCTGTTTAAGCTTGTTTAGTGCACCTACTGTGCAGCCCTACAGCCCTACTGTGCGCTTTCCTATCAATAACAAAATAAACAACAAAAACGACAAAGAGGCATTTAAGAAAGCATCTGATGATTCTGATCATAGCAATGTGGATATTTGCACCAGCTCTGCAATTTACTGGCATAATGACATTTACTGACAAATGATGTCATTAAAATTACACTATTATGATAGTTTGGATATAGTATATTTGAGACTATAGACTACATACTGAGATCTGACTATGTGAGACTATTGTTTGAATTAATCCCTTTTCTTTCCATGACACATTGACATGACATTGCATGACAGGCATTCGTTTCACATGTCATTTAACAGAAGAGAGGTTCTCGGAAGAGTGCGTAATCATCACACATCCTTTGGATTAGTAGCTAGAGGCTTTCATAGACAACCTAGGAAGTCAGGGGTGGTCTTGTTTTTTAAGTTTGTTACAAGCTGTTCACTACAGAGCCCCTAGATGGACGTGGTGGTGGATAAAAAATAAATAAAAAAATCGAATCTTTTGCGTTCCCCCGAGAATCTTTGCGTTCCCTCACAAAAGATATTGAAAAAAAAACTGTTGAGAGCTTGGACATATACTTCCTGTTTAATATCCCGCTGGCAGTGTTTCAGACAGCTCCGTACATTAACAATGGAGCGTTTCATAGCGTTTGAACTTGGACTCAAATATAAAGAAATGATCAATATATCCATGAGCCAAACGTTGTTAAAACACAAATGACACCCATTTACAATCATAGTAACGTAGACAACGAGCTACAATCCAATTTTCCAAAGAGCCAAAGAGATGCTGTTTTGTCCACCTCGTTTCCAAAACTCATTTGTTTGACCTCCCTAAGGCTGACGAGAGTGGTTACAATTGATTTTAAACACCGTTCCTGAACATTATAACCAAAACATGTATCTTTGTGCTGCATTTTATGGAGAACAGCTTCCAGAACCTAAGATAGTACAATGTAGGGCAGGCTATGCATAAAAGTTTCTCCTGAAATGGAGCAGTTCCCACTTTGTTGGGACAATCTGTTGTTTATGGATCACAATTTGTAAGTATCTTATTATTTGTAGTTGTGTTTTCTATTAACAGTTCCAATTATAAGTTTTATGTAGTTGCTATGATTTTAACAAAGGGCAAAGCTTTGCCTTTGCTAGCCTGCTAACTAACATTACAGTATTGATGTAGTGTTTACTGAAGCTTTTGTAAGCTCTAATATCATGTCACAATATCACAATCACAAATATCAAGATAAAACGTACCTAAAATGTATAAGAAAATGTATAAGGAAAAACAATACCACTCTGGAACATCCTGTGAAATCTGTACTTACAAAGTCTGTGCATGAAATCAGTTCTTAACGATCTTCTTGTTTGTTAACATTCTTAAAGGAATAGTTCATGAAGAAAAATTCTGTCTTCTGTCAAAAAAAACTTCTGAAAAAGTTGTTTCGAACCTGTTTGAATTTCTTTCTTCTGCTGAACACAAAGGAAGATATTTTGAAGAATGTCGGTAACCAGACAGTTGATGGACCCCAGTGACTTCCATAGTAGGAAAAAAAAAAAATACTATGGAAGTCAATGGGGTCCATCAACTGTCTGGTTACTGACACTCTTCAAAATATCTTCTTTTGTGTTCAGCAGAAGAAAGAAATTCAAACAGGTTTGGAACAACTTGAGGGTGAGTAAATGATGACAAAATTTTCATTTTTAAGTGAACTAGTCCTTTAAGTCTGAATCAGGATTGAACTGGTTTGAAATTTACACCATCCTTAATATTTACACCTGAGCAGATGAAACTGGTGACATTTCCGGAACACTTGCTAAGTGGTGCCAATCACAACACACTGGGCCATCTAACCAATCAGGGCCAGCTAACCAATCACAGCGTATTTCGTATATTTTGGACGGGGTTTCCTGCCAGATTGACGCCAGATAGGGGAGAGAGGTGTTGTTGTAATAATGTAAAATATGTAAAAAAATAATTAAAAAAAATGGGTTTTTTTAACAATCAAGCATGAAAGCATATTCTAGTACACCCCAAGCTATTTATTTTCAAACATTTGTTACTCAAACATTTTTACACTTAAATCTAGACTAAAATATGCCAAATATTCTGATTTTTTGATAGTTCTTTGAACTTAAATCACTCTTATTAAATTATTAAACCTGTTAGGAGGATATGTTTGTAACTTAATTTAATTTTAAATTGATTGCTTAATTTAATTATTTTGATAATACCGTATACCATGACAAAAGCTTCGGCAATTATCGTGATATGAAAATTTTATACCATCACATGTCTATCAACACCAGAGGCTGATATCCATGCAACCCTATGAAAATGAAGATAATCAACTGTGTGTGTGTGTGTGTGTGTGTGTGTGTGTGTGTGTGTGTGTGTGTGTGTTTTAGATAAAGAAATGAGGAACCAAAAAACTATTGTGAGAATGCTAAAATAGAAACCTGTGCAAAACCAAATTGAAGCAACAGAGCAAAAATGACTCACAGAAATAAACATAACAAGATGAAAAAGAAATTAGGAATGCTAAAAAGAAAGTTATTTTAGACTAGTAAAAACTTGCAGAAACCAGAACAGTATTTACAGTATTTTGTGAATTAAGATCACAAAATAATCCTCCAAAAAAACCCAGCAGCTCATTCCATCTGAACACCTGTGGGTGCAGCACACGGCAGCAGTAATGAGGGTTACAGAAGCAGACCAGATCTAAACCTGTTTTTAACACACTCACATGCCTTCACTTCATCAGCCAATTACAGAGCAGACCTCCAACACCAATCACATGACTGCTAGGAATTCAACAAGCTACTGGGTGAACTCAAAAAAACAATGTTATGAAAGTGCAGAAATATGCTTGGTCATAATATTAGAGCATTACATATTTAAGAAAAGCATGTGCACATATTCAAAAACGCTACAGTCCTGTTCTATAATATGCATTGCATTCACACACATGGACAACCACAAACACACACCCTCTATTTTGTCTGAAAAAGCCCACTATAAACTGAAGACAATCACAACTGCAAAGTGGAGAAACTGAAAGATGCTTTTACAATATTACAGGACTTTAAGAGTACATCTTTCTTGAAACATAAATTAACCAAAGGCCATTAGGTAATTGTAATCTGACATTGTATGCATTAGATACTGCATCATGACAGGCATTTAGCTCAGAAGTAAGTGTGTGTGTGTGTGTGTGTGTGTGTGTGTGTGTGTGTGTGTGTGTGTGTGTGTGTGTGTGTGTGTTATCAGGCGGCAAGCCTGTCTTGTGATGCCCTGGCAAGCGTTTTTCTGTTGTTCAGACTGTGTGCCCTCAGGTCCAAAGCCAATAATATAGGCCTAGTCCTTCAAAAATCATTCTGTCCTACTTCACAAATAGATTATAATGTTACATACAAAACTAAATAAAAAATATTAAAGGAGTAAGAGGAATCATGATCAATGAATTCTCAGCAGGGGAGTCACTAAAATTCAGCTGGCGCAGGACAAAATTGTAGGCAAAGAAAAAATGTAATAAATTAAACTAATTTATTAAGTTACTCTATATAAATGATATGCTTAATTTTTTTTATAATTTTTTGTATTTATTATCAGCATCTGTATTTTATCCAATAATAAAAACAGATAATATCATGGTTTAAAGAAAAGAACAATTCTTGTTTTTTATTGAATACTGCAGCATTTATTATAAAAGACTTATCCATGCATTTTTATTTTTTTTAATTCATGTGCCCTCGTAATCTTTAATAAAAACACCGTTCTCTTGCTCTACATATCTTCTCTTCTCTGATGACACGTTCACTGGCGCGAGGGCGGGACAACCTGTCACTCACATCAGGTCACAGCAATAGCAAGCCACCATCCAATCAATTCCCAATGGACAAAAATCAAGTCACGCCCAACATTTTTTCTTGTTCGAGAAGCCGATTCACTCGGATATAAGTAACCGTAATTAAGAAAAGACAACTTCTGTTTAATGCCACATTTAATTTCATGGATTTAAAAATACTTATCTTTTCTGCTTACATTAAACATAATATTAAACTGTTATCCATGTTCTCAATTATAAGTTCTGCATCAAACGTTAAACAGACATTACAATACAGATTTAAAATATCAGCGATCATATTGTCGATAAGTCACAGACTTAAATAATCACTGGCTTAAGGCAAAACTGTAATCACCTACTGTATTTAGTGACAATAAGACCAAACATAAAAATTTAAGAATCAACCATAAATAAAGCCCACATAAATTATTCTGAAATGTAGGGGAAACATCCCTCAGACATGAAAACTAAGATTTCATGAAGCATCCCTAAGCAGAACTAAAAATAGAGGAAGGACATCAATCCCATCAGTTCCTAAACAAAACACAACATCTTCCCCAATGTCAGGATAAAAGAATGGAGAGAAAAATTAGAGGATATGTATATTACATCAGACAGACATTGAACTTGTGGACTAATGTGGAAAATGAAATTCAATTTGAAACTTACAGGCACCCCTAAAGCCTTAATATCAAAGACAAATTTCAAAGTGGTCGTTATAATCTCTCATATGAGTGTCCCCGACGCTTTACGACAGAAAACATGTTAAAGTTGGATTTATTGATGGAGCTCTTGAGTCTAAAGGCCTAACGGGGCTGGCAGCTCCACACTTCCGATATGAATCATTGCATAACTTTTCAGACTTTTGTTGTCCCAGCATTTAGTTTTGACAAGCACTCCGACAAACGTAAAAGAGAGTTTCAGTGCAGTAAAGGGAATTCAGCTCACCTATTTACCTGCAACGCTTCACGCGGGTCTGCCCATTCTGCCCAGTGCAGTCTGCATGTAAACACTCTAGCGCGAGTCTAGGCGGATGTGCCGCAGAACAGCTGATCAAGCACGTGACTCCAGACGGGAAGCCTCAAGCCTGTGAGCGAGTTCAGATATCACAGGTTAGAAATGTGCGCGATATTTTATCGTTTTTTTTTAATGGAAAGTCAGAAATAACTCGTCTAATACAAGAGCTTTAGCTGCATTATGGAGAGATTTTTCGTTATATCACCAAAAAGCCACCCTATACCATATAAACACGTGACTTTCGAGGTATTTAGCACGTCCCATTTTACCTGCCATTAGTTTTTGAAATTAATTTGATTAATCTTTGCACTTAATCAGAGATGATTGCTAAAAAAATTCGTAACACAAATGAACCATCTCATTTGATTTTCACCCCTAAACGCACCTGTCCTCCTCACTCGTCAGACCATAACTCAATTCTTAATATAATTTAAACTTAAGAAAAAAAAAAGAAAGAATATATATTGTTTCTTTTTTTTTTCTTAAGTTTAAGTCATAAATATATATTCTTTTTTTTTCTTAAGTTTAAGTATATATGTATGTATATATATATATATATATATATATATATATATATATATATATATATATATATATATATATATATATATATATATATATTCTCATATGTTACTCCTATGTACTTGCAGAAGGAAGAGGTTTTTTAAATTCTTTTTAGAATATTCCTCTAATTTTCAAACATAAGGTTTCAACTCTACTCTTTGTCAACACTGTCAGATATTTATGAAAACATTTATGAAATTGGACAAAATCAAAGTTAGTGGGATTTTTAGATATTTTCCTTTATTTTAAGTGGATCATGTTAGTATCTAGCAAAATAAAGTGTCTCTTGCATTTAATACAAGTGTGAAATGAAAAATAAAAAAGGTTATTTTGTCAATACTGCAATATTTTTTTGATTGTGGTGACAGTTCAATAGATGGAGTTTAAATTCAGTATATCCTGTATTCTCAATTCATTCCTGGTGAATGCTAGATTTGTATATTATTTGTGATATATGTGAGAAAATGGAAGCAGCAGGTGGTGAAAGTGTCTGATTAATTAAAAAGAAAAACTCAATTTAAGATGGTAAGAAAATGCTGAAGACAACAGCATTGTCAGTTCTGATGCTAATTAGTATAAAAATTAAGTTATAATCGAGAATACCATCACAGTAAACATCCACATAAAGCCCATTTTCATTCTGGTTCTTGAATAAAATGGCTTTAAACATAATGAACAATAACACTACAGATTTATTGTAATTCATTAGAGAGAGAATTATTCACTGTAATTCAAAGTGCTGTTTCTCTATTGTGTTTTGTTCTATTGAAAATAATACAGTAATGTGCTGTTTGCTTCTAAACATATAATACATCATGGTTTCAGGGCAACAATCTTTTAAAAGACAACACTGCCTGGCTAAATATGCCACCATTAACACTGATTGACATTGCCTGCCTGCAAAATTACAGTTGAGGATTTGAGCAGAAAACGAGACAGCCAATAAATAATGCTACTATAAAATTGCAAATCTTATTCATTTAGGGGTGTAAATATTTTGCTAACAACAATTCAATTGCAATTCTTTCCTTAATTAAGTGATACTTTATGAAAATGGTGTCTCAATTTGGTTTGAATATTATTATCACTCAGCATCACATCAGCGTTTTTACACCCCTAATATTAATAGAACATTTATTTAGAAATAAGAACAGTGATATTTAATTTATTCTGTCCGTGGCACGTCCATTGTGAAATCCTCAAAATTCCAACTCTATAGTTGGTTTTAGCAAAACACCTTGTGCATAAAGGCACAACCGTAAATAGGCTACATTTACATTTTTATATTACCCGGTATTCATTGCTGTTTATTTGTTTAAATGGGATTTAATACACCACAGTTCAAAGGTTTGGGGTCAGAAAGGTCTTTTTTGAAATATTATCACAATTTAAAATAAGTGTGTTAATTTACTTTTAAAACATTTATTTTTAATTTAAATATATTTTAAAATGTCATTTATTCCTTTAATGGCAGAGCTGAATTTTCAGCATCATTACTCCAGTTTTCAGTGCCACATGATCCTTCAGAAATCATTATAACATGCTCATTTGGTGCTCAAGAAAAATGTGTCTTATTATCAGTGTTCAAAAGAGTAGCTTTTTTTTTCTTCAAATGGAAACATTTTGTCACATTATACATTTCTTTAGTGTCCCTTTTGAGCTATTTAATGTGTCCTTGCTGAATAAAAGTATTAATTTTATTCAAACAAAATGACCCCAAACTTTTGAACTGTAGAGTATGTATTTTTAGTTTATGAATTGGCAGTAGGCGGGGCTATCATCATGCTCCTCCTTACATGGAAGCTCCTCCTCTTCTTTAATAGTAATGATAAAACGAGTTTGTGTAGATGCGTTCTGTTCCACCACATCAATGTCTTGTTTCCCTGTCATCATGTTTGCAGTTGTCTTCTCATCTTTTTCCATTGCTTCCCTGCATTCATCCTCTGCCTCCATGTAATCATCTTCACTTTCCCCAATCACTGTTTCTCTGCTGTTGTCCTGTTCTTCCTGTCTGAGCCAGTTGTGGCCATTGAAAAAGCTGAGAACAGCCTCTTTGGCTACACCCAGTTGAGCAGATAGTGTATGAATGGCCTCTTGATCTGGATGTAGTCCCACTTCCTGAATGAAACTCTGCAAGATCGCATGGGCTTCTGGTGGTAAAGACCTGCCGCCAAGATTTGGGCCCATGTGAGAGTCTCTAGGACCTCCAGTGATAAGATGGTGCTGGAGGAAGGGTTGATGGTGCTGAGGTGGAATTGTATGTAGTTGTTGGTGCTGCTTTAGAGTCACCACATGCTGTGGTATCACCTTTAGAAAATAAATATAGATAAGGTAAATAATTATGAGAGTGAACAAAAGTTTTTACAAAATGTGGCTAATTTGATATATTATGGATTATATAGATGAAATTAAACTATAAATTTACAGTCAGCAGTTGGATATTCATAATGTACTGTAATTGTTTGTGTGTGAGCTCTCACTTGCAGTTGTTCAGTCAGTGGTCTTGTGTGTTTTTCTGAGTAGAATGTCTGCCCAGTATTGCTCTCTTGGTCATATATAACATCTCGCTCTGATTGGTTGAGATTTAGAAACTGGCGTATCAAAGACAGATTTTCCCACAGTGTACGATTCTGAGGAGAAGGCTCCTCCTTCCAGCGCAGGAGCTCACACAGCCAACCCTAACACAGAAACAAAAACAGTGGGGTTCAAACATCTCAGGCAATGCTGAAAATCTGATTCAAAGACTAATTTATTCCTGGTGATTAATGTAATGTTTTAGGATTTTTAACGATTTAAAATGAGAAAATATTTTGATGTAAAATGTGCTTTCTGTGGCATAAATATTTAAATATATAATAAATATTTATATGTAGGAGATAAATATTTAATTTTCAAGAAATATTTAAAGTTCTGCAGTATTTCTAGGTCAGTAGACAAATAAGCAAATTTGTGACGTTAACCATATGAATGCCTTTGTTCAAAACATAAGATTTTCAAATTATCTCACAAATTCTTATGCTGATAATTTAATTTGTAATGGGGGGAAAATGCAAGAGAAAAGCATTTTCACAAGTCTTTTAGACTTTTGGACCCGACAGTACATATTTTCTCATAAACTTGGGAGGGATACTAATTATTTTTATTACATTCAAGGTGTATATACAATAGTGGCAAAAAGTGATGTCTGGCCTAGGAAAATTGACATATTCACCCTTTATTCAAATATTATAAATAATGTATTAAAGATTTTGTAAGCATATTGTATAGTTGTGCTTGGAGTCAATTGTTTTTTATGTGTGTGATAAAGCAATGAAGCATGCCAAATTTTGCAGACAAGGCTGTCATATAAAGAAATTATGAACACCTGCAAACACAAAGAGAGAACCAATTAATTATTAATAACTTCTGTTGTTGTCAATTTATGCTTTTTCCTTTGAGCTTTTTGTTTTTCTATAAAAAATAAAAAATAAAACCTGTAGCTTTGCCTTTTTAGCCAAATATTTTTGTCAGATAAATACCCTGACCTGAAGTGTTTTGTTCTTCCCTCATATGTAAAATATTTAAAAAATCTAAAATATTTTCCTCATATTTTGATGGTTTAATTCATTTAACTTGTAGGGTCATTAAAAACAAAAATCCCCTCCGGAAATCACTTTTGGCCACTACTGTATGTATATTAGTCCTTGCATTCATATAAATATTTATTATGCATTTAAATACGTTTCAAACGTATATACCTTGAATGCAGTGCAAGTCGCTTTGGATAAAAGCATCTGCCAAATGTATAAATGTGCTATCTTGTAAGGTGTAATGTTTTTTTCCCTCCTGTTTATTCGTATATTAGATTCCTTTAGTACACATGAACACACATGTACCTGACTCTTGGCTGCAGA
Organism: Abramis brama; assembly: GCF_963993115.1. Classification (NCBI taxonomy): domain Eukaryota; kingdom Metazoa; phylum Chordata; class Actinopteri; order Cypriniformes; family Leuciscidae; genus Abramis; species Abramis brama. The sequence continues at coordinate 14,788,620 of NC_139974.1, read as the reverse complement.
GACTTTTGCGAACAATGCCTGTGACACTTTGGCTCGTCTCATTTCCTGCTGTATTTCATCATAGATGCCGAAGTTGATTCCAGAATCATCGCATTCCACTTTCACTACAATCTCCTTGGAAACAGGTGAAAGTTTTGCCTGTAGTGAGAGATTTTTTTATAGACATTAACAAATGGCACTTATTATTATTATTATTATTAATTTATCTGCATAAGATTTATCTGCACTGTCTATTGAGATAATAGCACATGCTAATTTACATCTCTGGTCCATAATTCAATTTAAATGACAGTGAACCTGAATGGGCAGAGGTGAGCTGGTGTTGTAGGTGGTGTTGAGGTTACGCTCTCTTTCCTCCAGATAGATGGAGTCCCTCTGGCTCTGTGGCAGTTGCAGGAAGGCCTGCATGGCTCTAAGGTTAACTAAAAGAGACTGAGACGCGCACCGTGGGTCTTCTTCCTTGCGCAAAATCTCCGACAGCAGGCCCTGTTGCAAAGTACAATTTACATTTAATTATTTAGCAGATGCTTTTATCCAACAAAAGCAATCAAACCAATAATAGGGCAACAATATTCAAGTGCTGCGACAAGTCCCAGTTAGTCTAACACAGTACACGTAGCAAGGTTGTTTTTTGTTTTTTTTACAGGGACATACACTTTATTAAGTGCGCAGTTATATTTAAGAGGTATGTACACACACAACTAAGAATTATATGATAAAAAATGAATATATAATAGGTATACTATTAATATATATAATAATATATATATATATATATATATATATATATATATATATTACAAACCTCTAATAAAAAGGGGGAAAAAAGAGTTAAGGCCCATTTACACCAAGGACAATAACTATAAGTGCTCCTTTTTAATTTTACTTGAGTAAAACTACAAAAATACTTTATTTTTTAATGTACTTTAAAAGTAAAAAGTACTGATCGATAAACCACGTTTATTATTTAGCCAGCACTAGTCAGACTCATTAGTCAACACTAATGAGAAAGATTAGTGCAGACTATATAGTATGGTATATAATATTGATCTGCAAATAAGCTAACTTATTTATTTTATCACCAACACTATAAAAACATTAAACTTCAATATACTAAAATATCAATTTAACTTACTGATAATTGAAGTGTGCAAACAGGTAAAATAATAGTATTTTAAAAATAAGGAAAAACAAAGTTTGTGTAAATGTGACATACAAACATACTAGTTTTATATCAATTGTAACTGCTACAACAGCTGGGAAGATGCATGAATTAATTGGCGATTTTAGGGAAAACAACGCCTACCCCGTACAGACGCCACACAAATGCCCACACATTCAAAGAAATCAGTTAGCTGGCCCTTTTACAGCAGATTTACTTCACAAATAATTTATTTAATTTCATTTACAATAATCAGTATTCAGTACTAAAATTCAGCGTCAGTAACCTACTTTCTGCACCATCATGCTGGCAATATCCTGGTTCTTGGCACGTTTTGACTGGATCATTGAATCAGTCAGTTGTTGATTCAAGAACAGCTATTCGGGAATGAATCGTTCAGTGTGATTTGTCAACCAATTCAACAGGTTATTTGAAAACAATAAGCTCGTTCACAAATCGGACACCGTTCTTGCATCTTAGGGGTGACGATTTCTTCAGCTCGAAATAATGAGGAACGATATGTTTTTATGAAATGTAGTGGAGTAAAAAGAACAATTATGCTTTAGAATGTAGTGCAGTAGAAATACACATACATATACATATATATATATTATATATATATAGTACAGTACTATATATATATATAGTACAGTAACAAAGTAAAAAAAAATTAGTTACTGTCAATCACTGAGCGCATGCTTATAATAAACAGAATGATATTGTGCATTGGTGTGGACGCTAATATAGTTATTGTCATAGTTATCTTTGTAGTCATCGTTCTTGGTGTAAATGAAACTTTACAACCTTACAAGACAGCACATTTACGCATTTTTTATCCAAAGCAACTTACATTGCATTCATGGTATGGTGTATGGCATGTACATTTCATACATATTTAAATGCAATAAATATTTATAAGAATTCAGGGAATTTAAGGACTAATATAAATGCATATAACTTGAATGCATATGAAATTCTATTATTTTACCTGAGTCCTGTTAATGGCCACTCGTGCAAACACCGCTTGGGAAACCCCCGCCCTCTTCAACTCCTCACGCACCCAATGGTAAATTTCAGGTGACACGTCGGTGACAGGTGAGGGACATTGAGTTACTGTAGGTGGGGACACATTGCATTTTGGAGGAGTCCGAAGTGGCGCAGGATGAGGCCCGTGTGTGTGAGGGTGTGTGAGAAATTGAGACATGGCATGCTGCTGCGAGAGGAGCTGAGCCATCACCAGACCAGGCATCCCAGCCTGCATCTGGACAACACCACGTGACTCCGCCCCACTGCCTTCCATTGGTTGCTGGTACATGGTGGGCTGGCTGGAAGATGAGGGTTGGTTGCAGTGCCTGTTCACGTCACCTGGGTAGAAGTGAAAATCTTTAGTGACTCAATATTCATTTTAAATCACTGGGGCCTTTTTAAAATTCAGAGCCGAAATCAAGTTTAGATGCCGTCTGCCATATCATATATGCAGGTATTTTAATTGACTGAACTACTGTTGAAAAGTTTGGGGTCAGTAAGATTTTTTTGTGAAAGAAATGAATACTTTTATTCGCAAGAACGCATTAAATCGATCAAAAGTGACAGTAAAGACATTTACATTGTTACGAAATTTCTATTTCAAATAAATGCTGTTTTTAAGCTCATTAAAGAATCCTATTAGACAAATTAGCAGTTTCCACAAACATAAGAAATATGAACTGTGATAATAGGAAATGTTTTTTGAGCACAAAATCATCATTTTAGAATGATTTCTGAACGAGTAATGGCTGCTTTGCCATCACGGGTGTAAATTGCATTATATTCATTAAAATAGAAAACAGTTATTTTAAATTGAAATAATATATATAATTAATATATAATTCACAAAATTACTTTTTTTAATCAGATAAATGCAGCATCGGTGATAAAAATAGAGACTTCTTTCAAATAATAATAATCACACTGACCCCAAACTTTTGAACGGTTGTGAGTTTATGAATAACAATTTGTAACACCTTTGTAATACCTACTAATGTTAACGAATTAAACCTTACTATAATTCTTACCAAAATACAAAAACAAAACAAAACGACTACTTCAAGAACGGAGAGCTGTTAGTATGTGAATTAATGAGCTATGTTTAAAAACATACAGAAATTTGCTACTCACCCATCATAGATTTTGCCCTCTTGTAGTGTTTGTACCACTGGCCGAACTCCTGACATCTCGCAGCAGAGATACTGGCGTAGTAAGTGCCGTTTACCACTGACGAAATCATGCTCTTTCAAACAAAAATACAAGACAAGTCAATATCTGTTCATGTGCATGAAAAAAAATGACAGTCACAGAAATTTAGTAATTGGATAGACTGAATTAGGCCTTGAAGTGTGCTTTGGAACTGACTAAATGTGTCCAGAAAGGATGTGCTAAAGGTTTTTTTTCTCCTTGCTAAATAGATTTAATAGCTGGTTCTCAAACTAGGGATGGATCTTAATGGTAGGGTGTATTCTTCAATGCGCTTCTTCATAGTTCTGCTCTTTAACCATGAGATATGAAGCAATTAACCCTGTTTTATTCTATAGCTACATGCAATTAACTGTCTTCAAGTTAGTATGCATGTTATATGGATGGTGTACAGCTTAATGTTTACAGTTGCACACCACTTTTGTACCTGAGATAATGGACACTCTTTAGCCAGTGTGCTCTGATTCATCTCTTTCAGCAGCTCCTTTAGTGCATTTCTGACAGTAGAATGAGTCCACTGCTCAGCAGGTAAGTCCTCTAATTTAGAAACACTAAGAGAGAGAGAGAGAGAGAGAGAGAGAGAGAACGTGCATGAGTCAGTGAGAAAAAAACAGTGTACTTCAATAATTAATTACACTGTGGGACATTAATCACAAATAATTATTATTTCACAAATAGCTATATTATCATCTGTTTATCCTCAAAACTTTAATAACTATAATAACTTTTAATCATTTTGAAATTAGTTTTAATACTAAATTACCTGTGAAAAATGAATCATCATAAATCAGAACAGCTTTAATTCTCTAAAGTAGTTCATCATTCTGATAGGCCTGTTTGCTAAAGCCCAGAGAGAAACGTGACATTCAGAGTAAGTGTGTGTGAACGTTGTACCTGTGTAGTTTTATTCTTAAGGTGATTACATGGTAAAGGTCTTGTAGCATGTCTCCTACTGTTGCGTCAGAGGTGTCTGTCACAGTGGACAGAGCCACAGGGTTCCAATGGCCAACTTGAACCTGACCTAAAGCAGACATTAATGTTATTACAATATATATGTGATCCTAATATAGTTCCTGACCCCCTAGTTCCTTTTCTTTATCTGGATTCTGGAGTTGTTGTTGAGCTTTTTGATCTTGACCAAGTTCTCTCATTTACCATCAGCTTTCTGCACTTCTTTTTCTATTCTTCCTTTAATATTTTGTACCTCCTAACATTACATATTTTTCATTACTTAATTGTTGTATCAAATAAGTAAATGATATATCATATTTATAAGCATAAGCATTAAAATAAAAGTTTTTCCACATAAGCCAAATATGTTATGTTAAAAAAGCATTCAGTACAGGTTAACTTAAGTTGTGTGAGATTTGACCACCTAAATATTTTTGCAATGTTAATGCGTTTTTATTTATTGTGTAATTTAATTGTGCAGCCTTTTTAATGTCTAAATTGTATTACAAGTAAGCTGCTGTTCAGAGGTTTTGGGGTCAGTAAGATTCGGAGTAATTTCAACCTAGGGTCCTTTGCACCATGACCTCGAGCCAAACACCCCCCCAGAAGCTTTTTTTTCCCCTTGGTCCAACATTATTAAAGTTAGAGCTTATTTAGAGATATCAGCCGAATGGCTTAGTGCAGGCGCTAATGGATCCAAGGTTGTATCTCGTAAATGACCCCACTAATAATGCCCGGAATGGTACAAAACTTCTACAGTTGTACAAATAGGTTTTGTACTCATAAAACGAGGCATTGGAAAGTTTATAAGTACATCAGGAGTTTATTTAAATAACACTTGCCTGACGGCTCATGCTACCGCTTACCCGGACGTCGAGGTCACTTCCGTGATTTGGGAAAAGCCCGTAAAAGTCCTGGCAGAAAGCGATGCATAAGGATGTAGTGTAACGACGCCCAGTTTCAGGAATGCACTAATATTTTGTTGGTAGTACCAGTTTATAACAATTATTAGTTAACACTAAGTTGTCAACACTTCGGAAAAAAATACATTTCTATGGAGTGTTAAATTCACTAGCTTTTCCCTTACATTTGTGAGTTTTGCAAAGGACTTTTACGGGCTTATCCCAAATCACGGAAGTGACCTCGACGTCCGGGTAAGCGGTAGCATGAGCCGTCAGGCAAGTGTTATTTAAATAAACTCCTGATGTACTTACAAACTTTCCAATGCCTCGTTTTTATGAGTACAGAACCTATTTGTACTACTGTAGAAGTTTGGTACCATTCCGGGCATTATTATTGGGGTAATTTACGAGATACAACTTTGGATCCATTAGCGCCTGCACTAAGCCATTCGGCTGATATCTCTAAATAAGCTCTAACTTTAATAATGTTCGACCAAGGGGAAAAAAGGCTTCTTGGGGGGTGTTTGGCTCGAGGTCATGGTGCAAAGGACCCTAGGTTGAAATTACTCCGAACCATCCCTTGGCTTTAAATAAAAGTTTTTTTGTTTTTTTTTTAGGTTTTTTTTTACAAAAGGCTTTTCTTTTGAATTTTCTATTCATCATAGAATCCTGGGAAAATGTAACACGGTTTCCACAAAAATAGCAGCACAAATGTTTTCAACATTGATAATATTAAGAAATGTTTTTGAGCATCAAATCAGCATATTAAAATTCAGCTTTGCCATCACAGGGGTAAATTATATTTTAAAATATATTAAAATAGAAAACAGTTCTTTTAAATTGTAAAAATAATTCACAATATTACTGTTTTTAATGTGTTTTGAATTCAATGTGGCTTGGAGAGCATAAGAGACTTCTTTTCAAAACATTAAAAAATCATTGAATTTTTGAATGGTAGTTTATGTGTAATGCACATATTGGAATATCATATGATGCAGGTAGTTTTTTTTAGTCCCACTCCACTCCATTCCTTTCCTTCAGGCTTATATTATTCAACTTGAATTGAGCGTAAATTATTCATTAGTGTGTGTGTACCTGTAGCCAGAGCCGCTGCGGTGTGTGTGTATCCCAGCTCTTGCAGTGCAGCTTCTGTAATCTGGCTGAACAGCAGGTCTCTCTTCAACAGCACAAATTCTGCATGCTCCGTCCTCATCCTCTCTGAGGGTGGGACATCGCTCTGCTCCACCATACAGAACACAGGAAGCAGACTGCCTGTGTGGACGGAAAGGAAGAATATGATCACTCATTTAACTTATAAGCAGACATGGCCCTGTATCTGTGTGTATGTCTGTGAATGGATACCTTTCCTGTGAGATGATGTTGTTTGTTTGGAGGCCAGGCTCACAGGTGTGACTCCGGGTACAGGTAGATCTCTTGGATTCTCCATACGGGACATTTTACAGGGAGGATAAGAGGGTTCACACAGGACCGGCCCCTGGGTGCTACTAGTGGTAGCCAAATGGTCCGTCATTTTTTTAATCTCAGCTCTCACAACTATAGAAAACAATAGTGAGGAAAGAGAGATGCTTTGGAGCTACTGTATCTTTAAGCATACATTTATATCCCAGTCCACTCCATCCCCGTCCTTCAGGCTTACATATTCAACTTGCACTGAGCTTAAATTATTCATTAGTGTTGTGTGTGTGTGTGTGTGTGTGTGTGTGTATATATATATATATATATATATATACACACACACACACATACATACACTGCGGAACAAAACCATTTTAAGCAAGGATAAGTGCCTAAACCACCCTGACCTGACCAGACTCGGAGACCCTCGGACAGGGTGGTCTGTTGACTGGTTCTTCTAGACAAGGGTTGGGTACTTTTTTGGCTAGTCAAGCTCCCAGCTAAACCAGCTTGGCCAAGCCGGTCGACCATATTAAACCAACTACGACCAGTAAACCATCTCAGGCTGGTTATAGATGTTTTTGTTTAGCCGTGAAGCGCTGCTACAGGTGCTGCATACATTGCCCAACCTGTGACACAATGGTCTCGTCTTTTTTTTTTTCTTCCTCTGCCATATTATTTGAGTCACTTATTTTACTTACTGCAGTACTGTTTTCCTGTGGTTTACAATCCTCCAGTCGGGTATCCGAACATGCCGACAGATCGAGCGCGCGTCCCAGGATCGCTCACTAACAAAAACACTGGCTCCAGAATCAACGCGCTGGTCCGGGGACAAGATACTCGAGAGCGGGTTTATTTCATGAAGAAAGGTTTTTGTTCTTAGTAAACGGGAAAATCAGACACATTGAAATCAATAAAATGAGGGTTACAACGAGGAAAAACTGCTCGTATAATATAATGTGCAAACACAGATCCGTAATTAAATCTCTAGGCGGCCCCACAAAGCATTACCAATATGATGTCACCAAGTACGGACCAATCAGCTTCTAGCGGAAGTGCCTTCTCTGTGAGAATACATGACTTTTAAAGTATGTCTATTAAAGTATGGCCATTTTAACATTTAATATTTTATGTCCTAAGCTTTGTTATTTATATAGTTTTGACTGATCAAAACTCTTATTTTCAGATATCTGATCTACAAATTTAATACATTTCCGTTGGCTTACATCAGAAAGAAGAGTGCTGTCAAAAATGCAGATGACAACACGTGACGTTCTATCCGGAGCTGGGAATTATGCGTTTTATGGCTTAAAGATTAATGTAACTTTTATATAAGAATTGGGAATTTAATTTATGTTTTAACTTTACATTCCAATAGTTATTTGTTCAATTATGTTGCATTACACTACCAATAAAGAGTTTGGGGTCTGAAATTTTTTTAGGTTATTCTTTATTTGGTAACACTTTATTTTGCAGTGTCCTTGTTACAAATGTTACATGTACTTACCATAATATTAACAGTAAATTATGCATAATTACATGCAAATAACCCTCAACCAAATTGCATGAAAGCATACATCAGTTTTTTTTTTACTGTTTTTGTACATGTAATGTGTAACAAAGACACTGTAAAATAAAATGAAATGTTACTGATTGTTTTGAATAAAATGAATCCCCTTTAGGTCTAAAAGCTAATTTGCATCTGTGGTGCCTGCAAGAATGCTTTAATTCGATCAAAAGTGACCTTAAAGAAATGTATAATGTTAAAAATATATCAAATATATAATAAAAAAAATAGATGTTAAAAATAATAAAACTTATTCATATAGTATTATATTGTATTAGCTATTATATATTATTAAAATATATTAAAAAAATGAAGTTCTTTTGAACTTTTAGCAAAAAATACGTAAAAAATGTATCACGGTTTCCATAAAAATATTAAGCAGCACAACTGTTTTCAACATTGATAATAATAAGAAATGTTTCTTAAACACCAAATCAGCAAGTTAGAATGATTTCTGAAGCATCATGTGACACTGAAGACTGGAGTAATGATGCTAAAAATTCAGCTTTGCAATCAAAGGAAGACAACAGTTGTAATAATATTTAATAATAATAGAATAATTACTGTTTTTTATCAAATAAATGCAGCCTTGGTGAGCATAAGAGATGAGAAAAAAGAGAAAAAGATCTCACGGACCCCAAACTTTTGAATTATCTATTAACATTCTTTACGTGCCAATCTAGTATCTGACTAATCCTAATATTTTGAGAGAAGTACACTTACAGTTTCACTATGATATATTATTACTATATAAAAATAGGGTTACACTTTATTTTAAGGTGTCATTGTTACAGTGTAATTATATATTTAAGTACTGAGTAATATTAAGCAACTACATGTACTTATAGGGTTAGGGTAGGATTAGGATTTGGTTGAGGGTTAGTTATGTAATTGTAGTTATGCATGTAATTATGCATAATTTACTGTTATTACTATGGTAAGTACATATATGTAACAAGGACACTGTAAAATAAAGTGTTACCAAAAATAGTAATATGTATAAAAGCTGTGAGTAATGAGTGAGAGGCAATACAATGATTGTTTCAGTTGACAAAAAGATGTTAATCAGCCTCATCAAGTGATCTCTGTGATTAATGCTTGTTTGCACCTGTACACATGACAGTCACTGTATGTGGCAATCATTCTTTTCCATAAGCTTAATCATAATGAACGGAGCTTAATTTGTGTCTTTATTTGCATGAGCCTGCATACAACCATGAAATACATTCAATACATATGATTAAATCACAATAAACACTTTATTTTCATATAAAAGCATGATTTACAAGGGCTTTTTAGCTCCAGTGGCTAATCATATATCAAAGATTACACCACAGCAGTAATGATGATAATATTACCATAATGATATAAGAAAATTCGTAATTTTACTGTAAATTGCTATTTATTTGAATGGGTTTTTGTTTCCAGCACTGCCTCTTCATTTGTAGCAATTGTAAAAGGCACAAATGCGGTATTGTGACTGTATGAACTGTAGAGGGCGGCATAGCCTGCTGTGTGTAATAGGCTACTTTTAACCAAGAATCGTCATATTCAGTCCTTTTGACCCATGCAAAGAAAATGATAACCTCTCATTTATTTTTGGTCAGCTTTTCGTTCAGCTGTTTTGAGTAATATTATATTTACAGTAACCCACTGTTTAATACAGTAGGCCTAATATCCAAGTGTATTATGGCAAGACAACCTGGATGAAAAAGGTAAAAGATATCACCATACTTAACCAGTTGATTGATTACATTAAGAATTGCAAGTTTTCTGAAATGTTATGTTTAAATATGCAAATGAGGCATTATCTAATTAAATATACACTAATGTGCATACATTTCTAGAACTGAAATCTGAACATTGGATAGGTTCAAAATTGATTAAAAAAATAATAATAATGTTTTCCAGGGGGGATTTGGGATATCTCTTTTTATCACTCCATAAATCAAAAAACACTGTCAACAACCAGAAAAAAAAAAAACATTTTCACCATTTTTTGGGGGAATAAAATGTTGTATAAAATCAGGCAAATTATAATATGAACAAACCCCTCTGTAAAAACCTTCAGAATGTAGGTAGTAATAAAACTTTAAAGTTTGGTGTATGTGTTGGTAAAGTGGAGATTTCAGAGCAAGAGAAAAACTCATTTTGAGAAAAAGGCCTTTAAAGATATACAGTGTAATTGAAATCTACAGATGCAAATATATAAAGTGGTATAAAAGATACTTAAAAGTGTGTTTTGGATGTTTTCTTTCCACTAGTCTGAAAAAACCCTTTATGAAAAGCTAAAAAGCCCCAAATCTCAAAATTGACAGATGCATGAAAAAACATTGTTTTTGCCTGTGTCTCGCCTTAAATGGAAATTGCCAATTGAAATAAATAATTTCCCACTTTTTGGTTCAAACTGGTGCCTGCATTGACAGTTTTTTTCTCCTTTGAATAGACTAATCATGTTGTACACAAAATACAATAAAACATGCAAGATGCCCCCCATGTGGATTTACTTTTAAACTGTAACATATTTAGATATAAGCTTAGCATGTGCAGGATGATGATGTGTTAGGAAATAAATAGAAACATTTTCTAATTATTTGTTATAGGACAAAATGTAAAATATTAAAAGGGGTAAGATGATTAATAAGATCATTCTTAATTCTAATATTTTGACAATTTAGTCAGAGCAGAATCCCAGTAAAAGAGATTTATCTGAAAGGTAAAATTATTCTATGACCTACAGGCATATCAATATTTACATATTTTGGGATGTCATCTCAAACAAGTTCCTGGAGGCCTACACATTTTGGTTGTAAAGGCTATATCATTCTCGTAGGCTATACATCAGCATGACTACAGCATGACTTATTAACAACAACGTAGGCCAACTATGTAGTCCTTTGCTTAATATATTGTATATTTGGATGTTGGTGGTGGTCAGATATCCAACTTTTGTGGGGTTCCAGGACTTGGTTAAACTGTAAATGCTGTATATGCAGCCCACTGAGACCAGCTGTGTTACTGTATTAACGTGATGTGAAATAAACCGTGCTCAACTCTGACTGAACTAGGCCATAATGTGAGAATGATTAATTACCTTTATGCACAAATGTGGGTATGGGTATGTAGGTTACTAACATTTAATACTTTTTTCTGAATATTAAAATTTTTATGGATGGCTATCCCTTTCAAAAAAATATTCGATCTTCTCATCTGAGCTGTCTCAGCGGTCCGACACCGATGGTCAATCTCAAAATATTTGAGATGACCAATCAAATCAAAGTAGGCGGGCTTTATTGACAGAAGCTGCTGAGCGCGAATTCCAGCGGGACCATGAGTGGGACTCACTCTTCAGTTAACGGGCATAAGTGTGAGATAATATGTAAGTAGCTAAACTAAACGTTACATATTTTACAACCGTTTTAGGATAGAAATGTTAAAAGACCGAAAAAAAAATCAGGAGTACAAACTTTTGTCTAATTTCGCCATTTTTAATTGAAAATGGGCCTATATAATTTACGTGTTTCAGCCTAATGTAATAATTAGTAGCCTAGGCTAACTAATGTGAGGGAAGAAACATTAACGAAGCCGTTAGCCTTAAGATAACGAATGTGCAGTAGGCCTATTGCGAATGAATTTAATAAACTTAGGCTACCTCGCTTTCCTGGTCTTCAGTAAATTAACTTGTCTAAGAAAATGATTGGTAAAACATAAATATCAGTTGACCATATGTTCACTTTCTTCACAGACAGACGGAATTGAAAAGATTATCAGTCAGCTTTATGAGGGGAAGAGACAGCGCGAGATAAGGAGACTGATGGAGATGAGGAGAGAGCAGGTATTGACAAATAATATACTGCCAGTGCCAACTGACATGGGTTTAAAGCTATTATTATCCTTTTTTTTTTGTCCTTCAAACGTCTTAGTTAAAATGCACATGTAGATCTCGGGGGAGCTGCTCCCAAGTTACCCCCCTAACTAGCTCACATTTGGGACTTATGTGATTATAAAACCCTGCATACGACCCTGATTCGCGACCCACAACGGCTTCAATCTCCAATCCCACGCGCCATTTGTATAGACTGATCGCGTGCCATTTACCTGAATCGCACCTGCAGGCGTCACTCCCAGTGACACGGGCGCGCGCATCCTCCGTCCTGCTCGCGCGCTCGTGAGGGAGCGGGATCCTTCTTGCTGAAAGCTCAGTTTCACCGGTGTGCTTCAAACTGTGTCTACCTTTGTCTCTGACAACGCCGCGTCAGTTTGATGGGGAATTCGATATCAGGGCGGGAAAATGCCTGTTATGAAGGGATTGCTCGCGCCGCAGAACACATTTTTGGATACTATAGCGACGCGTTTTGACGGCACACGTGAGTTATTGCGATGGCATTTTACCTTGTCTGTGGTCAGAAACTATTTTGGGGTTCTAATGAAACGAATTTTTTTTTCTTGAGCAGGACATAAAGTATTTTGTTTGATTGTTAAAGTAGACAAATGTTTGTCAGAACAAGTACACTGTGAAAAGGTAGGCTACAGCATTTACTTTTAAATTAAATTACGATTACATATTAAAAGCAGTATGATTAATTATACAAATAGGTTTAGAAATGAGCATGTAGAATATATAAATATTTTCTTTTGACTGCTTGTTGTGATTTTGAAATGCTTAATATTTTGTTATTCCTTTACCTTCAATAAACATTTGATCACAAAAAAAGAAATGAGCATGTAGGATTAGCTTCTTTAAGTCGAATCAAACAAAATGAGTATGTAAAAAATCTCTTTTGGAATAAAAAAAACAGTGCTTATACTAGTACTAAATAACAACTTTTGATTTGTAACTCAACTTTAAAAGAGCTATGTTTGTTTGTTCTTTCTGTTTACATGGTTTTAAATGTATTTAATGTACTAAATTTCGTATGCTATGGGAAAGGTACTTGTACTACTGTCAACATCACATGAATACTAAAGAAACACTGAAAGTAGAGGATGATTGAACTCATCTCAACATCATATATAAAATATGATGTTGAGATGAGTTCAATCATTAATTGAATTGACAGCACTAATATATATATATATATATATATATATATATATATATATATAGTAGTGCTGTCAGTATTAAAAATATTAACCAATTAATCACATTTTTCTGCAATTAATCACTATTAATCGAACCTAACATTAAAGTTTGTAATATATTTTTATATTGTAATATTTTCAAATTGAATCTCCAAAATAATGTAGAAACAACATAAAGACTGTATATTTAAAAAAAAACAATTAATGGCATCTTTTTCTTAAGCACTATGAATGAAGGCCAGTATCACTGATACCAGTACTGATACTGATGTCTCTATTTTATTTCTTTCTTTCTCAATTTTATCCATTAATTATAGCCATTCAACATTACAATATAATTAAAAAGCTATACATTTTTAAACATGTAATAGGCTTTATAAAATTTCAATCTTTGATTAACATTAATGACAGACAGCAGCAGGTTTATTAGGCTGCTGTCATTTTAAGACCTGACGCACATGACTTGGATCTGACTGATATTTTCTCACAACGCTTTGTTCATTTAACACATTTTAACTAATTTAAGAGTGTGCTCATGGGGATACTCGACAAAATGGGAATTTTGAAATAATTTTGTGTTTTTATCTGTTCAAACGCAAATGCGGCATTGTCTGAAGTGGCATTATGTGCGTGCATTTCAGGTGTTTGTTCACAGAGAGCAGCTTCACAGACAGCGTGCCAGTAAAGACTTGAGTTCTTTTTTTGCGTCGTATCACGCTTAAATGGTTTAATAGCACTTGAATGAATGCAGGGTTCCCACGGGTCCTTGAAATCCTTGAACGTTTGTGAATTTGAAAAAATAAATTCAAGGCCCTGAAAAGTTTTTGAAAATAAACATACATAGATACAGGAGCTGTATATTCATATTTCATGTTGTGGAGCTATATAACATTGATTTGTTTTATGTACATTTGCCTACCTGTCTAATAAAGTACATGCAAGAGCGGCCATCTCTGTCAAGTCGAAGTTAGTCGCTGACGTGGAGCTATCGGCATTTCGAAAACGCCACCTCGATATTGATCCTCATTTTATTTCTCCCTTTGTCCCAAAGTCTGCTTGCCATGGTCCACAATGTTTGAACGAAACAACAACAGCGTGTGCTAGATGTAACGCAGTTGTCCATGTCTGTCGCCATGGTTACTATGGCAGTACAAGCGGAAACCAGGGATAACGCGGATATTACGTCATTGACAGGCGACAATGACCAGGGATGAGCCATTATTTCAAATAGGAATTTCTCTGAAATTAAAATTTTGGGGGAATTTGGGGATATTATAAGTGCACAACTGCAGGACATATATCACACTGTGCAAGTGATTTTTGGATATTTTGTTACAAAATAGAGATGCACTGATTACAATTTTCTAGGCCGATTCCGATTTCCGATTTTTCATTGAGTTTGACCTGCCGATTTTAGCCGATTCCTATTTCATATTTTCTAACCACTTTACAGCAGACACAAATATTTATTTTGAATAGATTAAATCTTTTCTTTTGAACAGATAATCGCTATAAAATAGAACTATATAAATTACTCCTGGTGTGTGAAATTCACACACATCTAAAGTGCAGTGTTATGGAAGAACCATTTCCTTCTTTTCACATCCAATATCCAACAAAAAAAAAAAGTGATATATTTAGCAAACTAAACTTCTGTATAAAAACAGGGAAAACAGGTAATGGTAATAAAATAATATATAAATAATAAGAAAAAAAAATATATAGCCTTGCAGTATAAAGATATTTCTCAAAACCACACACATGCCTATTGCAATCACTTGTACATCAATGGCAAGTTTTTCTTCGCAATCAGAAGCATTTCTGCTTTGTCACCATAGTCTGTTTCTTCTCTCATCTGCCACATGTCCAGCCAGGCTAAACAAGCATTCACTGTCAACGCTTGTACATGGCGCAGAGAGGTAAGCTCGAGCAAGTGGAGCAAGTGCAGGGAAGCGATTGGGAAAATGAATAATAAAAACAACAAACAACAAGTTTAAATGGGAAAAATTTCTATAAATATTTTTGAGTCTTCATTTTCTTTTCTGACATAGCCTACTCCAGTTCTTGTTAAAACACACAAGACATGCAAATTCTGTGCATTTTGGGCACTTTTTGTGTGAAATCATATTTATTTTGTCCATCAAAAGTGTGCTTTCATTTGAAACTTTTGCAACTGAGCGTGAGCAACGCAGCAAAAATAGACTCAGCTCCAAAACCCGCACTTCACTGCTGCTCACGCTACGCTCCTGCTCGACGCTCACGCGCTGCTCCTGCTCCCGGTATGAATGCACTCATTGATTAACATGCACGCCGAAAAAAATACGCTCTGCTCACGCGTGGGGTGTGAAACGGGCGTAATTCACAAGGTTTCCTACATGTGCGTTCCGTGTGCACGTGTGATGCTGATGTTGCGCGATGTTAATCATGCGGCTTCCGAGTGCATTTGACCGGCATAAAATCGGCATATGACAGACTGACCGGCCAGTCGCCGGTCAATCGGTGCATCTCTATTACAAAAATATTACATATTGTACCTTTAATGCAATTAATGCAGCATCTATTTTTTTTCCTGTTAACCGTTGTCTGTGCTCCATCCACAAGTGTGTTTTGTTGAAAGTTTTTGCATTGAAAGCACAGTACTGCTCTCAAACTGAGCATCTGCTCACTCAGCACCATGGACAGCGCATGAGGGTAACCCTGGCTAGATCAGTCAAGCACTTGCGCTGCTTTGATGCTTAGATCAGTGGTTCTCAGTCCAATCAGCCACCCAGGACTGCACATTTTATTTGACACCCATGTCAGGTCTTCGAGGTAGCCTACTAATGAACTGATGAGTTGAATCAGGTTTGTTAGATAAGGAAGCCCTCCAAAATGTGCACACCCACTGACTTAGATGGCAATGCATCACTTGGCTGTCCTAATGTTTATTTTATTTTTATATAGAGCTCAAGTAGGGTTAGTAGAGATAACAATCGGAGGGCTGTTTAATTAAAGTTTAGACCAGATCATGCACGAAAAAAGAAACGCTTAACGTCCTGATGAAATCCCTTGCGTGGCCCCAGGTAACGACCAACATTGATCAAATATAATTGGTCGACCACAGAGCAGTCAGGCGGTGTTTCATCTCAAGGTGTATTGTGCGTTGTAAGAATGAGTCTGCTTGCTTGAGATCTGGCTTTCTTTTGTGCGATAACAGTTTACAGCTTTCACAGAACAAATCCTATCAGCTTTTATCATTTTGTTTTGGTGTCCTAACAGAAAAAAAACTTGTTCCATCCTGCCTTATCACTACATTCCGGTAACTTGTTTTCCCCCATCAAGGTCTAAGGTTTGAGAAATGAGGATCGAGAATGTTTTATTTTAGCACTAGGAGAGAGAGAGCTCCCACCACAGGAATCCTTCTCAAGGGACATGGTGTCCTCTGGGCTGCTGGGTCCATATATTACCAAACTGTGATGGCGTACACCCATGTGACTGGTTTGTCCTTCAGGGGAGACTACCTGTATGGCTGTCACACCTTGGGCTGCCGCAGGTAACGTGGCTGAGAATAGCACAAAAACTGCTGGAAATAGTGCCTGCCATATTGGAAGGAAAGTGACAACAATGACACGGGGGGATAATAGAGAACATTCCATTAGGCATCATCCACAGTGGCTTTCCAAAAATGATACATGTGGAGAGCATTACCTGGAGGTTGTGTGTGAGTGTGTGTGGATATATATAATAATAAAGAGAAAACACAAATATTTTAGGAATCTGTCAAAAAATTGTTTAAAACTAAAAATGTTATTGTCATTTATTAGGCAAATAACAAACTGAAACAACTAAATAGTCTTTATGCACACAAAATAACAATTTTTTTTTTTTTTTTATATGTTGGATGCTGTCCTTTGGCCTTGAATAAGGGCTTGCATTCTTGCTGGCATTGTTTTTATGTACAGTACTTTTCCACAGTCTCTGTTGACTGACTTCTAAATAGTTTCTAGTTCCAAAGACTTGCTTTTGATGGAACTTTTGTGCAATCTGTTTGAATCCACTAAATCCCAAATTTGTTCAATAGGATTCAAGTCCAGATTTTGACTTGGCCAACTGTGACTAAAGAGCTTATCCATACTGGTGGATTAACCATTACAGAAACATAACAAATTATTTTAGTAATCAACAATACTGTCAGTTTAGGGCAGCTGTGGCACAAACCTTACATTGGGTGGTGGTTCCAATAAATAAACAAATAAATAAATATATATATTTATTATATATATATATATATATATATATATATATATATATATGTGCGTGTGTGTGTGCGTGTGTGTATGTATATACACACAGACACCACACACACACACACACATATATATATATATATATATATATATATATATATACATACACATATACATACACATATACAAACACAAACTTTTATTTTAGAATCGATTAATCACGATTGACAGCACTAATATATATACATATTCTCAATTGAAATGAGTAGAGGCTTTGACTTATATAAACAACATTAAAAGCGTGATTTTCACCACAGGGGGACTTTAAGATAAGGTATAACCAAAAGTCAGGCTTGAACAACACTTTTGAATGGACTTTTTTGTGAACTGTCCCTTTAAAAATGGGGTTCAGGACTTTGAAAAATGAAACATTTTGAGAAATAGCTAAAGTGATGCTTTCCTTAGCAAGCTCCACTAATTACAGCCTTTACCTCATAATTTTGTGCAACATCTGAGTTACATTAGAAAGCATGCTGACTTGTTATTGTCAAGAGAAGCTATGTAAGCTATTACTCCCCTCTGCTGCATCATGATGTGTGTGTGTGCTTGCTGCTATGCGTTAATATTCCATCAAGACGAAAGACTTCAAAATACTCTTTTCACGCAGGTACCTGTCATGACAGCATATGGTGGGCAATTACAGTAAAGCAGTCTGTGTGTGTACCAGTTTGCGTGCGTTTGCAATTGTGTGTTACCCAAGGAAAGAGTAATTTAGAGTAATTTTGTCCTTTTAAAAGAACACTTCAAGTAGATGCTTCTGTTGGTAAAATCACGATGCGGAGGGTTAGACACCCAAGTCTGGTAATGGAGAAATTTCAGGCGGTTCACTCTTGCATGTAATGCATAATCACACTGCCAGTGAACTCAACACGTATCAGACACAAAATGAGGAAATTGGCATGTCTGCTGCATCTCTTCAAGTTGGGAACAGATCTGTAGGTTCGAAAGATGGTGAAAATGCAGCTCTAGACTGGGAGAACAATGCGGGTATGTTGTTTGAACTTGGGATAGAGATGTCAGTGTGCTGTGCTGTTCTTCTGTTGTTCCCCAAACTTCACACAGAGCTGAAACTGAACTCATCAGTCATCATTAGGAAAGAGAGACAGGGACTGGAACCCTAAGAGGGAAAACATAAATGGCAGAGCAAAAGAAAGAATGCAGGGAAACAAAGAGAGAGAACATGGAGTATGGTCTTTTACCTTTGTGTTATATAACAACATTATTGGATGGAAACATTGGTTGAAACATGCAGGACACCATGAGGATGCACTCTGCAGTTTCAGCAGGGTTATCCACACGTGTCAGACCAGAATACAGATGGAACTCACTCACTGTCTCTGAGAATGGAATTCCGGAATCGTGCCAGTCTAGACTTTCAGACCTTGCCATCTTCCTTAGTCTCATTAACATTCTGACAATACTTTTTTCGTGCTCCGGCACGAAGCATGAATTGAAACTTAATTTGAAGGACCCTGCTGAGACTGTGACAAAAGATTATGTAAGCACAACAGATTAGCCAAATAAACAATTGAACCTATTAGATGCGATGTAGCGATTTCAAACTCTTCCTACAGAAGTGCAATTGCTGCTTCGTTTATTTCTGAAACGATTTTATCACCGTGTGCAGATGGTTTTAAATTATTAGTGTGTTCAGTTTCTTGTCAGCTCTTATCATGCCAGTAGAGCTCAGCCTTGAGTATTTAAAGTGGTTGTTTTTACTGAGATTTGTGAGGCAGTTATACATAAAAACACACTTAATTGTCAATAAAGGAGAAGTCAAATATGTTTTTCCTCTTTCTGTGCTCAAACCTGTTTTCAGATGTCAGTGTAAGAAATTATACAACATACATTATACATTGGACTTTTTCAAGGAAATAGGATTAAGAACAAGAAGGTAGTCAAGATCTCAAGCCTGCAAAATCAGGGCCATGCCAAAAACATACTTAATCATAAGCCTTCTACAGCTCAGCGTCCGAATACTTAATGGCTTGGTGTATACTGTGCACTATACTGTATACACTGCTGTTGTTGTTTTTTTACAAGAAGTATGTGGAGCAGTATGTGTAATGCAGTGAAATGTTTAGAAGTTGTCATCACATTTCATTCAGTGGGAAACGTCCGGTTATTACCTTGGAAAAAATGTCATATTTAGCCTTTTTTAAGTTTGTGTAGAAGCCATTAAGAGAACCATTTGTAAGCAATTTGATTTAAAAAAAAATAGCATAAACATTGTTGAAGGGTCATGAAACCCTGAACCAAATTTTCTGAGATTTTAACAGAGGTATGTGTGTTGAACACCATTGAAGACAATGTTAGCATCTGTTAGATTTAATAGTAGGGGGAAAATGGTTAAATTTTAGTTTTTTTCCGCTATTTTCATCTTCCGGGTTTAAAATCTTCATCGTGTCCACGTCACAGTACTTTGATGACTCATCGGTGTCTCATAATTATTCATGTAACTGAGTTTCTTATCCAATGAGAAGACACTTTCTCTTAATTATTCATGACACCACGTGGATCTTTCCAATGACAGACATGTCAAACTGTGTTATCGCCTATCGCGTAGTAGATGAGAGAGGTAATGATGGGACGCGCGTTTGTTTGCGTGGTGCAAAAGTTCCAGTGCATCTTTCCCCGCGATGCTGCCAGGGCTAGACTCTGGCTGTGGGCGGTTGGTTGGCCATCAACCACGGACACATATAAACTATGTGTGTGTAGCAACCATTCAACTGGAGAATGGTGGACTTCGGCCTTGTACAGCAATGCAGGTTTCGTCTTGGAGTGATGCGGTCCCGAGGACTTTTCTATCGCTTCAGA